>NC_092814.1:85924340-86293506 GCF_023375885.2 Dermacentor andersoni | reverse complement strand
GCTCGCCACTCCAATTTCATTCTCTTAAAGCTTTGCTTATTTTTTTCTTTGAGGAATCGTGTCAAATTTTGGTCGGTTTGCCTCGCTGCGTTAACGTTGTTTCCACCCTTTCGGAAAGAATCTAACATTTCACCCGTATTATTAAAGACTAACGGCAGTCACCGAATGGTTTTTGATTGGGGGAGGGAAATATTCGGGTCGCCCGCAGTTTCCCTTACTTAAACTTCACTCGGGCGTAATACGCAGAGATATATTTGGGGAAAATAAAAGCTTAGGACGTATAAACCGCACTGTGTTCTATTACTAGGGTTTTATCGTTTATGAATGGCAGGTAGATACTGGACACGACCAGTAAAACATCTTGGTAGCGTTTTCTTCCTGCTTTATTTTTTTCCTAAAGCGATATAACATCTCTCCTTGTGTCGCGTCGACTGATTTTGAAAAATATCGAAAGTTCTCATTCTGCTTGCGTACATGCATCATGCATTTTATTAACCCCTTAATGGAGGTGTCAACGACGGATCAGCTCAAGTATAAATTATCCCAGATGATCTTATTTTTGTCTTTCGTTTTTGTAAGAATGGTAGCAAAAATTAAAACATACAAATTCTGTATGTATCCGGAAAAAAATAATAGCCAATAAGCCAATTCGAAAATGAGGCAATTAACGTATAGTTAGCTGTACAGGTCACCGTTATTGCATATCTTATTATTCTTCGCAAAGGTTCATTTCGCTCTTTTGAATAAGAAAGACTTTGCAAACGAGTGGGGTCAGGCCAACTCGTTGAGTTCGGTGGAGGGGCCCGGCCCCCCGAGCTCAACCACCCCCCCCTCCATGACTTTAAGCCCTGACTAGTATATTCCATACTATATTCCGAATGTCTCCCTATAAAAGCTCTCTTGCCTTGTCCTTGCTTTTTCTTCTGACAGGAGTAGTGCTGCTGGACGCAGATGAGGCGCCTTTTCTTGTTGCTACCGGCTTATATATGTACTCACGCACGAGGTTTTGGTTTGCAATGGAAGTGGTTTTAGTGAGGCAGCGCCGGCGTAATTCAATCTTACCTGCCACCGGCGGATGAAAGACGAGATGAGACGCGTGAGAAGGCGTCTACCAGCATCCGCGAAAACGGAGCAGAGTTATACGCCGCTGTCATCGCCGAGACGCCAGTTGGGCAGGAAAAGGCTCGCTTCTGCATTTCGGCGACGATGGCCGCTTTCGGCGCCCAATCTTGTCGCGTCGCTCGGAAAACATGGAAGTATTCCGGCCGCGCTCGGAGACTGGCAGAGTAACGGGGCCGGCGTGGGGTGAAGGCGGGAAGTGGAGCAGACGGACGCAGTGAGCAGCCCTGGCCGTTCTGGGAAGCTTTATGTTGACGGCTGCCGCTGAAATTGCGGGGCGTCAGAAGTAAAATGGGCCGAGCTAATACAATAAAGCGAGCAAGCCGCGTCCTCCTGTCGTGGCGGGCCGGCCGAAGGGCGCCGATAACAAGGAGTTTTCAAATTAGTTCTACGAAGCATGTGTTATAAGTTTGGACGACGCCGTCACTTTGCCAAAGCATCGCCCTAGAATATGTCCGCCCAAATTGGATTTTGATCTCCCTTTTCACTGTTACCTTCGCGTTTTGGACGTCCCTTACTTTCTCTTTTCGCTGCGAGGGAATATGTATTGAAAGATCCCCACTGTAGGAAGAAAAAAAAAAAAGAAAGTGAACGGTTGTCCGTCCGTCCACATAGAGGGCATTGAGATTGCGGCTTGTCAATTTTTTTTCTGCGGTATTTTCATTTTTTTTATTTATTTATTTGCCGCACCTTTGCATCGTTATCCTCGGGTTCACTCGGTTTTCCGCACCTCAATTTTCCCATTTCGTGTCGTGTAAACACATCGTCTGTTTGTCTTCTCTCAATGTGTCCTTTCTTTTCTGATGTTTCAAGTTCTGGTATTTCAGATGTGTCGCCTGCGCTCAGTCCGAGGAAAGTTACACTTTTTTTCCGTTATCTTGGAATGTTTACTCTAGTTAATGTGCCTGCCATCTACGGCGTTGGTTAGCTTGTGTTATTTGAAATCCGGCTGCTGCGTTCCCCTTTCATCCGGCGAAAATAAGGTTGGTCGGAAGTTTCAATCGAGAGTGCGTAGCCTAGCTTCAACAGGCGCATCGAAAATATCGAAGAAAAAACTACTCGCGAAGACAAATCACGTCAATGCCGAATGGACAGCATGGTGGGAATGGTACACCGTCCGTCCGTCCGTCCGTCCGTCCGTCCGTCCGTCCGTCCGTCCGTCCGTCCGTCCGTCCGTCCGTCCGTCCGTCCGTCCGTCCGTCCGTCCGTCCGTCCGTCCGTCCGTCCGTCCGTCCGTCCGTCCGTCCGTCCGTCCGTCCGTCCGTCCGTCCGTCCGTCCGTCCGTCCGTCCGTCCGTCCGTCCGTCCGTCCGTCCGTCCGTCCGTCCGTCCGTCCGTCCGTCCGTCCGTCCGTCCGTCCGTCCGTCTGTCTGTCTGTCTGTCTGTCTGTCTGTCTGTCTGTCTGTCTGTCTGTCTGTCTGTCTGTCTGTCTGTCTGTCTGTCTGTCTGTCTGTCTGTCTGTCTGTCTGTCTGTCTGTCTGTCTGTCTGTCTGTCTGTCTGTCTGTCTGTCTGTCTGTCTGTCTGTCTGTCTGTCTGTCTGTCTGTCTGTCTGTCTGTCTGTCTGTCTGTCTGTCTGTCTGTCTGTCTGTCTGTCTGTCTGTCTGTCTGTCTGTCTGTCTGTCTGTCTGTCTGTCTGTCTGTCTGTCTGTCTGTCTGTCTGTCTGTCTGTCTGTCTGTCTGTCTGTCTGTCTGTCTGTCTGTCTGTCTGTCTGTCTGTCTGTCTGTCTGTCTGTCTGTCTGTCTGTCTGTCTGTCTGTCTGTCTGTCTGTCTGTCTGTCTGTCTGTCTGTCTGTCTGTCTGTCTGTCTGTCTGTCTGTCTGTCTGTCTGTCTGTCTGTCTGTCTGTCTGTCCGTCCGTCCGTCCGTCCGTCCGTCCGTCCGTCCGTCCGTCCGTCCGTCCGTCCGTCCGTCCGTCCGTCCGTCCGTCCGTCCGTCCGTCCGTCCGTCCGTCCGTCCGTCCGTCCGTCCGTCCGTCCGTCCGTCCGTCCGTCCGTCCGTCCGTCCGTCCGTCCGTCCGTCCGTCCGTCCGTCCGTCCGTCCGTCCGTCTGTCTGTCTGTCTGTCTGTCTGTCTGTCTGTCTGTCTGTCTGTCTGTCTGTCTGTCTGTCCGTCCGTCCGTCCGTCCGTCCGTCCGTCCGTCCGTCCGTCCGTCCGTCCGTCCGTCCGTCCGTCCGTCCGTCCGTCTGTCTGTCTGTCTGTCTGTCTGTCTGTCTGTCTGTCTGTCTGTCTGTCTGTCCGTCCGTCCGTCCGTCCGTCCGTCCGTCCGTCCGTCCGTCCGTCTGTCTGTCTGTCTGTCTGTCTGTCTGTCTGTCTGTCTGTCTGTCTGTCTGTCTGTCTGTCTGTCTTCGAATGTATGCTACCATCAACGTTGCCCAACTAATGAACCGATACGAATTACAGACGCTCATGACGTTAGTAACATGCAATACGTTCAACTAAAGAGCAAGACTCCAAATTGCAAACACGTGCTGCTATTTATTTGTGGAAGCAAAAATTATTATAGTTATGCATCAAACGATATAAGTCCAAGTTCGCTGAGGGGCATTCCTCAAGCTATAACTTGACGGAGTATGTGCTGTGCAAGAGACTTTCTTGTGCAAGCCATTTCTTAGCCCCATTAAATGCAGAACTTTCGACTTGCCCCAGCGGCCATCTGTTGAACTTCGCCGCAATGCACCAGTGTAACTCAACGGGCAGCATTTTCAGAAATATTTAGAAAGGCCACTCGAATTCTAACAGCTTTCAGTTGGCAACTTCGAAAACGGACGCACTTCTAATAACGCGCGTTTTTACGCCCCTTATTAGTAACTCTCCTGGTGAGTTATAAGAGTTTTAATCCTGGCCGAAACAATCCTGTAAAGCAACCAAGAGTCACGGCTAAGTGCCATAAATACGCATGCTAATAAAGGGTGTACCCTCTCGACATTCCTAAGTGAAAGCTGTTGAAACTCGGGCAGCCTTCTGAAATATCCTTTTTTTTCAAAATCCTGCCCATTGAGTTACGTTGGTGCACTGTGGTGAATTTCGACAGGTGGGCAATGTCCAAAATTTCTGGACACGTTTATGACGCAACCTTGAGTGATAGAGACGTTAACGCTGCCTCCGTTGCAAATTCTCCTGTGCAAAGTTTTCGTTTTTCTCAGAAACGGTATCTCTTGTCTGGAAGGAACACAGTCTTACAGCATAAGTGTGAACATACAAAACGGACAAAGGGCGGGGGAAGGGGTGGGAGGGGTGGGAGGGGGGAAGTGTTATCTACGAGGACGGCACCAATCTCCCACTGCCCCTCTTCTGCTAACGCGTTCGCTCTTCAAGCTTTCGAGCTTTGAAAAGTTAACGAAGCTCTCAGACTCCGAGTTGCGAGTTTTCACTTGGTTATGATTCGTTTTCCTATGAATGCGACCGGCGGAACAGGTCCTCAAGGATACTGCTCACGGGCAGTGAAACGTAATGACTGACTTTCTGCCGTCGCTCAAATTCAGCCCGCACTCGTGTACCCCATACATTGGGACGAACTGACTAATGAAGTTAAGCGAATATATAGGCAACAACGTTATCCTAACAAGACCGAGGTACAAATGCGTTGGTAACACATTTACCTCGCAGTAATTGCGTTGGCCCCCGCGCATCGTTTGCATTTGTTATTTGTTACTTCTACCGCAGTTGTACTCTGCCCGACAACGTTGTTTCTGCCATCGCGTACTTTTTTATTTTTCTACGTTTATTCTGCCGTCGTAGTCCTTCGCTGATCTTCAACGTCAAACCAAAACAGGCAAATCTAGTTTGCCTCTATTGAGATGAGAGAGCCCTTCTCGCGCTTTCCTCCGTGCATCTTTATGGACACAGAGGCAGCACGGACCAAATGGCAAGGGGCGGGAGGGGGGGAAGGGAGGACTTGACGACGCCCGCATAATCAGTGTCTAATTAGCTGCGGCCCTCATGTTTCTGGATTGACTCATCGTCCTGGCCGGCACGTTCCTTATCGATACTTCGCTGACGTGGGGGGGGCCTCGTAGGATGCGCGCGACGACATTACGCGCCGGTGAGTTTGGCTGCGCCACACATATTGGTTCTGCTGGGCGGACACTTGGGCTGCAAAGCATGCAGGCCGCTCACGGCACCCGCATGCCGGAGAGGTACGTCCCGCGCAATGTACTTGCGCTTCCTTAGTCTTGACATTTGGCTTCTATATGGCCCTTATTTTTCATCGTATAGCGAGTAAACGTTCATGTTTATAGTTTTCATTTCATAAGGTGCTTTGCAAGAAGAAACGTTATTTTGTAGACACAAAATACGTGTAGTTACAGCTTAAGTTCGAATACGCGATCTCAGAATGGCACTGTAGAAAAGGTGTAATAAATTTGGTCGATGAAATCAAACTTCTTCAGAGTTTATTTTCTACAATAGATAGGAGCGATGTTAAGCAACCTAATGCCGCAAGCAATGTGCATAAAATTTGTTTCTGTTTGCTTGCTTGCTTGCTTGCTTGCTTGCTTGCTTGCTTGCTTGCTTGCTTGCTTGAAAGCTTTAGCAGCTGCTGCTGCTTTACCAATTCAACTTATCCAAGATGTCAGAGAACTACTATCGCTGCATGACCGATCTTTTTCAACTTTGTTAATTTTCAACCTCTCCTTTCAGTGTGATATTGCGTCATCCACTATTCTTTTCTTTTTAGTTCTTATTTATTTCAGTTCTTTTCTTTTTTTACATGTCCATCAGCATTGTGTTCGAGTAATTTTCATCATTCAGAGCGCGTTAGCTTTTGCCCACATGTAAGAAAAATGGGGTAGGAGAAACCAGGCACGTACCCAGGATTTTTTTTCGGGGGGGGCCCACCACCTCCATCATCATCATCATCATCATCAGCCTGTTTTATGTCCACTGCAGGACGAAGGCATCTCCCTGCGATCTCCAATTACCCCTGTCCTGCGCCAACCGATTCCAACTAGCGCCGGCGAATTTCCTAATTTCATCGCTCCACCTAGTGTTTTGTCGTCCTCGATTGCGTTTCCCTTCTCTTGGTACCCATTCTGTAACCCTAATGGTCCAACGGCTATCTAACCGGCGCATTACATGACCTGCCCAGCTACATTTTTTCCTCTTGATGTCAATTAGAATATCGTCTATACCCGTTCGCTCTCTGATCCAAACCGCTCTCTTTCTCTCTTAACGTTATGCCTAGCTCTCTTTGCGCGGTCCTTAACTTGCTCTCAAGTCTCTGCCCCATATGTCAGCACTGGCAAAATGCACTGATTGCACACCTTACTTTTCAATAATAATGGGAAGCTTCCAGTCAGGAGCTGGCAATGTCTGCCGTATGCGATCCAACCTATTTTTATTCTTCTGTGAATTTCTTTCTCATGATCAGGGTTCCCTGTGATTAATTGACCTAGGTAAACGTACTCCTTCACAGTCTCTAGTGGCCGACTGGCGATCCTGATCTCTTGTTCCTCTGCCCGGCTATTTATCATTATCTTCATCTTCTGCATATTAATATTCAGCCCCACTCTTACACTCTCTCTGTTAAGGTCTCCAATCATTTGTTGTAACTCGTCTGCATTGTTGTTGAATAGAACAATGTCATCGGCAAACGGAAGGTTGCTGAGATATTTGCCGTCGATCTTTACTCCTAAGCCTTCCCAGTTTAATAGCTTGAATTCTTCTAAGCACGCAGTGAATAGCTTTGGAGAAATTGTGTCTCCCTGTCTGACCCCTTTCTCTATAGGTCTCTCCCTGCTTTTCTTGTGTAGAATTAAGGTAGCTGTAGAACCTCTGTAGATATTATTACGCGAAGGACGAGTCAGTAAGACGAGAAACTATTTACATTTTATATTTACAACAACGGTTGCAGCGCTGACCGGTTAGATTCACAGCGCGAGCCCAGTTCGTTCTTCCTCCTCTTTTCTGGAGTGATGGCGCCTACGCGCCTCGTTCAAACAAATACCACACGCATGTAGCAATATTTTCCAAGCTTTTTACGTAAGCGTTCTGTACTCCTTGATTACGTAGTGCCTCTACGATTGCTGGTATCTCTACTGAATCAAATGCCTTTTCGTAATCTATATAAGCCAAATAGAGAGGCTTATTGTACTCTGCAGATTTCGCGATAACCTGATTGATGACATGGATGTGATCCATTGTAGAGTATCCCTTCCTGAAGCCAGCCTGTTCCCTTGGTTGACTAAAGTCCAGCGTTTGGAGATTATTTTGGTAAATATTTTATATAATACTGGGAGTAAGCTAATGGTCCCATAATTTTTCAATTCTTTAACGTCTCCTTTTTTGTGGATTAGTATAATGTTTGCATTCTTCCAGTTTTCTGGGACCCTTGCAGTCGATAGACACTTCGTATAAAGAGCCGCCAGTTTTCCAAGCATTATCTCTCCTCCATCTTTGATTAAATCGACTGTTATTCCACCTTCTCCTCCTGCTCTTCATCGTTTCATGTCTTGCAGGGCCCTTCCGACCTCATCGCTAGTTATAGGAGAGTTTCTGTATCCTGTTCATTACTGTTTCTAAGTGAGGTATCGTGACTCCTCTGGGTACTGTATACAGGTCAGCTTAGAATTTTTCCGCTGCTTTTACTATATCTTCGAGATTGCTGATGATATTATCCTTCTTATCCTTTAGTGCATACATCATGGTTTGTCCTATGCCAGGTTTCTTTTTTACTGATTTCAGGCTGCGTTCATTTTTTACGGCTTCTTCAGTCTTTCTCATGTTATAGTTTCGAATATCAGTTATTTTCACCTTGTTGATCAGTTTTGACAGTTCCGCGAATTGCGTAACGCTGTGCGGCCGCCAGTCCCATACAACCGCGTAGAGCGCAGGACTCTGCGATTCTAGACGTACTGCGCTCACTGCGAAAGGTTAGAATAACACCCACATAAGCACAGCAGAGAAGTGGCTACGTGAGGCGGTTCGACCGATAACTGTAGAAGCGTCATTCAAAACAAGTAATTGTTCTCCACTTCCGGCGGCGTTTTCTCTATTTCCTTTTTAAATAAAAAGATGTTGATCCATAAATATTCTCATAAACGGTTAACTTTTTTATTATTGGCTTTTGCTTGCAGTTTGGTTGTTGCCTTGGCTCTCTCTCTTAGTAGATCGCTTAATTTCTCAACTCCTTGCGATTTTTGTTTCCAGTTGCCAATTTCGCACGAAAAGTGCTATACAATTAGGGAAAAACAGACGAGGTAACGGGCGACAGTCGTCTTGCTTATGGGTTTAAGGGTTATTGCAGGGTTTCATGATGGACGCTCTTTCACATTATTTTATTTCCCACCTTATCTAACCCATATCACGTGTAAGTGGTTCCAGGCATCTGCCAGCGTCGCGGCGAGCCGTAACTCAGGGAAATAATGAAGCAAAGGGATAAGTTAAACGCAATTGGCGTTTTCTCCCGCCGCAACTCGTTCCATGAGAGTACACACCAGCTGAGTAACCCGCATCCCTCTCCTGGTCCCAGGATCAGCCTAAACAAAGAACGTTGAACTAACAAAAGCAACAGCTATGCGCGTGACGGTTGAATAGATGGTGACAACTGAACGCATCTCGAGTTAATCGCGCGGGTGCGGAATCTATAAGAAAACTGTCCTTCACATTACAAGAGATGCCAATAACTACCGCCATCGAAAAGGAGTGAAAAAGGTAGCATAATGCTGACCGATGAACAGCTGCCAAGTCTCAACATTGATCTGGCGGCGCTTTAGGAATGTGTGAGGAGTGGTGGCGTGGGTGGGGAGGGGGGGGGGGGGGGGGGTATGCCACTTGATTTCGGGGGGGGGGCCGGGCACCCCCGGGCCCCCCCTTGGGTACGTGCCTGGGAGAAACCATACGCTGCCAACCTCTCTGTCTGATCAGCCGGCTAACTCTTCGATGCTTTACAACGAGTTTATCCGCTGCGAAACTTTTCGTTGTCTTCGTTACAGTTTATTATGCACGATACATCAAAAGAGATATAAGATGTCTGTCTAAAGTATAAGCATGGAACTGTTTCATACGTATTGTATTATGAGACTTTTTGTAACCCCGACGACGTAAAGCACTATATCGCACCACTTGGCTTTAATTATTTGCTTTCTACCGTGCAACAAATACTTGTTTCCTGTTGTTGGCAGCCTTTCTCGTTCTCGGTGATAACGTTCCGCTCTTCGTTGTTGCCGACAGGGTAAGCGTGCTAAACACAGCGCTTATCTTTGTTCTTCCTTCCGTTAGCCTCACGTTTCTCTTTCCGCATGTCGGTGCTTTCCGCTACAAATCACACCATGAGCGTGATCATGAGCATGAGCAGGCTGCGAGGTTTCTCAAATCATGCTTCCTTTTTCTCGGGGAAAGGAGGCGTCCCCATGCATCTACAAAGACCAGTGAAACTCTGTGCTATCTCTCTCCACTCTCTCGGCCGCAGATTACGTGTGTTGTACTATACAAAAGTGTACACGAAATACGATACTTAAAAGCTCAGTGCCCTTCCACTCTGTGAAGAAGGATGACGAGCGAAGCTATGTATGTGGGCCCATAATGGCGAGCTGCACCGCCGCCGCGGGTCGGCCCGGCATTGCACAAGCTTCGGAATCGGCCCACGCATGGGGAGTGCTTAACGCCTCCTTCACCTACGCCGCTGGTCAGTTTCAGTTACACTCTCAGTTTATTATTATTGAGATACAATGAATTGGTGAGAGACAATATGCAGACGAGGGTCCCAAAGTCAAAGACTGCAAGGGGGCCCTCGGTTAATAATAGCAATGTAGAGATGTATCAAAAATCTCAATACATACAAACGGCAAACGTAGTGTAATGAATGAAGTAAACTTAGTTACAAATATAAAACAGCTGAAGGGCATGACTAAATGTATGAAAGGATGAAGATTTAATGCTGACGGGTAAACCATTCCACAGTTTTATAGCAGCGAATGATGATGTCATTTGCCATAGTTAGAATGAACCATAGGTAGTAGAAAATTGGAGTTACGTGCAAACCTGGTATTATTCTTATTGAAGAGGTGCCTGGAATAAATGAATTGGTATGAGAGCTGTTTGGTAAGTAATTTATAAAACATAATTATTAGATGACAGTTGAACAAGTTCGTTACAACAAGGATGTTATTTTCACGAAGTAGTAGAGTAGCACTCGTGAAAAACGCGCTGTTAGTGATAATGCGTATTGCTTGGTTTTGTAAGTGCTGAATAGACGAGACATGACTTTTATATGTGTTTCCCCAGGAAACAATACCATAATTAATGTGACTGTGAATGAAGGCAAAGTATAACGTTAATAACGCGTCTTTAGAGAAATATGCTCTTGACTTGATTAATGCTCTAATACCGAAAGTACACTTTTGCTTAGTGAAGGCAATGGGTTGAGAAAACTTTAGGTTAGAATCTAATTTGATGCCCAAAAATGATACACAGTCGGAGACGGGAATGTGATGACCATCTAGAGTTATCTCAGGCAAGTCAGGTAGTATTCTTTGGCTAGAACGGAAAATCATGAATTGAATTTTTGAAGGATTGATAATTAAATGATTTGACGAACACCATGCAACAATATGGTCAAGCTCATTGTTTAGTTAAGGTTGTTAAATAATTGTCACGTAACGATATAGTAGTATGGTCTGCGTATAGTACACAATGTGCCCAATTAAGACACGCGGGTAAATCAGTAATATAAATAGAGAATAGTAAGGGACCTAGTATGGTAGCCTTGTGGTACACCCTGGTTAATAACTTTAGTATCAGAATAAGCACCTCCAAAAAAACTGTTTGTTCTCTATCATGTAGGTAACCTTTTAGGAGTTTTAGTACTGGACCGGTAATTCCTAGGGCTTCTACCTTAGTAAAAAGTATGTTATGATTAACTGTATCAAAAGATTTATTGAAGTCCAAGAATACCGAACCAACGAAGTTACCCGTATCAATCGAGTGATGTGATGTAGTCGGTTAGGGATATTAAAGCTAAGTTAGTCGAACTGCAAGCGCGAAAACCAAATTGAGAAGATTGCAACAAATTAAATTTTTAAGTAATTATTTAGGCGCTTACAAAATAATTTCTCAACAACTTTGCTAATCGACGATAGTATAGAAATAGGACGATAGTTAAACACCTCCGTTTTATCACCTTTCTTATGTACAGGAATAATATTAGACCTTTTAGGCGAAGGGGGAAAAATACCACATTTAAGAACATCATTAATTATAGTACAAAGTGTATAAGAAATAAGTGGTGCAACAAGTTTTAGATGAAATACAGAAATATTATCTAAGCCAGGGCTAGTATTCCTTAGAGCTAATACCATGGAATGTACCTCACCTGCAGTTACGGGAAAGAGAAAAAAAGAATGATTGCAGCGATAAATGGGATAAGTAGTAGTCATATGGCGACTGCTGTGTATATTACAGAAGTAGTCAGTGAAACTATTTGCTATGCTAGAAGAATCACTATGACTTTTATTATTGTAGTTTATTTGTAGTTTAGTTTACTTTGGCCAGGTGTTAAAGAAATGCACGCGAGACTGATGATAATTATTGCTGTGATCGAGTCAGAAAAAACCATAAAGGGTGTGAACAATTTTTGCAGTGTACCGCCAACATGGAGTGCACAGCCTATGGAGCAGGAAAACTCATGCACCGACAAGAAAACCGTCTCAACCCAAGGGGCCACATTCGAAAGTAAGTACAAAGCGTTTACCACTCAGCAGTTGCACATACGCACACACGCGTTAACCGCGTTGCGCGCCGGTGGCCGGAAAGCAGCGCGCTTGGCGGCTTCGGTGGAGTGACCAGAGATATTATAATGTACAACCACCGAATAAGACAGGAAACGGAATATACGAAACACAATTTCAACTCATCTCACGCAGGGGCCTACATTTCACTCACGTCATGGTGCAAGGAACCCTTGAAGTTTTCTTTACCCCGCCCGCCCCCTCACTTTCCTTCGTATATATATATATATATATATATGCATTTTTTTCGTGCAAGAATCTGTTTTCCATTTTAATTTTCCTTTCCTTTAGCTTTCTCCATTGCCAAAATCCCTGTGGACGCCAACATATTTCCTTTCTCGCACTTGTCTCTCTAATTCATCTCCAGACTTCAGGGGATGAAAGCAACAACAAGCGCAGCAGTTTGCTGACCACGGCCATTTTAAAACGGTGGCTTCTCTTCTTCCAAAGACCGCACGCCCTCCGCCCAGCCGTAGCCATAGACAAAGTCATAGACACGGCTATATCCGGACCGAACGGAAGGCCGAACCGCAGCCACGTATCCTCTTCGGCCAGCTTAATAACCGCCTGGGGACAAATATGTCTGGAATGTTTCCTGCGCCGTCGCACTGGCCGTTATAAAGGGAGGCATCTGTGCTGTGGCAGTGTCCTGGTAAAACGTAACTGCAACAAAAACAAAAAAAACGCAGTAAATTATGAGATATTGCAGCCCACACCAGGATATGTGATATGGCGTCGTAGAGGCCCATATCCTTCGTTGTCGCTTTCTGTCAGTCTCTTTTGCTTTCTTTTCTTTCTTTTCGAGGTGGGGGGAGGGGGGATAACACCGAGACAAGATTCATAACAACATCGTGTGAATAAGCCGCGAGTTTTGATGCAGAAAACTGAAAAGCACTGGTAACCTCACTGCGAATGTTTACGAGGCACGTGAGACGCTGGGAAAGAGGGTGCATTCCCCACACACCACCATGAAACCCTACGCCACTCGCTTTTTGCGCTGTGAGCGACGTTATATGAGGGGCGTTGCCGTTAGTGCACGGGCGCTCGATTTTGTCGAATTTTAGATGCACATACGCAGCCGCGAGCATTGTGCGCGAATGAATCCCAGTTTCGGCCTTTTCTATAACAGACGCATGATCACATTCTGTGCAATAAGCGGCGCTGCACGGCGAACGATAGTTACAAACAAGAATAGAAACTAAGTATTCGCTTTACACGTGTTGTGTGATTCACGCACAGCGTGGAATCCTTTAAGTAGAACAAAAAACTGAATGAGTGACTGTTTGAGAGGATCTTAAGGTATATTCAACGAAACCACTCGATGAAGGTGAAAACAACGTGATCACATCAAAGCACGGTAAGAAACAGAGCTAGTGTGTTTAATTTTGAACGTTTCATACCTATTCTAATGCACTTGAAAATTATGCTACTCGTTCAGCCAGTGAGAGTGCTATCTGGAATTTGGGGCTTGGCAGTGGACGTCAGCGAACGCTCCTTTGTTTGAAAGGTTTTTAGTCCACAGGCATGCTCGTATTATAAAAATGCTGTTATGGATCTTGTGGTTTTTAACCTGCCAAAAACGACGGAAGTAAGGAAACAAGAATAACAGTCGAATAAGAATAACAGGGTAAACAAGAATAAATAAACAAGAATAACAGGGTCGGTGACGTACGTAATGGTGACGTACGGAGCCACGCGTTTCAATGGTGCTCAGCACTATTCGTCTTCTTGGCCTGAAGTAATCCGAACGAAGGCAGTGACGCCAACATGGCCATGCAGAAACCTGGATTGCCAGCCGGCAGCGCCTCACGTTCACAACGTGCGTTTTACGCATGCTGCGTAAGCTCAATCTCTGGTACTTCAACACCTGGAGAGAACCGGACTTGTACACGTTACAGAAAAAAGTAACCGATTACCATTACAATTGCCTCTTTAAAAAATATAATTGGGTACAATTACTAATTACTGGCCCAGGAAAGTAATTCAGTAATTACTAAAAAGTACCGGATTACTTTAACGTTACTTTCTTCCCTACTTTTATTAACATTGCACAAATACAATAAATAGAAAGAGTTGCACGGCCTGGCTCTTTCACTACGTCCTCCGCCACCCTTCACACGTTATCTAAGCCAAGAATTGCATTTCGAAACTTTCTTTCGTAATCTTGCATCGTTTTCTTGTGATGACACCTGGCAGCGACACTGAAAACTCACTAGATTTGCGCTCTGGGTAGCAGGGCCGTGTTATAACGTACGAATATCTTGCTTGCTAGATAGTGGTTATTCGATGCCTCTATCGATGATCGGGTTTGAGTTCTTTTGAAACAGTGCGCTTTATGGTTGCTAAGGCTAAGGGAAGGTGCCCACGTTAAAGCCAGTGAATATTAAAAATAAAATGTCGTCCATAGGTGATTTCCTGCTGTTAACGTCTGAAGCTGCCATCGGTATCGAGCCTTAGAAGTGCGCTTTCAATTTATTTTTCTTTCATACCGCCTAATTCGATAATTAGTCTTAATTAATCAACTTCACAAATGCTATAATTAGATGAAAAACGTCAATGAGAAAATTGTAGAGCGACATGCAAAACTCCCGATACAGCTTTCTCTTGCTCAATACCTGCTGCATAAAAGTTTCTCCGAGCGTGAAAGAAGCCCGCAAATGCACACAAAATTGCCGCGCGACTAGATGCTCGAGGCACTTGCGTCTATTCGCGCGCTTACGCACAGGAAATGCAGTGTAGCGCCCGTACTAGCGTTTTTTACATGCTGGATGGAGCTTTCCGTTGTGGACGGTTCAGCAAATCAATTACTAACGATTATTTGCCGTCCATACAAATATATTTTAATCAATTATCATTTCTACTGTTTTCTTCGTACTAGTATGCTCTCCACGTCCAGAAATAAACGAGAACAAGTTGTCCGAATTTTACTTTCTTGTGAAATGGTGTTCCAACATTGTGGGGTGAAGTGCTCAAAGCTGCGTCTCTCGTTGTAGCTTGTTTCGTCAAAAATGAAATTAGTTACATGTAATTGGTTTCTGAAAAAAAAGCAATTAAGTTACACTGAGCGTTACTGTGTAAATAAAGTAATCGTTAAAATATAAGATCACCAAAAAGAAAATTACAAATAATTACATGTAATTCGTTACGTACAAGTCTGCAGAGAACGTACGATCAAAGTCTTCACCGACCGTCTGGTCTATAGGGCACGCGGAGCCAGCGCAACAACGTTTGTGATTCTCAAGGCGCCCTGGGCTGTCCGGACGGACTTGACTGAGTCATCTCGTCAACAGTATGCGAGAGTGCGTTGTAGTGCTGTCGGATAGCAAGCTCGCTCTGCAGTTGTTGCAGAATGGGTTTCATCTGGATAAATGCACAATGCACACATATTTCGTTACGCCTTCTCAAAGAAGTGCGCCCCCCCCCCCCCAGCCTCTGATTCACTATATAAAGTTTCAATGTAATTCCCTCGCATGTAGGCGTAACGGACCATGAGGCGCCTGATAGACTAGCTCGATATGCCTTAGAACTGAGGCCAGCAAAGGAGGCTGCTAGGCCTGTCAGCGTGTTCAAGGACAAGCCGTCGCCAGTAGTTTTCAGTCTTTGTGCAAGCCATTTTCCCAATCCTTGTCAAAAAGGACTGAGCAGGCCAGACCGTCCTGTCGCATCGCCTCCGCGCAGGGTCAGCGCGTACTCCGGCATGACTATATAGGATTGAACTTGCCGTGTTGATGTTACGTGCAAGCTGTAAGATTCATGGCGATATTGAACACTATTTGCTGGAGTGTTTTAGAGTCATAACATAAGGCAAATGGTGAAAACTCTCAATCATCGAGGCACTCCACAGGCTGTTAAAACTTTTAACGGTGCGCGTCGTCTTGTTCGCCCGTTTCACGATGCACTTCTGAATGGTGACACATTGAACGATGTACTTCAGCTTTTGTATGTTGAGACTTTGCTGAAAGGAGGCGCACTCGAGTGGAGCAATTTCCGGAAAGTCTCACAAGCCTACATTTACATGCAGTCAACTTGTGCGTGTGTGCATGTGTGTGTGTATGTGTGCGCGTACGTGCGTGTGTGTATGCATGTTCGTGTGTCCAACTATTCTGGGAGGGTTCACTTCAATAATGCATCTTGGGCATAAGCATACAGCAATAAACAACTGACTGCAAAAAAAAAAAAAAAAGAAAGCACTATAGGGCAGAATCGTATGTATGGTTGACGTTTATTTAAAATACATACTCGCATTTGAAACTGTAGTTTCGTGCAATATCTCTGGAACTAACACTTAACAAAGCTTTTATGAACTGCTTTCTTTGGTTAACGCTACACATTGAGGTGGAACCAAATCAAACGCGCTTAAGCTAATAGATTCTGTTAGCTCGGAATTTACGTCGTCTTTTGGCGGCAATGTGCTTTAAAGAAATGTTTGTTCAAAGGGCCCACCACTTCCACGAAGGAAGCAGAAAAGACTCTATCTTTAGAGGAATGGCCTACGCTACCGAGCCGCTCCCTTGCGAAAGAACCTCAGAAGGTCGGGGCCCCACCTGATCCTTCTCCGGCCATGGATGATTCACCCAAAACAGACCGTCAAGTCATCTCGGTGCTACGTTCTCTCATGGAGGCCATTCGAGCGCTTTTAGTGGACATGAGGACACCATCTGCTCGAAGCGCACTTAAAGTGTTGGACGCCTTAAGCCCAGTGCTTGCATCCCTCAACTAGAAAGATGGCTACTCATACCCCATCCTTCCGGAAAGAAGTCAAAGCAGCGTCCGTCATCCAGTGGAACGCCAGAGGGCTAAAATCACGAATTTCAGATTTTCGTCAGTTTGTCTACACCAATGGGTTTCCACTCATCGTCATTTGTGAGCCCAACTTGTCGAAACCAATAAGACTGTCAGGATACGAGTTTATCATGTCATCAACAAACGGTGCATGCAGCAAAATCGTCGTTTTTGTTCGTCGTGAACTCACCTATGTTTTGCAACCAATTGCGCCCCACGACGACAATCAATATATATGCATCACCGTTAAAAAGAACAAACTCTTGTTTACTCTCATAGGCGTGTATATATCGCCTTCCAGCAATTTCAATACCAAAAGATTTGAGGATATCTTGAGTGTTTGTCCCGCCCCATGGGTCATCATAGGAGATTTCAATGCGCACCATCCAGCATGGGGAAGTACAAAGACAAATGCAAGAGGACGAAGATTGGCAAGTATCGCCCACAACTATGGCCTTACTCTCCTGAACGATGGTAGCCCCACCTTTCTTCGAGGCGTGACATACGGCAGCTGCCTCGACCTTGCTTTCGTCTCCAACTCTCTCGCCAGATGTGTGAAGTGGTTTCCAGACATTGAGACACATGGGAGTGACCACATTCCCACCTATCTGAACATCAAAGGCTTGTCGTCTACATCAGGCTCACGGAATACCATTCGGACGATTCAATGGGCCAACTTCAAATCTGAGATGGAAGATGCCTGCCGCGAGGGCCTACCCTCTGGGTTAGAGCAAACGATTAAAATGACGATGCAAAACGCCACTCGCATGATGACGATCTCTTCCACGCGAAATGACTTCGACATAGAATTAGAGCGACTTCGAGCGCTTCGTCGCCGGGCGGAACGTCGATATCGACGTACAAAATCAATCCATGACCTTAGGGCAGCCAGGAGGATGCAAAAGAAGATTCAGCGTCGTATGGATAGATTAGCGTCGGAACGGTGGGCAACGTTTTGCCAGACACTCGACCCTCGCAAGCCACTGTCTCACATTTGGAAAACGGTGCAAGGTCTGCGTTGCCTTCCGGAACGGCGTTTTCCATTCAAGGCGCTAGCGCTTTTCCAAGGGCGGCAAGACATCGATGTCGCAGAAGACTTTTGTGCGCGGATCGCAGACCAAGCGACTCGTCCAGATCCTCCAGCCCGAGCTGACGTCCCCCATTCCCGTGATTGCCGCATGGACCTTCCTTTTACAATGGAGGAGCTCGAAGCGGCACTAGCTCTCTGCAGGCGCTCATCATCTCCGGGTCCAGATGGTATATCATACCGGGCCTTGTGCTATCTCGGAGAGTCCGCACGGATAGAATTGTTGAGCCTTTACAACTCCTCATGGCAGGAGGGAAATGTTCCTGACGAATGGAAAGTAAGCCGCCTGGTGCCACTCTTAAAGCAGGGCAAATCCCCATTAGAACTCACCTCTTACCGCCCAATAGCACTGGCCAGCTGTGTAGGAAAGATAATGGAACGGATGATCCTTGGCCGCCTGGAATGGTACCTTGAATTTTACAAGATTTATCCGCTTTCCATGGCTGGTTTCCGACGTGACCGCTCTTCCATCGACAGTGTAGTTGATCTCGTTTCATATGTCCAGCACGAAAGGTCCCGTAAGCGTTTATCTGCAGCTTTATTCTTAGATGTGAAAGGGGCATATGATAACGTATTACATGAGGCCATTCTCGACGCTCTTGCGACGGTTGGCCTAGGTGGTCGAGTTTTCTTGTGGATTGCAAGTTACCTGTCTGCAAGATCATTCTATGTGTTAACTGACGATGGCCCAACTACGCGACGCTATACCAGCAGGGGCGTTCCTCAAGGCGGTGCTCTCAGCCCGACGCTATTCAACCTCGCTCTTGTTGGACTTGCTGAATGCTTGCCAACTACCATCAAGATTTCAACATACGCTGACGACATCTGTGTCTGGACTTCGGCAGTCACACGTCCTCAGATACGTGCGCGACTTCAAAGAGCGGCCACTTTGACAGCGAACTACTTGTGTAAACAGGGTCTCAGCATTTCACCTGAAAAATGCGCACTAGTCGCATTTACTCGGAAACCGATGACGCCTTATGTCATCTCAATCAATGGGCGGACCATTTCCTATGTCCGAAACCACAGATTCCTTGGCGTCATTATTGACCGAGACCTCTGTTGGAGCCCACACGTGGCCTACATGAAACGGCGCCTGACAGCTACTTCCCAGTTGTTCAAATACTTGACAGGGAAGACGTGGGGGATGTCAGTAGACGCAATGCTTAAACTCTACAGAGCTCTCTTTCTCGGTTTTTTAAGATACAGTCTACCTGTACTGAACAACACCTGCAAGACAAATATTCGTGTTCTGCAGGCAGTACAAGCTCAAGCACTCAGAGTCTGCCTTGGTTTGCCCAGATGTACGTCAACAGAGGCGACTCTTGCGATTGCTCGGGACCATCCAATGCGAACTCACATTACGGTGGAAGCCCTGAGAGTGCACATCAGACATTTTGCACGTGCCCCCTATCACCACCTTGCAGCACTACCTTCAGACAGGCACCAATCATCATTCTCTAAAACTATCAACAAGTACAACGACAAACTTCCCTCGGGCTTCACCGCTGCATCTAAACCATCGATACCCCCTTGGTGTCTTATCAGCCCCACAGTACATCTCAGTGTACCAGGAATTGGAAAAACGTCTGAACTGTCGTCGCCTGTCCTCAAACAACTGTCTCTGCTTCTTCTGCACGAGAGGTACGCGGACAGTGAACACATTTATACTGATGGTTCCACAAACACCCAGTGTTCGTCCGGTGCTGTGGTTGTCCCAGCAAAAGCTATTACCATCAGCTTCAGGACTGACCACCCGACAACGTCGACATCTGCTGAACTAGCTGCTCTTCGCGCTGCACTCCGTTTCGTCAGTCGGTAGCCACCTCGACAATGGTCCATCTTCAGCGACTCAAAGGCAGCCCTACAATCTGTACTATCAGCTCTGCGTCGCGGGCCATTCGAACAGCTCGTATTCGATATTAGATGCCTACTCCATACATCACAGGAGAAAGGACACCACGTGACGTTTCAGTGGCTGCCAAGTCACTGCGGCGTCACTGGAAACGAAGACGCCGATAATGCCGCTCGGGCAGCTCTTGAAGACGCACAAGAAGAGGCCATACCGCTTTCACGATCCGACGCAGCTAGCAGACTTCGAGTGCTTGCACAGGAGATGACGCTCTCTTCATGGTGCACACCAAACAGCCAGACCAACCAGAGCAACCGTCAATACCACCTGCCCTCTTTGATGCATCTCTATATGCCAACTGGACTCCGCCGAAGCGAGGCGACTCTGCTTTATCGCTTATGGTTAGGGGTGGCTTTCACGAAATCTTACTCATTCCGCATTGGAATGGCCGACAACGCTCTCTGCAATGCCTGTCTTTGCGAGGAGACGCTGCAACACATTCTGTGCGACTGTCCTGAATATAATGTTCAGCGACAGTCCCTGGCATCCGTTCTCGCGCACCTTGACACTAGACCATTGTCCCTCGACACGATTTTCACATGCCGCCGACAGAAGACATCGCAGGTGAAGGCGACGAAGGGACTACTTCAGTTTTTGAAAGAGACGGGATTGGACAAGCGGCTCTGACAGTGTTATCACGTACAATGCCAGATTGATGGACTCTACCGGACGATGTTTGTGTGCTGTGCTATGTGCTCTCTCTCTCTCTCTCCCCCTTCCCCATCTTTCATCGCCCCCATCCCTCTCCCATGTGTAGGGTAGCAAGCCGGTTACGCTAAACTGGTTAACCTCCCTGCCTTTCCTTCTCTACTTTTTCCTTCCTTTGTTCAATTGCATTCTTTACTCACATCACTGGTCATGTCGTGTACTTAGACTCACGTTATGCCGAGTCTGACTAAATGAGTGGCGCATGTCGGTGTCAGAGAGCTTCGTTGAAGAGCGGTACATAGGCACACAGTACCACATACTCACAGACCCAAGTTGAACGACATGGATCAGCACCAACCAGACCGATCGCATACCTTACTACAGTTTATTTCTAGTTCTTCGGGCCCTAATAACTCGCTGCTCACGCGCTCGTCTTTTCTCGTAACCCCCACAGCCATCGCCATGTGTCACGCTCTCATGCTTTCATTCTGCATCCGTGCCAAGCATCTTCCCCTAGAGGTGCACATGTTCGGTGGGTTCAGCCCATCCGTTGGTCACGGGTTGAGGGTCTGCAAAATCTTGCGTTCTGAGTGGCATAGACAATGACGCCTGTACCGTGAGTCCCTGTACGTCCGCATACAGCGCGAAAAAACGAGCCTCGGAGCCAAGAAGAAAAGTTGACGGGAGTTCAACGCACTCATCGACCACACAGTGGAGCTACACGCCTTGCTTCGTCTCCGCCGCAACGCGCCGACAAGTATACATATATATAAGGGACACAACGGGGGTTGTCCACACCGACTGCAATGTCTCCCTACCTGACTTCGTGAAAAACACCTTGGGTCTTGGGCCTAAGTTTGCAGTTGAAAGATCGAACACTCCGGTTGGATATGCGGAACATGGTGAGAAGTGTCTCCAATTATACAAAAACGAGGGTTATGTGTGGGCTCGTGCATAGCGCCACTGTTAAACAACTTGTTCCTGCCTTTTCAGATATATAGATGATTGCTTAGTTTTAATAGACATCAACGAATTATTTTTTTACTCTTTTGTTCATGAAACATCAACCATTTCTAACGAATGCCTTCGCCCTTTGACGCTCCCCCATGAGCTTCCACATGAACGTACTACCCAGTCTGTAGATCTCAAGTTAGCACTCTCAACCAGTAATGTTTGCTGGTGCTATGCACCACGAACCAAAAAGCCACTATTACCTTTAGTATCATCCCATAGTAAACCAATCAAAAGGGCTATCGCGAATACATGTTTTTGGAATGCCTTAAGCAAGTCATGCAGTCATACAATTCACAACAGCTTTAACGCGCAAGTGTCTAGACTTCAGGACGCGGGGTGCCCTAAATAACTGTTTATATCGGTAGCGGAAACATTGCTTAAGAAAATAAAGCTCGTGCAAGGAGCTCGCGAAACCGCCACTCAAGTACAAAAATCACCAAGACGGAAAGTTGCGGTGATTCTGTACGTTCACCGTGTTTCGCATAGATTAAGAAAAAATTGGCCAGCGATCGGGTGCCACAACTGCCTTTTCTGCTCGCAATAAATTGTGCAAGTTGTGCAAACTGATCTGTTCTGTAAACAAGCAAAAACAAGGCTGTAACATCAAGCATACAAACCCTTTCGTTAAAAAATGCACGGGAAGCTTAGTATATAATATGCCTCTCATGCGGGCAGGCATAGGTGGGGAAAAGTGCAGCGCAGTAACTGTCTCTCAAGAGAGGACACCTCAACCGCGCGTTGAGGTGTCCTCTCCTGAGAGACAGCTACTGCGCTGAATTTTATCCGATTTTCACCCTCTTTCCATTAAGAATCTCCTCGAAACCGGAAGGGGTCTAAACGTGCGCCTTCAAAAGCGCCATAAAAAAAAAACTCAGGAGAGAAGGAGGGGCTACTTGGCACAACATTGTTCAGAGTGCAGTTGTACCCCTTTCTTCAATGACGCTACAGTTATTGCTCAGTACAGACATGACCATGCCAGACTCATAATAGAAGCAGCGGCAATTGAAGAGAAAAAAAAACACGGTAAGCAAGCCTTCAATAGCCCTATCAACGACAGAGCTATCATATTTGGTATGCGCTAGAAATTATGCACCTGCTCCTTGACAATGACTGGTGTCGGGCCCTTATGTTTCGTTTTGTTTTGTCAATGATATGAGCCAGCGTCAGAGCGAAATGCGAATGCGCACCCCATATACAGGGTGCCCCACGTAATTTTAGCCAAACGTTAAAGATATGCAAATGCCAGGTAGCTGGACAGAACCAAGGTAATTTTGTTTGCCGTCGCTTGGAGGTACTCAGATTATATTTTTCATTGCGCCTAACTGCATGAATAGTCGTAATTAATTCATCAACTTCTCAAATGTTATAATTAGATGAAAAGTGTAAATGAGAAAATTGCAGAACCGGATGAAAAACTCCCGATAGAGCTTTCTGTTGTTCAATACGTGCTACATAAAAGTATTTTTCTGAGCGTGAATGAAGCCCTCGAGAGGCTGCTCGAGGCACTTGAGACAGACAGACAGACAGACAGACAGACAGACAGACAGACAGACAGACAGACAGACAGACAGACGGACGGACGGACGGACGGACGGACGGACGGACGGACGGACATACAGACAGACAGACAGACAGACAGACAGACAGACAGACAGACAGATAGACAGATAGACAGATAGATAGATAGATAGATAGATAGATAGATAGATAGATAGATAGATAGATAGATAGATAGATAGATAGATAGATAGATAGATAGATAGATAGATAGATCAGTTATTTTTCCTTTTTTTACGCAACTCCGCTGTTGGTCCACCACTGACGTTATGGGCTGATGCGGAGAATTGCGTGGAAGCACTGAAGCACGCCTGGGAATTTCCATTTTCTTTCACTTTCATTTCATGCACTAAAATGGTTAACTTGGTCCCCAGACAATGTGGCCGCGAGTCTCTATACAAAGCGGTCCTCCTGCGCCTAACCTCAGGCTACTGAAGTCGTATTTCTCTCCATAATGACCCTGCCGCTGCCAAGAAGACCCCCCCCCCCCGTTTTTCTTTTTTTTAGCAGGTATGTTTCTCGGCCAAATGCTCAGTTTTCCTATGGTTAAGCGCTGGAAAGAACGCCTAAAGCGCTCTTGCACCATAATGAATGGGTAGAGTTTACCATCCCAAAGACGCCGAAGTGGATAGCTCCCTGTTGGATCTCTTTGGACGAAGGTTCATCCCTAGCGCTGCCACCAGTTGTTGGATCTGGAGGACGATCCCAATTGCTGTCCCCCAGATATTTGTACCTTGCCGTTGGGTGCAGGAGTTGGCCGAGGTTGAGGAGGACTTTGAGATGAAAACTGGAGGTTTATTTACATTATTTACAGTGAGCAGTCATAAAGTCATTACGGGCCGGCAGCAACTCGGACGCTGCGGCCCGTGGCAAGAAGCTCGAAACAGGTGTATGAAGGAATGCGCTCTTGCTGCTCCCGGTCTCTGGCTTTTAAGCCCTTCGGTGTCTCGAAGTCACGTCACGTTCGGCCAATCGGCGAGCCCGCTCAGGTGTCGTCATTTTCGGCCAATGGTAGGCGCCCGTGCGATTGTGTCACACCCGGCGCCGAGGGTCGCTCCTTGCGCCCCAATTGTCCGAGTGCTTACTTCTCTCTGCGGTATTGCCTTGCTGACTTGCAAGCGCCGTCACAATAGGCGGAAGGGGGCGACGTTTCAGTGCTGCAAAGCAGCTTTGCTCGGGACCTGCGTTACCTGGAATCGTGCCAGGCTCCCGCTACACTTTCGGGAAGAGTCAAACAGTGAATAGCTCCACCTGCGGCGCACGAGGTGGGGGACGCCAACTCGTTTGCACGTGCCGCGCCTCGGTTACGGGGTAGATGTGCTTCTGCACTCCTTAATTAGCTGTGGCGCGATTTGATGTGGTCTGGTGAACACGAAGGAGGCTCAGGAAAAGGTACCGTATCTAACATCCCCCAGATTAATTTTGACTGCCTCGGCTTCTCTAACGTCCACCTAACGCACGGTACACCAGTGTTTTTGGCATCACATCGCCATCGCTGGCTATCTAGCATCATTTGGGGTTCCACAAAGTGTTATCAGACGGTGCAACGTGCGCTTGTAAGGTGAGCAGTTGTATGCGTGACGTTAATGTGTGTGAGTGTGTGTCCAAGCTTCTAACGTACATACAGGTGTCACCTAAGCACACAGACCTTCTAATAGAAGAGCGCATGATATTTAATGGTTTCACTATATCAGTGCATTAGGTGTTATATTTCAACTTCCTCAGAACGCGTGTAGGGTAGCCAAATGAGCACTTGCGGATCTTTAACAAAACTACCTACCACCATCACTGGGATTCGAACTCATGTCGCAGCGGAATTGTGAACTTCGTTGCGGAACGGGCAAACCGTGGCGCTATCGCAGAAAATTCGCGCTTGGTAATTTGTTTAAAGTTCGCCCCCCCCCCCCCCCCGCCCCTATCTCTACACAGACTCTGAAAATAGGTGGAGCGTGTTTACGCATCTGTGAGGTCACAACAGGTATTATATACTTATTTGAAATACTCTCAATTCATTGCGGCCTTACAGAAAGGAGTGGTACAGTCGTGGTATATTGTTGGAGATATAAGTCTTGAATGAATATTGATCAGGTTTGCTGGCGATGGAGGCGGGGAGGGATTCCATTCCGATGATGTCTCCGGCACGAATGAATGAATATACAAGTTGGTACGGCAGCTCGGCACTTGAACTTTAAAACGATTATCAACACGTGATGAGATGTAGGACGGCTCAGTAAAGAGGGCGTTCTTGAGATCATGGTTAGTGAAAAAGATTTTGTGAAAAAGACAGAGATGGTTAACTGCTCTTTTGCAAGATAAATCATTAAGAATATATATACAGGGTGTCCCAGCTAACTTGGACCAAGATTTTGAAAAACCTATGCGTTCTTCAGAACAGAAATCGCGTGGATGTTGTTAGCGTTTATCTAAACTTACAGTACTAATTTTTGCTCACCTTTTTTGAGTAATTAGCCGAGATAAATTAATTAACCTTTTTAAATATAGCTTCAGACGCTCAGGTGTCAATAGGAAAGTTGTGGAGCTCCTCAAATATTGCCCAACCCAGGCACTTCCAACGAGATATACTTTGCGTGGCCGTTTTTATTGGGGAAAAACGAAAGCCCGCGGAGTTTAAAAAATATCACGTGAAAGCGCGCTCTGTGCGCCCGAATGCGCCACAATTACAGCGCATTCAACCGTGCTTCGTAAAAAACATCGCTCGCTTCGCTCCTTTCGCGCTGCCCGCAACAGAGCTTAGCGTTGTGCTTGGTTCCGAGATGAACGCCAGTGGGTTCGGGCGGCAGTTGGAATACAGGCGGCTCCCGTTTCTGCGGCGAAAATTGCACTCTCACGCTAGCAGAACGCATGCGGAGGAAAAATGACAAGCTCATGAGTTCGAATTTGGGAGCAAGACCCCAACAAGTAAACACGCATTATAACAAGCTTGATAACGTCGTGTGAATTACGCTGGTTGTCACAAAAGGAAGAATTGTAAACTGACACGGAAGGTTGCTTTTTAGCTTCCTGTCCAGTCCTTGTCGACAGAGAATTCATAATTTCATATTACTTACGTGCCTTTTCCACGTCGTGCGAAAGTTTCACACAGATGGGGGGGGAGGGTGGGGGCTCTTTTCATGGATAACGGTTGTAGAGATTTATTCGCTGCGATGTCTGTCTAAAGAACGTGTTCAAACAACTCGCCCCCTGCCATAATGCAGTATTGGCACCTTTTCAGCACATCCGATGTAGCTTGTTTGATGACGCAAGACGGCATCTGACTGCAGGCCTCAGCAATCTCTGCCTCAGCAATCTCTGCCAAGCTGCTGCTGTGAGCTGGTGCTCACCAAGTGCTGATACCAAGTTCGCTTTAAAAACGCAAGAGGAAGATCCCAGCGAAAATCTTCGACTGGGCCTTCCAAGACGTCGTTCACGTACCGCTGAGCAGTGAGCATGTGGTCAAAAAATATGGGGCCAATTATTCTTCTGTCAAAGATACTGCACCACACACTGAACATTGGTACTGGTGTCTGGTATGCGCCACCTAATGCGGGTTCGTATCACTCCAGTAATGCGCATTATGGATGTTCACTTGAGAATTTCTGGAGAAGGTTGCCTCATCTGTCCAGAGCACTTTGTCAACAAAATCCGGTATTTCGTCACTATTCACAAGGAACCAATTTGAGAAATAAGCCGCCATTGAAAGTCTCTTTCTTGCAGCTTTTGATGCAGTTGGAGGTGATACGGATGCATTTCAGCCTTCCTAAGAACTCTTGACACTGAAGACTTTGTAATGCCGACCTCATCACTCACATCACGCACGCTGGAATGAGGGTTTGCAGTCATGAAAGCCAATATGTCTCCTTCAGGCTCTTCACTGATGGTCCCTTTCTGTGCCGCGTATTCTTGAAGCTACCTGTTTCTTTCAGCATAAAGTAACTCCTCATAATTGTGTTCGCGCTTGGTCTTCCCCCACATTGCCAATTTCGGTATACCTTGGCAGCTTTCCTTTTCTCGCCCCCTGCCGCTCCAAAGGCTAAGACCATATTCGCCTTCTGCTCGCTTGAGTACGGCATGCTTTAGGCACTGCAAACAAATTCTTCGGAACGGTTGCGCGCACGACGGTAATAGACAGTCGAGCTCTCATGTATGTAGCCGCTGGCACAGCTTGGAAGAAAAGCGGCGTTGTAAAAAATGTTCTCTCTCGCACAGGTTCTAGATGTATGATGCATGTTTTGTGTGTATTTTTTCTATTCCGCATCGACTTGAACGCTGAAAAAAAATTGCACTTCTCGTCATATAGGAATAAACGGCTGATGACGGCGCGTTCTTCGGCGACAGGCGCGAGTGGCTGCTGACGAAGCGGTTTTTCGGAGCGCCGTCGGCAGCCGCTGCCAGTAATAGACAGTTTTAGTTACACGTACGTAGAGGCTTCACGTACGCAAACGTGAAAAGCCTACGTACCTTACGTGCACGCCATCTGAAACGCTTTTAGCTACACGTACGCGACGCACGCCAAAAGGGACCCCGTAACACCACCTATCGGGAAATGTGAACACGGTGGTAGCCAATTCAATCCTGCCGCCGTGTTTCGATGCGAGCCGTCTGCGCACGCGCGGCCCGCTATCGCTTGTTCGTGATCTTGCGGAACTCCCGCGCGAAGTTGTCTACGTGCGCAAGAAACGCACGCAAAGAAATGAATCTCACGTACGTCCGTGAGACCAGCGCGCGGCCGCTACGTTTTACGCATGCGCACTGCTGACACGTAGAAGCTCTACGTACGCAAAGCCTCTACGTACGTGTAACTAAAACTGTCTAATGTCAGAGCCGAGCAAAGGTTGAAGCCATAGAGTTTCATATTAGTATACCTAGAGGCAAATCTGGCGCTGCGATCGTTCAACCATCATGGGAATGATGGGAAGTACAGGCTTCGGATTGGCATTCTATTGACTGGCGAACTAGCCTACAAGAATTTTTTTGGCAGTTTTGGTTTCGCTCCAAGCGCAGTTGCTATAACCTGCAGTGGGGCAGTGCAACGCAAAGCTCTCCGCCTTTGTTATGTTGCTCGGAGTGGCGATAGTGCGCTGGGCCAGCGACTGGGACGATGCTTGTGTCGCGGTGTGGCGTCGAAGCCGTGACGAGAAAGCGGCGGCATCGTAAACGTTGAAAGAACATGTTTTGAGCGTTTGGACCTTGGCTTGTTAAGTGCGTTAGGTTGGCACTGTAGCGTTACATGCTTTATGAAACTTCAGAATAGGACAAAGAAGGCGCTACTGATACAAGATATATACAGTTGTACTTCTAGTGGCTTGACAATCAAATTTTATTGAGGGCTTCATTATGTGCTCGTTTATGTGCTCATTGAAATGCGTGTTTTAGGACTCTGAGAACACAAACTTACTTGTGGTAGGAAAGATAGCTGCTTCCTAGCTGTAGTCTAGTGTCGCACAATGGGTACCCGCAAAGCCACGCTGTAACGCTTCGGAAGCGGTACGCCAATATAAAATATGATGAAGCATACTCGTAGGAGGCCACTAGCGTCCTAGCTAGCACTGCAGCAGATGTGCTTAAAAGTACTTGAAGGCGTTCAGCAATCGTGACAGCCGACGCAACCTTTCGAAAGAGCGAGAGAGTTCGCAAGTGCCTGTCGTCTGCGAGAAAAGTCTCGCGTTTGCAGCGAGCAGGCGTCGTAGCAGACGACACTTGCAGCATTCCGCTCAAGGGCGCAACGCTTTGTCACAATACAACATTTTTATTTCTAGAAATACTTGATGAGTATTTTTATATAAGTACATGCACGGTTGTTTCGCTGTAGCAAAAATGAATAAATAATTATTCTTTGGCGTTAAATTGAGAACAGAATCGCACAAGGTATGCATACCCTGGTGTGTCCTGGTGACAAACCATAGTAAACCGTGCTTCCATCTCAAGGTCATACAAAGTTTATGTAGCGTGTTGTACATTATATAACATACTGCAGAAATAGAATTACATTTTACCCGATAATATTTGAGTATAACTTTGTTTACTGCGCCAGAAGCAAACGCCACTAGTCTAAAGACCGAAGTCAATCCGAAGCCTGTACTTCCCATCATTCCCATGTAGGTTGAGGCAACGCTCATGAGAACCCCCGTAGACACTAGCGCCACATTTCCCTCTAGGGTTTATTTAGAAACTCTATGGTTGAAGCCATTTCTCGTAAGTGAAGTGAAAGCGCGGCCCTGGCGATGTTTTTGCGAATCACTCATGAGAGCGCTGTAATCGCGGCGCATTCGGGCGCCCAGAGCGCGCTGTCACGTGGCATTTCTTAAACTCCGCGGGCTTTTGTTTTTCCCGAATAAAAGCGGCCACGCTGTCTGTCTGGTTGTAAGTACCTGATGTTACGGTTGGCGTGTAACACCCCGAGCAAGAAGGATGCTCGAAAGACCCTGCTAAACAGAAACGGGGGATTAATTCCTAATTTGCTATGGTTTTCTCGAGTGGTTGCCGGTCTGGCGGGCACCCTGCAGTGTTTACCGGCCCCTTTGTGTGTGTGTGCGACCAAGGGGAGAACACTTTTCACAAACTGCGCGACTCTAGGAGAGGCCCTTTCCGCGAACTGTCCGACTCTAGGGGAGGCCCTTTACGTGAACCAACGTCGCGTAGAGGAAAGGATCGCGGGCCCATCCTCGACCAGACTCCGTGGGTTGCCGCCAGAGGAGGCAAGTACGTGCAACGTCACCTGGGAGAAGGGATCAGCCGCCTACGATCCCGGACCCGTGGGTTGCCACCAGAGGAGGCAAGCAAGTGCAACGTCGCCTAGGAAAGTGGGAGCAGCCGCCAAGCACCGAAGGGACTCAGTGCATGGCGCGTGACGTTGGCGTGAGCAAGATCCCGCCTACGATTTTAGTGGGCCTATTTAAGGAGCCCCGCGATGTGCTTTTTCAATTCATTCATTCTGTTCTTCTTATCATTCAACAACCATTGCATAAACAGTGCAAGTTTCGCGCTAGAAATCGTTTCGTCCTTGCCTGGTCGCCATGGTCTACCGGACGCCTGCAGCCCACCGAAAACGCCACGCTACCCAATAGTAACGCCGGTCGAGGCTCGAGAAACAGGCGTCGCAACACTGGGTTGGGCAATATTTGTGAAGCTTGTAGGGTTGGCGTCTGGCACCACCACCTCACCCTGCATCGTCGAAATGAGGCGTGACTTCGCCTGCTATTGTTGGCGTGCCGCACCTCGTGCACAAAGAACTTTCTCTCACCTGACCTTCTTCCACCAGGCCTCGTCGAAACGAAGCGTGACTTCCTAATTTGCCATGACCATTTCGAGTGTCTGCCTGTCTGCCGGGAGCCCCTCAGTGTACAGGCCTCTTCTGTGTGTGCGTGCGTGCGTGCGTGTGTGCGTGTGTGTGTGCGTGTGTGTGTGCGTGTGTGTGCGTGTGTGTGCGCGCGAGTTTAGAGAGGCCCTTTCCTCGAATAGGACCTAGAGGAGAACTTCCACGAACCCGCAACGCGCAGAAGAGACGGACAGGCGTCTACAATTCCAGGAGGCGTGACGACCTCTTCCTTGCAGCAGGCTCGGTATAACAAGAGGAGGAGGGGCCCTCTTTCTGTGCCAGTCACGTGACGTCGACGGAAGCAAGATCCCGCCCACGATTGTAGAGAGCCTATTTAAGGGGCTCCGAAATGTATTTTTGCTCACTTCATGCTCTTCTCATTTTCTTTCATCAACCTTTGAATAAACCGTGCAAGTTTCGCACTAGAAATCGTCTCGCCTTTTCATGGTTGCCATGGTCTTCCGGATGCCTGCAGCCCGCCGACAACGCCACGCTACCCAATAAGTAACGTCGGTCGAGCTTCGATAGGCAGGCGCCGCTACTACTCGGCAGCAGTACGATACGCTACCCTGGAGTACGCAACAAACTGACTGGCAGCGATTGGGATACGGAACCCTGGAAACCCCAACTTGGACTACAACTACGAGATCGTAGCCTCTTCGTCCTGGCGACAACGTTCGGAAGGAAGGTGTCTGGATTCATGACTGCATATGGTGAGTGCACGGCTTTTCTTCACTGAGATATCACTTGGCTCTTAGGTATTTTTTGGAAAGTACAGGGCAGTGATTTTTCTTTAACCGTTGACGGAAGTTTTTAGTACGTCAAGGTTGTTATAGAGTGAAGAGTTAGCAGCACTAAGGGCAGCCATGAACTTGAAGGCACTAAAGAAGCCGGAATTGTTGAGCTTGGCCAAAGAGTTGGGCCTCCAAATTGCCGAATCAAAGAGAAAGCCGGAGATCATTGAGGCGATCGAAGCGATCGGGGCAGACGACAGTGAACTGAAGGAATGCCTAGATAACATTACAGAGAAAGAAGAAGAGCGTAAGCGCCTAGAGGAAAAAGAAGAGCGCGAGTGGGCAGCACGTGAGGCCAAGGAAGAGCGCGACCGTGTTGCACGCGACGCACTCGAAATGAAGCGCCTAGAGATTGAGCTTCTGAAAGCCCAAAATAGTGAAAGACCTAGCACAGAGACACGTGAAAGCGAGCACAGAATGACAGACTTGATGGCACCCTACGGAGTAGGAGGGGACATAGGTCTTTTTCTGGTACGGTTTGAGCGCACGTGTGAGAAGGCAAAATTCTCGAGAAACACGTGGCCGCAACGCTTGCTTATGTTACTGCCACGTGAGGTAGCTGATATCATCACTCGCATGGGGAAAAAAGAAGCAGGGAACTTCAATGAAGTCAAAGCAAACCTGATTAAAAAGTACAGATTATCAGCGGAAGCATTCAGGCGAAAATTCAGGGAGGTCGAGAAGACCAAAAGCGAGACATACTCAGATTCTGCATACACCTTAGAGGTAAACCTCAAGGAATGCCTCAGAGAAGAGGGTGCACTCAGCGACGCCGAAAAGACAATGCAGTGCGTTGCTTTAGAACAGTTCTATCGCCGGTTGCCAGTAAACATCAAGCATTGAGTTCAGGATAGGCCAGGCGTAGACTCTATCACGAGAGCGGCCGATATCGCTGAGGAGTACGTAACTAGCCGTGCGGACGAAGGCAACGAAGCTCCTCAGAAGGTGTTGAATAAGTACAGAGCCGACAAGCCAAAGCGATGGTCAAAGTCGAGTCGGTACAAAACAATGGAAAGGTCAGATTCGGTGAAAACTAGTGACGAGGACAGCGAAAGAAAGGAGGAGTCGCCCGAACGGAGGGTAGAAAGGCAAGAAAAAATGGCTCTCGAGGCAAAGAAACCAGTAGTTTGCTACAACTGCCAGCAAACGGGGCATATCTCCGTGGGGTGCAGAAATCCCAAACTAGTATTGATGTCACTAAGTAGTAACGTAGAAAATCTGAACTTGCTAGAACCATATATTCGAAACCTCGTGGTAAACGGCAAACCGTGTCGGGTGCTTCGCGACTCGGCAGCCACAATGGACGTGGTGCATCCGTCGTACGTAGAGGAAGGCCAGTTCACGGGGGAATGTGCTTCCATAAGGTAAGCCGCAGAGGCCTCCAGTGTTTGTCTCCCGGTGGCCAAGATTCGTATCGAAGGCCCTTTTGGAGTACTGGACACTGAAGCCGCTGTCTCGGCACATCTCCCGCCGCAGTATCCGTATTTGTTTTCTAACAAATCAGAGGATTTGCTACGACGCAAGGGAATTGGGTTTAGTGAGGGAACAGTGCAAGCCCTAACTCATTCCAAGGCAAAGGAGCTCGCGGCCAAGGCAGTGTACGAATGTCCAGTGGTGAAGGAAACAGGTTTGACGGAGGATTCGTCGGCCAGCACCAGACAGGACAGCCCTATAGGGGATAATTGGAAAGTGCCCCAGCTAAGGAAGAGGTCAGGCAAGCGCCGGAGCCTGAAATGTCTCGCGAGGCAGAATGCAGAAAGTTATTGAACGTAAGCCCTGCCACAATGATCGCTGAGCAGGAAATGCGTAGGGCACAAAGCAATGCTGAGCATTACTATGACAGGACGGCTCGCACACGACGCTTTGAAGTTGGGGAAAAGGTAATGATCCTGAAACCCTCCTTGAATAACCAACCCGAGGAGATGCCTGTCGACTTTCCAGAGTTCACAGCAGTGACGGAGACAAAAGACATTCACGAGACCATTGACAAGTTAGTAGAACAGGTGGAGTTGAATCCCAATCAAAGGGCCGAACTGAGGGAACTCGTGTTTGAATTTAAAGACGTATATTCAGACACACCGGGCAGGACCACTGCGATCGTTCACGATATCGAGTTAACCTCGTTGGACCCAGTTCGTTCGAAAGCTTATCGCGTTTCGCCTCGTCAACGTGAAGTCATGACCGCTGAAATAAACGAGATGTTAGAGCTGGGTGTAATCGAGCCAGGAGAGAGTGATTATACTTCGCCTCTTATCTTGGTTGAGGTCCCAGGAAAGGAGCCGCGACCATGTATCGACTACCGCAGGCTGAATTTAATCACGAAGGACCAGACTTATCCAATACCGCATATCGAGGAAAGGCTTCAGAAAGTGAGCAGTGCTAATTTCATCTCTACGCTCGATTTAGTCAAAAGGTATTGGCAGGTTCCGTTGACCGAGAGGGCAAGCAGGCTTGCGGCGTTTATTTCCCCGATGGGAACCTTTCGTCCGAAAGTCCTGAGCTTTGGATTGAAGAATGCGCCGTATTGCTTCTCTAGCCTTATGGACCAGGTGCTACGAGGAATGGAGGTCTTTCCACTTCCGTATCTCGATGGCATAGCAATCTTTTCTTCATCCTGGGCGGACCATATGCAACACCTGTCGTCTACGAGGGGCCAACTTAACTGTTAAGGCTCCTAAATGCCAATTAGGGCGCGCAGAGGTAGCTTATCTAGGTCATGTATAATAGGGCAAGGTCATCGTCGGCCTTCCGAGGTTAAACTGACCGCAATAGACAACTTCCCGCCACCACGCACCAAGCGGGACATCAGCTCATTCCTTGGCTTGGCAAGTTATTACCAGATTTATCCCGCGGTATTCCGAGATTGAGAGTTCTTTGACGGATGCTCTCAGAAAAACAGAACCACAAACGGTAAAGTGGGATGACGCAATAGAAAAGGCTTTTAGTATGCTAAAAAAACGCACTAACGAGTCAGCCTGTGTTGAACGCGCCCGACTACTCTAAGCCATTCATTCTTCAGTGTGATGCCAGTGACAGGGGTATGGGGGTGGTGCTCTGTCAAAAGAGAGATGAGGAGAACGAACACCCTGTACTGTGCGCCAGTAGAAAGCTTTCATTTCGTGAGGAAGCATACAGTGCATCAGAAAAAGAATGCGCCTGCGTAGTATGGGCGGTGCGGAAGCTAGCTTGCTATATCGCTGGTTCAAGATTCACCATAGAGACTGACCACTGTCCCCTCACATGGCTGCAGTCCATGTCTACGAAAAACGGTCGTCTTTTGCGCTGGAGCTTGGCTCTTCAACAGTACACCTTCGATATTCGCTACAAGAAGGGTATGCTTAACGGCAATGCCGACGGTTTGAGTCGTTGCGCCTAGAGTAACGAAAGCCTCATGCTCAACCGGGTTTCCGTGGCATTTTTACGTTCGTTCTTACGTTTTTTTTTTTTGCCGCAGTGTAGTCGATTGTTAGCTGATTTTAATAACCACGTCCTAACGCTTTCAAGAAATGGCTGCTTTAATGTTCGGAAGGGGGGGGGGGGACGCACGTAAGGAATGGGAAAGGTGTAGCGGGTTTTCTTTTTTTTTTTTAAGCCTGGTGTATCTTGGAGGAGGGTGGCCTTGTGCTCTCTGCATTGTAGTTGTGGGTCCAGCACTGTTCTGGGGTGGTTCCTTGCCCACGCAGGAGACGAAAAGTTCCGAGACCTTCTTGCAAGACCAATTTCACCGGACCGGACCAGGGAGAAAAGTCACAAGTGCGCCACGAGGACTGATGACAACTCCCAGGAATCTACCAGCTACGAACTAAGGGTTCGTCACCTCTAAGGGGAATTCTGCTACTGAAACGTCGATCCCTCGCACAGCGGCCACTGGCCCCTACGCGTCGGAATCTTCTTCCCCCGCCAGAGATGCTGTTATGGTTGGCGTCTGGCACCACGTGTTGAAAGGAATTTCAACCGACCATCTCTCACCCTGCATCGTCGAAATGAGGCGTGACTTCGCCTGCTATTGATGGCGTCCCGCACCTCGTGCACAAAGAACTTTCTCTCACCCGGCCTTCTTCCACCAGGCCTCGTCGAAATGAAGTGTGACTTCCTAATTTGCCATGACCATTTCGAGTGTCTGCCTGTCTGCCGGAAGCCCCGACGTGTACAGGCCTCTTTTGAGTGTGTGTGTGTGTGTGTGCGAGTTTAGAGAGGCCCTTTCCTCGAATTGGATCTAGAGGAGAACTTCCAGGAACCCGCAACGCGCAGAAGATACGGACAGGCGTCTACAATTCCAGGAGGCGTGACGACCTCTTCCTTGCAGCAGGCTCGGTATAACCAGAGCAGGAGCGGCCCTCTTTCTGGGCTGGTCACGTGACGTCTACGGAAGCAAGATCCCGCCCACGATTGTAGAGAGCCTATTGAAGGGGCTCTGAAATGTACTTTTGATCACTTCATGCTCTTCTCATTTTCTTTCATCAACCTTTGAATAAACCATGCAAGTTTCGCACTAGAAAGCGTCTCGCCCTTGCTTGGTCGCCATGGTCTTCCGGATGCCTGCAGCCCGCCGACAACGCCACGCTACCCAATAAGTAACGTCGGTCGAGCTTCGATAGGCAGGCGCCGCTACTACTCGGCAGCAGTACGATACGCTACCCTGGAGTACGCTACAAGCTCCACAACTTTCCTATTGACGCCTGAACGTTTCAAGCTATATTTAAATAGTTCATTAATTTATCTTGGATAATTACTAAAAAGAAGACGAGAAAAAAAATGGTACTGTAAGTTTAGATTAATGCGAGCAACATCCATGTGATTTCTGTTCTGAAGAACGCATAGGTTTTTTCAAAATCTTGGTCGAAGTTAGCTGGGACACCCTGTGTGTGTGTGCGTGTGTGTGTGTGTGTGCGTATATATATATATATATATATATATATATATATATATATATCACGGGATCGAGTCCCGGCCACGGCGGCCGCATTTCCATGGGGGCGAAATGAGAAAACACCCGTGGGTACTTAGATTTAGGTGCACGTTAAAGAACCCCAGGCGGTCAAAATTTCCGGAGTCTTCCACTACGGCGTGCCTCATAATCAGAAAGTGGTTTTGGCACGTAAAACCCCATAATTAAAATATATATATATATATATATATATATATATATATATATATATATATATATATATATATATATATCACACAGGAACGTTGTGTGTCACGCACACATACGCGCACAGTCACCTATAGCCCACCGTCTAGCCCTGCTAGGCGGTGAGCTAACCAAAAAGAACGGCCGATGTCTACGCTTTGTAATCTTAGCCGTGGGTGCCGGTGTTTTAATGCAGCAGATTGCTCCTCGCGCAGACACGAGAGAACGTCACGAGCACACACCGCAATAACAAAAAACAGCGTGAAGATCGTTTCAGCGGCTACTTGAACACGATCCCTGTAGGGCGAGTTCTTGCAGAGAGGTTTTCTCGTGTTTTCTTTTTTATTACTATAATTTTTGTGAGCGCTTCATCTAGTTGCAGTCCTTGTTCTCGCTGGGACTGCAGGTGCTTACAGATCGCTCATGTTACTCACCGCAACCCGAACCGCACGTGTCGCCGAGAGAGCGCGCCTGGCCCCCGTATGGCTGCGCACCTTAATTGAGAAAGCCGGCGGCTAGGGGATATCTCTCCTTCCTTTTGCTTAAGCTTGCACGCGCCATACCGGCATGACGCAAACGCAGCGCTTGCTGGGCATTCTGGCACGTTGTGGCGCTTGTGCATTAGATATGCCGGAACGACCCAACGAACAACCAAGGGATCGTGCATGATTATTTTCGTTTGGCCTAGCGCAGACTATATAGTGCACGATGAACTGTCACTGCTGGCTATAAATATTTCACTATATTTAGGAACGTGCGCTCGTCTACCTTTGCTAACTATGCTCGTTTTATTCCGCCCGCAATTCGTGGTCATAATGCTCCACGAGATCTCAACAAAAGCAACAGCTGTTCACAGCAACCGGTGCCGAGCGATAGGTAGGTTCCTTGTTGTTCTACATCATGCAATGTAGCGGCAGCCAATAATATCTTGAATAAATATATCCGATGGCGACGGCATTCGGACAGGCTCTTTTAGAAATCTCGGTGCTATTTCTTCGAGTGTTCCTTCTGAGTGCGCGATCTTAGGTCACGGAGACGCAATATGTTTTTTCCGGCCGGCTTTGATGACAGCATCTCCGCGCGGCAGCGATCCTTCGGGAGCTGTTTTTGGTCTCGCGCGCGGGCTTTTGTGCAATAAGCACTTCAGAAACGGATACTGGCGGTTCTTTCAGGTCCCGCAGCCGTGTGCCCCGAAAGCTATGTCGAAAAATGGAAGTGGGGCGGAGCTCTTCAACGACAAAATTATAGATGGCTGTGCAATATGCAGATAAAATGTCGCAATCTACCTTCATCTCAGGCTTCGGAAACGTCGGCTAGATTGCGGAAACACGAGCGTCAACTTGTTTCTCGATCAACGACCGCCAGCCATGCAATAAAAGGCAATAAGGAGCGATGCATGTCGGGCTAACCGCAAGGTTAACATCTCCAGCATATCATTAAAGCTTGTATGTCTCTCTCTCTCTGGTAGTTGTGTACCTCATTTCAAATTCATTCATTTATATCACTTTCTTTTTCCTCGGCTAAAAAGGTGCCTTATGTCAGAATCTTCAGCGGGTTTTATTCAAATGAAGCAAACTATAATTTCGCTACAAATAATGCTTACTATAAGCACTTGATGCCGCGGCATAACCATAAACACGTTAGCAAGGGTTCCTTTTTTCTACTCCCGCTTCTGCGTTGAAGTTGTATATTTATTTATTCGAAGGGGAGTGTTGTTGGTTGGTTTGGGCTTGAGCAATTCTCTATGTGACAGGTAGGGGGGTGCTTCAAATGCTGTCTGTGCCCCGATGCCCGCGTCCAACGCTCTAAATATGGTTTGTTCTTCAAGGCTGCATTCTCTACAATGAAGACCTCGTGGGGACAAGCGCGTAAAACGATTGCCTTCTGTGCACTGCAATTTGTGTAAGTTTCTTTTTTTAAGTTTTAATCTTATTGTCACAATGGTAAGATTCACTATAGAAATAAATTGAAATATTTAGCTATACGTATTCAAGGTACGGTGGAAGTATACGACGATGCAGGAGAAAATATATGCACCGCGGAAACAGGTGAAAATTCATACGAATCTAGCGTGTCGTTACACTTAGTAAAGGCAGTCTCCTCGGCAGCAAGAAGGACATCACTTGGGCCGCTTGCAACGTCGGAGGGCCGAGACCGTGCTTGTAAGCATCCCATTTATTGACCAGCCTTTTCACAGTTCGCCATTGGCTCGAACGACATCGTGTTGGCATTAAAGCCGGGATCGGCCACTCGGCGCAACGCGTGATAAGGGGGAAAAAAATGGGGCTTTTACGTCCCAAAATCTCAATATGACTACGAGGCGCACGCCGCTGCGGCCGGGATTTGATCCCGCGACCTCTGGCTTAGCAGCGAAACACCAAAGCGGTTTGATAAGGCAAGAAGAATGGAAGCTGGTGGACGCGATGCAGCGTACAAACAACCAGCAGCAATGTAGACGATTAGTGGATTCCCATGGGACGCCCACACACACACGCACACAAACACAAAGTAAATCATTAAAATTAAATTTTGGGCTTTTACGTGCCAAACCCACGAACTGATTGTGAGGCACGCCGAAGTGTGGACGCCGGATAAATTCGTGACGCACACACGCACGCACGCAGAAACGAAAGAAAGAAAAGGAAATAAAAGTCATAGTTTCGCCCGAGGTGGGGAGCATTGATTGCGATAGCAAAATTTTAGACAGCTGTACGAAGTAAGGTTAGTAGCTTTATCAGCTCCATAATGTGCTATAAACATTCGCTTACTACCTAAACCTAGCGCACAGGAAAACATGAGCACTCGATGACCGCTGGCACTCGTTGTCAGAACGCTGCCTTGATGAAGAGCTGCAGCAGCGACGAGCGAATTGACCTTCGTGCTGCCTCTCACTTGAACGCGAACTAGGCGCGCGAGGACACAGCGCACACAAAGCCTTTAGCCTCCAAAACAGGAGGATGAAGGAAAAAAAGACTGTATTTAAGGCCAACACTAAGGACGCTCGCAGCCGCACTCGACCGCCGCAGCTGGAGTAGACCAGAGGCGCAATAACCTGCTCTGAAAGAGCGAACGCGGAGCACAGTGCGGGATGAAAAGCGAAGAGAGCGCAGGAGGAAAGCGGAGGAGAAGGCTACAGTGAAATCATGGAGCGGAATGGGGAAGAGAAGGGTATGGAGAATGCAAAAGAAAAGCGCAGTGCCGCTCTGCGGAGACGATGGCTATGAGATGGCGCCAGAGTAGCGCGCGTCGTCTGTTCACTAACGGCACGCGGCGAGCGCGTCCAACGATACTATATATGAAAACAAAGCACAGCATTGGCGGAGGTCTGTTCACCGCGACTGCTGTGAATCGCGCCCACGCGTCACCCACGCGCTGTGTCGCGCGATCTGCCCCATTAGAGAGGCACTCGCGCCACACTTCGCTCCGTTTTCAACGTGCCGCACGAGGCAGATTGCCCGCACCAGCTAATATATCGCGAAATGAAAACACGTATGAAGCTGCCCTCAAATTTCGCATTAGGGAGTATCGTAATCGTCGGTGAAATTTTTAAAAGTTAGATGAAGGTGACGTAATTTGCGTGCCGTTTTCCTGCCACGGTTTTCTGATGACGTCGGGGTCGCACAATGAGCCGAGTAATGCTATTGCATTAAAAAGGGAAGCGGAGCTCGTCACGTTTACGTGACGGTAGCTCTCGGCACCGATATATGAGAAAGCAAGAAAGGAATGTCCCTGTTCGATGCAATGGGAAAGAGCCCTTGTAGCGGGGAGAGCACCTTGCCTCCTCGCCTCTTCCTCTCTCAACACTTTATTTGCGTCTATCTCCGGTATCATTAGACACTCTCAAAAAACTTTGTTTGGAGGCGCATACTCGCTATACGGTGCTTTAGAATTTGCAGTGCATAACAAACCCTTACGTTGGAGCGTGGTGAGGAACCCTTTAAAGGTTCCTGGGTCAGGCATATAAAAGGGCATTGAACATGACGGCAAGCGTGTCTAAACAGCGCTCGCCTGACCTCATTCCAATCCTCTGCTCCATCGTGCTATAGACGTCAGAGGTGATCGCGAACGAATGTAACTCCATAGCTGTCTTCGTGAGCTTGACGTGATTGGAATAGGGCGGCTAAAGTATATATCAGCTACCGCACGTCACCTCATCACCTCTTTTCCATCGTGAGGCAGCGAGAATCTATACTACGTATGTTGGCCCTGCAACGTCAGTATCATTGCTTCCAATAAGCGCAACTGCTTTCCGTAACTGCGGCTAGTGCCCATTAGGGCTACTGCGGCGCCACGGAGTATAGCTTGAGCAAAAATATTTGCTTACACAGAGACGACCGAACCCTATACTGCATTACCGTAAAGAATATATGTAGATGAAACGCACGTGTTGCAATTTCTGTGACGCGAACCGTTCGTGAAACTAAATGCGATGCGTATAATTGTCTTTATTGTTATCTGTGCAACGTGTAATTACATGACTACTGGCCACAATATTACTGTCATCCAATGTTCGTGTTTATGCGCTACACCGTTCAATCGAAGCCGAGATGCAAACAGTAGTCGTGTGGATGCACACTGTGAGACATCGACGTAGTGATCCCAGAGAGACGTATGTGATGTTTGTCGAGGGAAGAATGCTGAGGACAGATGTGTGGTGGGAGAAGTACGAAGCGAAGACAGGGCATCAGCATGACCATTTCTCCCCCGTTTGATTCCTGCCTCCACGGCCTAATGGAAGTCAGCGCGTGCGCACATGCTCTCGCGCGCACGTGCTACGCGACGCATAGCACGCGCTCATTGGGCAAGACAGCAGCAGAAGCCACAACCAGGAAAGTCTGGGAGGGTTCGCCAAGAAAGCTTCGCTTTGAAAGAGCTCCACCGAGGATCTTTGAGATTGAAATTGATGTTGGGTTCATGCTTTTGCCCGTCAAAACAGTGCAGAACCCTTAACTAGTTTCTTTACTCTGTTTTTTTTTTTTTTTAATACATCGACGCAACGGGCTTGCTCTCGAAACTGTGACTCACCCTTCTCCGCTCATCAAAATGTTTCTGCTGCATTTATTTCGTTTTGCGTTGACCGTGAAGATCACACTCTACTAAATATCTGCATCCGTCGCCTTCGACACTTATAATTCCAACAGAATCGCAAAACCTCTACTTTTTTTATTTGTTTAGCTGTTAAATGTTTCTGCCCACCTTCCTCAAGAGCCTTTCTTTCACTTTGTCCCATCCGTTGCAGTGTAGCATGTCGGCAGCTAAACACGATGCCTTCTGATAAAAAGCTCGATCTCTCTCTCTCTCTCTCTCATTGTTGTTACTTGAGCAAGGAATTAACGCGATGGAAAAATAGAACCAATCTGCTGAAAAGCAAAATTCGGGTTTGATGACTAAGAGTGTAATAGGTGCGATAAATCCGCCATCTTGTTGACGTTTAATATGACCACTAAATTGTATACTATATCAGTAGTGCATCTACACTTCTGAAATGCGTGTGGAGCGTGTCTTGCATCCTATTGGGCCCCGATTCACGAAGCCATTCGCTGATGCAAGAACGGTTCTCAAGGACGTGTGCCGGTCAATCGCCATAACGAAAGAGCAAATAGCGGAGACTGCGGCCAATGGCGACAACTTAAAAACGAAGAACCTCGTGAATCTGTTTCCAGGTCTGTCCAGCTCACTCACTGAAAACGCTCATGAGCTTTCATTCGCAATTGCGCGTTCTCAGCTGCGCGCAGCCCAGGTGACGACCAATATGCAGGCCGGAGACCTGCATCCTTTCACGCTCGAAGCACGGGACTAGGGAAGATTCTTGTTCTTGCATTGCGGCTTACGTGACCCTCCTGTAGCGCTCTGGAGACGCGAGTAATGTGAGGGTCCTTCTCCCGCTTATATATACAGTATATTAAGAGCGCCTCTAACGCCACTGAATCTCGATCACGCGTGCGGCGACTTCTCCGGTGATGCGCCCCACGGCGTGCCCGTCACAAAAGGCTTGCACATTATTCACAACTTCTTCTTTCGAGTGAGAGCTCAAGAGATTTTTGCAACCACAGTACCCCCTTCCCCAAATGCAGATTACCAAACCGGACGCACAGTCACCGCGGTGGCTCAGTGGCGTTGTACGGCTGAGCACGAGGGCGCGGGTTCGTTTCCAAGCCGCGATTCCGATACTTGCAGAACGCAAAAGCGCTAGTGTACCGTGCTTTGGGTACAGGTTCAAAAAAAAAAAAAAAAAGAAGAAGAAGAAAGATACAGGAGATCGAAATTAATCCGGAGCCATCCTTCATAACTTAACGTGCAGTTTCAGGACGTTAAACCCCCCAATCTAATTTTATATTTCAGCCGGACATGCCCCCTCCCACCCCTCCGTCTGGGTAACTTCCCTGTGCATTTCTTTTCCTCTCTCTTTCTGAAAATTAGCGTGTTATTCCGCGCGCTCCTTTTTTCTTTTAGGCTAGGATGCTGCAACAGAAAACATCAAGTTGTAATTTCGCGAAGGGCTTTAAGGCTCTCCGGGGAAGCGCCCTTACCAGAGATGAGTCACCTATACTTGGCACGTAAACAAAATGAAATATATATGTATGCTTTGCGCCTTCACGCTTCCTTCTTAGCCAGATAACAAATATGCATTATGTACCATCAGCTTCCCAAGAACCTTCATCGGCCCGCAGAGCTCTTCTCACCTTTTCATACAGCGTCAATGCACAACAAATGAGCGCTACTTTATCTCCAGAGGCCCAGTCGCTAATCAATCCTCCTTGACAGCAGTTGCACCCGCGCTCGCGCTACGTTATTCTTACGCCCTGCCCACGGCCGATGATCCACGGACAACACAGAAAATACTCATGCCAAGAAAGTCAAGAGAAACCGGTCCCTTTTACGGGACCGCGCGTAGGCCGCGCCTTAACAGCCCCCATGTGCGCGGTTCGATTTGTGCCGAATGCCGGCAGGCAGGCCGCGGCATCATGTACCCGGCTTTGAGGGCGCCACCGCGTAGTCCGATGCGACCGAGGCGCCCCCGCGAGTCGCTGGACGCATGCGTGGATCGTGCCCGCCCCTCCCATCCGCCGTGGGGAGTGGTTTCACCGGCGTGTTTCGAGACTCTCACTGCGCCAGTGCATGTCGGTCTGCGGCGCTCGTCGGGCGCCGTGTGCTCGCGCTCCTGGTCTGTAGAGCGCGCACTCTGTTTCGGTCGGCGTCTGCAGCGCTTGTCGCACCTGGCCACTTTGCCGGTTCGCATCTGGCTGCAGATCGGAGGTGAAATGTGCCCCCCTCGGCGGAGCACCATGTGACGGTGTGCGTACGACGGAAGGACTGTTAAGGCGCTGCCTGTCAGTTGCGCGTCGCCGTTGTGGGAACAGACGGAACAACTTGAGCAGAACAAATAACAGTTGCGAAAGACTCCAGCAGGTCCTGACCGCGCGGACCTGATCGTCGCAGTTCCTCGAACCAGTCGGTGACGCTACCGAGCGTTTCACGTGGAGGACAGCAAGTGCGAAAACTGCGCGTGACATCTCGCTCAGCTGTTTCTTGCTGCCAAGTGGACCGCGCCTACGGTAGGGACGCTGAAGGGGCTCGTTATGTGAGGTGAGTGAACGTAAGTGTTCCCGCGTAAAAGCGCGGGCGTTCGAGCGCCTCGACTATACAGGTTCTTTAGTTTCTCTCTAAAACAATAGTAGCTCAAGTAACATTAATACTTGACCTACTACATGTTCCGAAGTTGATTCGAGGTGAATTCATTTATGTAGGTTAAATTAATTCAATCGACGAAATAAATATTTCACGCACGCTGTTAAATTGGTTTTTGTTTCTTGATTTCCTAACTGAGAAAAACGTATGCGAACGAGCGTAAATCATAGTGATAGTGGCTTATAATCGCTAAAACACCACCACCCATATTGCTCTAAGCTTAATTGTCAGCCGCCGGATGTACCACGACGAAATTATCAGTATATTCGATAATTCGCTTAGTAGCTTCCTAACAAGTGGTGGATGCATATTCGTGTGGATAATAATATAAGCGTTCAAAAAGATTCTTTACAAGCGCATAATCGTACATTTCATATTAAGGCCATGTAAATTGTTCATACCGGTTTTAAAAAATGGATAGGCTGTTTACCAATAGGCATCTTTCGCATATGTGTTCTTTTCTTCAATTAGTGTCAGTACTTTGAGAGCTCGACGAGCCACGGGCCTGCTTTTCTAAAACTTTTTTTTTCTATCACCATGCCTTCTGCTTTGTCTCCCGACATGTGCAGACGCAGAATTAGCTATATAATCGCACTTATGAATCGCTAGCAACAATAACCGGATGAACCTGTAATCGGCTCCCGCAAACGTTTGGTATACAAGTGCTCTATATTTAAGTATCGCGCCTACCACGACTGAAGCGTCATTGATAGATAACGCAACTGCCCGCATTATCTGCGTTCACAATACTCCGTCAAGTTCTTTACACTTTTTTCCCCGTTATTTGGTATCTTAACTCGTTTCTCTACTGGGTGTCCAATCTTTCGGTGCTCACAAAAGTATAGAAAGTAATAATGTTCTTTTTTTTTTTAAATACTCTTCTTCGAGTCGCAGAGACAGTGAAGTGTCACCGTTTCGCACATGCCAGTGACAATCATGCGAAACGAGGGAGATGCGACATTAGCGCTCTCGCCGTTGGTTCGGCGCAAATCAGCTTCTTTTGCAGCGCCACTGTTTGACAAGGGCTAGTGAAATTAACTAAATTAAATTTCGCGCCTTTTATAGCACTTGTATGCCGCCGACGACAGCCGGTTACTTATAACAATGCACCATCATCAATAAGGGCTTGCCAGTCGACAATTCCGCATGCTTGAAATTTATTTCGTGGCTCTGCATACAAGGGCAGCACGTAGATATTGAAACCTCTCGCTCTATTTTATCCTTTGCCAGCACTGTTCAACGCATAATAAGCAGCCCACAAGCCATATTATCGCCGTCGCGCTTTATGCGGGCGCGAATTAAGCTGCCAGTGCGTAACTATCAGCGGTGACACGCGTTGCCAGTGTGGTTTCATCGTTTTCCTAGACGGTTACGACAAAAGCTTCGCTCACGCATTTCACGTCATACTTAATGTAAGATAAAGCACGCCGTTTTCGTTCGGTGACTCGTGCATAGGGGAAACAGGATTATAACTGCCACGCAGGGAACTTCAGTGATCAAGTAAATTTCACTCATTAACCCATAGCCATTCGGCTTATTCCTGTTTCACAAAGCTTTTACAGCTAAGCGGTTTATGCGGACCCTGTGGCGTCGTCGTCGGACTTGGCTAAAAAGGGGCCACGTGACCTACCGGGAGAGGAAAACAAGAGCTAAACAGGGGGAAAGAGGTTGGTTGGAGTGACCCCTTTCCCCCTGTGAGAATGCGATCTTATACGCGAATCTTATACGGTTGTCGCACGGTGCGTTTCCGGCGATCGAGCCAGATCGGCATCGAATTTATCGGCGACCGATTCCACTCTGCCGCGAAAGAAACAAATGTTATGCTGGCGGTTTGCGGCCAAGGAACAGTGCCCAGCGATTGAAACGCGATACCAGGAGCGCGTGGCTGCCGGCAATTCTTGCGCCAGCAAGATGTGACGACAGCCACGTTAATCGTCAAACGAATTCAACCAATCGCCAAAACGATTGCAGCGCCCGCATCTTGCTCTCATTACTGGGGCGCAAAAAAGGGACAATGCAACTTGCACGCGAAAAAAAAAAAAAAAAAAGAAGAGCACGGCAAAACGCAGACAGAAACTTCACGAGCAAAAAAAAAGTAATAATAATAAAATAATACTAACACTGGGAGAACCGCAGAAAAAAAGCACTCCTAAAGGATGTTCACCACGCGAAGCATGCAAAAGCGAAAATGAGGTGAAAGAATGGTGAAACAAAAGATCTATAATATAGACCGCTTCCGTAGTTTGACTTCCATGGTGTAACACTCGGTGTAACTAACACAGCTTCGCTGTTCGACCATCTTCACAGACTGGAAGGCGCGGTGACATTTTTCATTGCCAACCACCCCGTGTCGTCCAACCATCGCTGACCTCCGTTGGTTGACGAGGCGAGGTTGGTGAGCTTTTCTGCATCTCTATCCCGCTCTTACCCCCCACCCCACCACTTTTTTTTTTCTGCTTGCTTATTGCCGCAGAACGTTTGTACATAGTGCGAGAAACTAGGAATCCTATTACTCGGCAATATTTTTGTGAGCCCCGTTTCGCGCGTAAGGCAAGGTACGACTTTGTTCCCTTACTATATACCGTATGCTTGTGACCGCAGTTGCGTCAAGCTCGCCTTGGGCTCGTTGGCAGAGACAGCTGTCCCGATTGTGCACAGCCCCTGAGGCGCTCGACCGTTCACTATACCGCGCTTCACGGCTTTCGCAGCGAGCGGGTCTTAACGAACCGCTAGCCGTCGCGGCGTGGCCTTCGCAGCAGCCGACTGCACCGAGGTATCGCTCTGGCCACGGGACCACGACGCGAGCGCATGGATTTTCTTTCTATTATATTTGAACCGTCAGATATTAGTAGTCGTTTCGTTTGAAATTTCGTGTAAATATTGTAAATCCTCTCCGTATGCATACATTTGTCTTTCACTTGCGCTTTTCTTCCCTCCCCTCTGTGCTGGCCGGTGTTCATGTATCAGCTGCTGGGCTAAAGACAGGCTACCGCGTCTCCGACAGTATCTATTCCAGAATCTGTCGATTTTTGTGTCGTCGTACTTTCCTTATGAAATAATAATAATAATAATAATAATAATAATAATAATAATAATAATAATAATAATAACAGCAACATCAACAACAACATTCGGACGAAATATTTGAACCACAAAACAACAATAATGCAAGGAGCACATAATGTCGACTGTTGATATAGGAAGCTACATATGTGCCAGTTTTGATGAGGTGGCTCCTCGGTTCGCGTTTTACTTCGTCCTTCTCTTATATGGGTTCCAAGTAACGAGAACTCGCCGTAAGCTTCCCTAAGCATGCCTTAAAATTTTCGCGCACTGTCAAAGTTACAGCAGAAAAAAAAAAAAAAAAAGACCCCCCTATATGTCAGTTGCAATGATCTTACAAGCTGCATTCCGACAACTATGCGGTGCAGACTTCATGGCTGTTCCTTTTTTACTGTTTACTACGAATATAGTCGCTTCGATTGTCGAACAATCTTTGCGTTATCCTTTGCCTCCGGGCATCACTTGCTATGCTCGTGTTCTCGGGGAGCGCGGCAATTAACCTTTGCTGCCTTTGACGTTAGCGTGTCCTGAGGTGACACAGAGTGTGTTTCTGAACCCATTTGAGAAGCTTCACAAACGCAGCTTGAGCACGGCGCTTAAAGAGCGTTTAGAAGGCGTTTACAAAGCTCCCCCCGCTTCTCCCGCCCACCTCCATCCTCTGTTTTAATGTTTAGGATCAAAATCTTTCGATATATATACTTTTTTTTTCGCATTAGAGGTTGTCGCGTCTTCAACGACATATAGAAAAATTATTCATTATAATAGAAAAAAAGTCCTTGTAAGACCGCGTAAGGCAGAAAAAAATGTTTTTTTTTGCTTTTTTGAAGAAGAGATAAACAAAATAATCGTTGTTTTCTTGAGCTAAGTGTTCATTTTCTTAATTTTTTTTTTAATTTAGTACTCGCATGTCTGCTGGTGAGAGATAAGTATATAGTACAACATGCGATTTCATGCGGTATTATCAAAGCATTTTGTAGTATTTTATGCCGCAATATGCTCCGCATCATGCAGTCACTTATTGGAGCTTTTGGAGCTTTGGAGGAATGTGAATTGCCATATTAAAACTATATCATGAGCAGTGATGACTGTATATCTTTGGCGTACGATAAAAAAAAAGCATCGGTCAGTGCTTACTGCCAGATCAGATTGATAATTGAGCTCTCTGACGCGTCTTCGCTTAAGATAGAATCAATAATAATAAACGTAACAAAAACTGCAGATATCTCGAAGCCAGTGAGCGCGTTTACGGGATAAAAAAAAATACGGCTCGCGCTCGTCGACTATTTGTCACTTTCGTGTGCCCGTTCCGTTAGCGCAAGGTGGTCTGCGTGGGCGGATGTACGCCCATTTGTGGGCAACGGAAATCTATTCCTAATATGTTTTTTTTTTCCTCTCCGCCTTTTCTTTTTATTCAATAATGGATTTCTTACTCGCACTCTATACCGTGCCTTTTCAGATTAACGATAAATGGGGCGTGTCTGCGTGTGCCTTCTCTTTTTTCTACATCGCGAATGCTATTCTTAAGGGGCGTTAATGCATGCAGTTCTCTTTTTTTTCTTTGTTCACAAAGTGAATACCGACAGCAGCGCCGACCTGTGTGAAAATAAAGGGTGAAAATGCCGCGTGCAAATCTAGAGACGCGTGTTTGGCAAGATTGCACCTTTTTTCTCTATATATGTATATTTATTTCTTTGCATTTTCTGTTTTTTTTTTCTTCTTTTCTCCCCTTTGTTTTTCGCCCACGCTCGTGCCGTATATATAGGTGGTGCATTATACTAATGGCTCGAGAGAAGCGCAACACTATAAGCGCAGAGTTTGTCGATGAGCATACATATTCCGCAGCTGGGCCGGCCGCGTTCTGCTTCTCTTCATGATTTGCAGGCGGCTCCTCCTCGTCGCGGGTAGACGAACGACGTGCATGATACTGCGCGGAGCAGGCCGCGCTTGCGTCGATCCAAGCGGCAGTTTCGCCCATCCCCTTATATCGACGCTCGATTGGCGCCTAACACGCTTAATTCATGTATTGACTTCCCCCGCGTGTGCATTATTCATAGTTCTGTAGACGATTTCCTCTGCGCGCGCAGGAGTTAAGCGCCCCGCTGGCGTTTTTCTTTTGCCACGGCTGGCAGCCTTCGTTCGTTAGCGTGGACATAAACAAGCTGCTATAGGCGCGGCCAGCTATTTCAGCCTCTCGCGAATGCGCGTGGCGGCGGTCGCACCTGTGTTTGAGATGAAAAAAAAAAAAGGCTTCTGTGTATATACGCACTGAAAACTCATTCATATGCTCCCCGAACGAGACATACCGAAAAAAAAAAAAGAGAAAGAAATGTACCCGGCAAAATATTGTTTCCGTGATTCAGAGTCGGCGCCTTTAAAGAGGAAGACACAAAAATAAGGAAGAAAAAAAAAAAAAACGACTGACCGAGCAAACGCGGGGCTACGAGGCTGTCCGAAACGATCTCATTATTTGCAGGAATGGTGGCGTAGGTACTTCGTCTGCTTTAGCTTTATTTCTTTCGCTATAACGTCGCGAAGCTCTGAGGGGGACAATCGTTGAACCGAAGGCCACTGCTTGTCACAGAATCGATTCGAACGTGAAAGAGGGTCAGCTGCTAAAGGAGTTAGTAGCTAAAGAGCTTTCCTGGGGCATACCGTTGCTCGTTGTACGTATCCCGAGCGTTTCGTCGAAAACGAAAGAGGCGGAATGAAGCCAAATAACGCAAGCCATATAGTTTTCTTCAGCCTTCAGGAGCAGAAGCTATTTGCACCATGTCATTTTCGCAGCAGCTCGTTTGAAATTCGTCCTAAGAATGGCACATCATTCTGCTTGAGGATATACGGCGTCCCTCGTAGCCTAAGCTTCGGGAACTTAAACACTGTACAATTAAATTTTTCCATCGTCGTACACATTGAGATTTCTAAATCAAGTAAACAAGTTTCGGAAAAGCTTATTCGACATAAATCAACTCCACTCGATGTTGATTTGTGTCATTTTTAGAGCGCCAATAAAGACGATAATAAAAATCAATCGCGCTGTCAACCGGCGTTGCAGGCGTACCGCTGCGTATCTTTTCTTTGCTGTCGTACTCTTTCTTCTTCTTTATCGTCTTCTTTTCTTTTTTTCGTCGTGTACAATTTATGAGGGCTATTTATTGGCGCCACGGCCACGAGAAGCAGCTGCTCGCTCGGGGCGCTCTCTCTGGACCGGCTCTTCGCGAGCAGTGTCGCTTTTCGGCGAGAGACAAGAGGGCGAGTGCGTGCTTCCTTCCATCGGCGGTCGGTCAGGGATCATCAGCAGCCATATTGGACGATCGCGGTACCAACTTCCTGGCCTCCCTTCCCCGATTTCGATTTGCGCCTTCGGCTCGCCACGTGCAATTGCAAAAATTCGAGCACACCTAAGCACTTGTTACGAGTTGTGAATACGAAAGCATTAACGTCCCATTGAACGCCGATGAGCAGTCCTTCGAGTTAGGAACTCCTCGCGGGCATGCGAACGAGTTGAGGCGCTTTGCCTGGTTTAGCCCAGTGGGTAAGACACTTGGCTTGTGAGCGTGGGGTCGTAGGTTCGAAACTCACTACTGCCAACGTTTTTCCTTTCGAATTTGTTTCTTATTTTAGACATTCATTCTTTACAACGATTACCGAGGCGGAGTTAGAACGCGGGCAAGAGCTCGCGCGGATGACGCTGGCTTCCGAGAGCGAGGGTGACGTGGCGTCGCGGAGATGCCCTCTCCCCTCACAACAGCTGGCGCGTCGGCAGGCGTTCCCTTTCTCGCGCGCTCTGCTCCGTCGAGGCGCGCACGTGTCGTGGCGCCGCATCCAGTGGGAATTTCGGTGTCGTTTCGCTGCTACAGACGCCGACCTTTTCGCTCAATGGGCCACTTGATGCTTGCGCATCAAAAAGAAACGCCGGCCTCAAAGCGCGCGCCGCCTTGCGAAAACGCGGGGCGCAAAACGCGCAAATCGCGCACCACGGAACCGGCGCCAGTCCGCTTAATGTGCGCTACAGCTGCCGTTCCACAATATCGCGCGTCGCTTACATCGCTAGGACTATTTGTCCAGGTGTGTGTGCCCTCGTGTAGCACTGGTGTTACTGGTGTTACAGAAGTTCACTTTACCAACACAGCTTAACTTAACGCAAATGCGCATTCTCAGGATCTGTAAACATCAGGCTTTACATCAGAAGCCCCTATTTGAGTACAGAAAAACGGAAAGGCCGTTTTTCTTGGCATCCACAAAATCTAATCTGATTAGGTTTGTTACATTTAAAAGAAAAACGGTTAAACTCTATCGACTGTGTTGGCCCATATTTCTGAATTTCGCAATCACTTTTCGAACGAGAATTGCTGAAAAGCGCAAATTTATTGAAAAAAGAAGGGCTGCAATATACGGATTAGTACTGATTCGTAAACTGCAGCTTTTGAGACATGTATAGCGGACAAAATTGTATTTTCAACACAACGAAATATACCCCTAATCTGTGAGTGGAATTTTTTCGAAAGCATCGTAAACATCCTAACAATTTCACGTTAACTCAAGCATCATATGCAAATTTTGTCCCCTCAATGTGATCTAACAGACGCAGCTTACAGAACTGAGATACCTGCTACTGGTATTGAGCTTCAGTGCGCTGCATCAGCAAAATCAAATTTATTGCTCAACTAGAGGTGGGCCGTCGCTTCCCTTCTTCGTATGGTCAATTTTACAGGAATGTCAACGGAGCAGGGGAGTTTTTGAAGAGCGGATACTATGCCTATAACGTGTACAGGAATAGCATGAGCTTTTGTAACTTTCTACGATGAACGTTGCCGCATTCTTCTTACTTTCACTCAGAAGTTCGATCTGCGTCTCGTCTCGATCTGTGAGAGTAACATTAAATTCTAGGTTTTTACGTGCCAGAACCACGATCTGATTATGAGGCACGTCGCAGTGGGGCAGTCCGGATTAGTTTCGACCACTTGGGGTTCTTTAACGCGTACCTAAACCTAAGCACACGAGTATTTATACATTTCGCCGCTATCTGAATCTGGCCCCCGCGGCCGGGATCGAACCCGCAATCTCGAGGTACACCGCGGCTGGTACGGGAGGAACTTTATCCTCATACAAACTTCAATTGGAACTCTCAGACCTGGTCGATTGCGGTAGAGGGTCCTAATTATACCATGACGGGAAAGATTTTGACTAGTAACTTCGTAGGTAGTAAGTTTAGAAGTGGAAACAATGAATCAGGAATGGAATAAACAGAGGTCCACTGTACGTATGGCTCGTAGGTGCAGTGGGCAAGTCGTTTTGTCTTCTGCGCGCGCGCCCAATGACAAGCGGCTAAGAATGAGTCGTCTGGCTGGTCGTTTAAGCTTCGTAAAGTTGTTCATCAAGTCACGCAGTTGGCGGCATCCGATGGGAGAGGCACTCGCCCGTGACACTGTGGCGCCCAGCGGCAGAAGTGAACGCCTCGGATTCTCGGTACCTGCGCACGTCTCGCATTTTTTTGCCGAGCCGTAAGTCCTGCGTCCGCCGTGGAAACGCGTTTGCCTGACAGGCCACTGCTGTGCCAAGGTCAGGAGGGTCGCCTCGGCCCTCTTTCGCTCGGCGGGGAACGCACACCGGGCCGCAGGAGGCTCATTTCTCACCCGTCGCTGCGTGCCACCAGGCAAGGCTCTGCGAGACGTCTTCATCCGCCGCCAAGTCGCGCGCCACGCTTCGCAAGTTCCTTTCGTCTGTGCCGCTCGTGCGTCGCTTGTGCTTTTGACTCGATCCGTAGCAACTCTTTTCGTCGGTATGGAATTCGAAACGTATGTATTTACAACGTCGTCGTGGCGACCTTAGGGACTGCTCGTGCGAGGCAATCTCTCAAGTATCGTATTTTGCGCATCGGCAAGCGGCTTCAGCGTCGGTTAGAGCGAAATTACATTCAGTTATGGTGAGTATGTTTGGGTGAGTTAGTGGAGCTTGTCGACGTCTTCGTTTCGCATCGAAAACAAACTACATATGCGGGTGAAAAAAAATTAAAGGAAAAGAGGGGGGGGGACGAGCACTAGTGCTTTCATTCGCGTGCTTCTGTACAGTTATTCGTAGCGCGGATTTGATATTCTTATTTCAGAATATTATCGAACCGGTCTGCAGGTTTTGGTCATCAGAAAACCACGTACAAAGAAACAGAAACGCGTGCTTGTACGCACTGTATACTGCCTCTCCGGCATCTGGAACATCTAACGTGCGGCATTTCAGAGTGTGAACACGAAGAGAGCGAGACAGGCCGGTCTGGTGCCCTGTGCAACCTTCACCAGCACTGACCTCAGTTCGTTCGTAGCCCGGGAGCGCACCACTACACCGTGAACGTCGGAGGTAAAAACTCTACTTCGTGCCTGCGGCTTGCATTTTTCATTCGCATGTTAGGTTGGCTTCGGATTGCCCCTCAGCAAATGTTCATGTTCTTTTTTTTTCTGCCGCGCTTTGATCCTTCGTCACCTCCTCTAAATAAAGATGCGCGGCCCAGAAGAACGTGAGTCGCGTACAACGACTGGGCTTTCGACCGGCGGCGTCCTTTCTTTTCTCTTCAAGCGATGAACCCTTGCTTCGTCTTTACATCTGTTTACGGTGTAGATGCGTTCCTTTTACAATTTTTATATGCTGTGTAACCAACTGTTTTCTTTCGCGCTATATCGTTTCATCTTTTTTTTTTTTTTGTTCACATGGTATTTCTACAGTGTACTGGCTTTTCTGCGGTCCCGTTTCCTCCCACGCTCCGTTCACTTCTTTTTTTCTTTTTTGTCGGCCGCTTCTATTGGTGTGTTGTCCTTTTCACTGGTTGCTTTCTGGCACCACCAATGTTGCCCGAGCAGCGCTGTTTCCAATCCTATAGTGTGGCTTACCGTCTCCTCGGCTCGTTGCAGAGAAGAGAACGCCTGCTTTCGTGCCTTCTCCGAAGTCATTTGTGTCTGCTTCGGTCGGCGGGGCGCAGTTGGCTTCGATAGCCGCGCTGCTGACGTAGCTTGTGCACGACGAGAAGAGCGAGAGAGCCAACAGTGGCAGCGAGAAAGCGCGACGGCTGAACGACGAGCCCAGAGCGCGACTGTGGAGGCTGCAGACAGCCGCTCCGTCTTGCGGCCGCCCAGGAACGACTGGCTGGCACTGACTCTCGTGGCCGGATCGCTTTCATTAGGCGCCGGCGCTTGTTCGCGCAGAGCGTGGAAAATGGTCCCCGCAAAGGTCGTTGACACCGCTTGGCCCCTTGTCGGGGCCAGCTACGGCAATGAATTCCCTTAACGCATCGTAGCAGGCCCCATTGTCATCCAATAAGCCTGTTAGGGAGAAAATGCGAGTGTTACATCAGCGGAGATACGCTTCAGTCTCTTTTTCCTGATGAGGAAGATAAGGAGGGAAGGGCCGCGAAGGGGTCGGGGGTTATATAGCCTCCAAGACAATAGATGCGGCATCCGAAGGGATAGGGGAACACTTTGATGTCATTCTGCATCTGTCTGTAATTTGCAAAGCTTGATGGAGAAATATGTTCCAGTTGAAATCTAACTTGATTGTTTTTCTAGCTTGTCACTGGCTGCGTCGCCGCAGTACTGTATTTCTTGTCGTTATCTTCTGATAGTCACAATGAGCATCCGAACTATATAGGCTAGAGGCAGAGCATTCCTAGTATTACACTGGCCCGGAACCATCCTCTGGCCTCTTCTTTTTCTTTCTTTTCCGTTTTTTTTTCAGCGCAAGTCTTCCTATCCCTAAGAGGGAGACGTATAGATTAAAGCCGAGACGCAATAAGAACTGCCTCCAGTTTGAAGAGAGAAAATGATGGCAGGATAGAAAGATGGCGGAGAGCGAAAATACGAAGAAATCCTGCGTACATACGCGGGAGCATGACGCCATGGCAACGTAGTGCACTATTTCGGTGACAACAATAACCTCATCATCGCTTTCATATTCTTCATTGCCTCTGTCGGATAAGAGAGTTCAATATCGATGGAACTTAGCATCAGATCAGAAGACTGTGCAAGCTTTACTGCGTCTCTTGCGATCCACCTTCCTGTGCGAACACTTGTACTTGGAACGCCCTTTCTGGAATTTTTTTTTTTTTTTTGTCTCTTTGTCTGCCAGCTTTGCAAACCGCATTTCCACCACCTCTGTGCAGGGTAGCATAGCGAAAACTCTCATCTGGTTAGCCTCACTGCCTTTCTTCTCTTTCTCTCTCTTAATTGTGGGTCATTGTTGGCGCGTAAGCTGACCAACGGTATCCCCTGCTCTCCTCAACGTTAAATTAATCACAGCGTAACAATGTAAACCATGCACGTAGATATCATTGATGATTACGTGGTGGGCCGCTATTGAAGAACATAACCGATAAAATACGTTAATTAAAGTGGTGGCAACTTTTCTGATAGCTTCATCGGTATGAGCGCATTTTTTATTGCTTCATCGTCGATTCCGTCGCCACAGCAGCTTGCGCACAATTTGCAGTCGCAGTATGTTTCATTCCATTTATTACCACGTTAAGCGCCTGGAGTCAGTATACGTGGGCGGGAAGGGGTGGAGGGTACGCAGTAGCAATGATTATAGATGGTTTACAGAACAATACAAGTGAAGAAAAAACGGCGATGGTTTAGGGCTACACATACCCATTTGCAGCAGAGTGTTATATCTGGCGCTTCTTACGGCCGTAAGACCTGTAGGTGCGATTAATATAAGTGTGAGGTTATTAAGAAAACCGTGATTATTTCCTTGTTAATTACAGCCCGTGTGAGATGAATTAATCAAAAAGGTGCAAAGCACGCTAGGCTACGATCTCCTTGTTCCCCTCCCGTTCGCCAAGCTCGTCGCTTCCTCCCGCCGCCTTCATCGTTGCTTAGCTTTAGGCTCGCCTATAGAGACGAATGAAAAACGGTCGGAGGATAACGGGGGCCAGCTTGCTAAGCCAGCCATTGAACAAACCTAATCCCATCGTGGTCTGTGGGTCCATTGTTCGCCAGCTATTTTACTGTGAAAGCCCAGCGCGCCTCCGTGTTCCTGATGAACGCGTATGCCTTCAGGCGTGGCGCCGTGGATGTCAGTTCTTCAAGCCAGCGTTCTTATATAGCAAGTAAAGGTAACATTTAATTATTGCGGCTGTTGCAAAGTGACGGACCTCGCCCACTATTTTAAGGATCGTTCTGTGAGGCCGCTGTCGGAAGGCCACTGCGTTCGTACAAAGCGGTTCGCTAGCGCCAAAGTCGTGTGGGTGCCCCGCGTAGACCGAGCAGGTTGAGCAATTTGGTGCCGCCCGCGCAGCCTGGTGCCGCACTGACTAGCGTAACAGCAAATTGAGTCTTGAAAATGCACGATCTCTTTAAAAAGACAGACAGAGACAAATGGAGCACGCCTGACGAAGCCGTTCTTTACCTCTTAATCACTATTAATTCATATTCACCTCTTGTTGCGTGCCATGCTAGTTTCTCGTCCTGCTGATTTGTATCCGTCATGAAGAATCATGTTGCTAGGCTGTCCCATGCAGCTGGCCAGTGCTAGTGGACGGTAAGATGACTTTAAATAGTTGAATAAGCTAAATAGGGACATGCTTATTCAGGAACAAAAGCTATTTAAATCCTGGCTTCCGATTAAAAAAAAAATTGTTGTGTGTGTGTGGTCTGCCACCTTGATGCCTCCGTTGCCGGCGCTACACTTTCACTTTCCCCGTAGCTTGCGTCGGTCGGCTATACGTGCATTGCAGCGCTATTTCCTGTCCCATTAGCTGCTAAGCGTTCCAAAGGTCATTCCCAAGATCGAGGTGTAGACGTGGTCAATTTCGAGTTCAAGCGATTTCCTCCGATCGTTGTAGGAAGGTTACACATTTGTGGTTAATAAAAACAACACATTTTTGCCTTTCTAAAATTTAGAGCACCTTTTTGTAGCTTCTCTCCATTTTCAGGGTATGCCTCTATTCTTTGCCGCAAGGTTAAGAAGGAATTCACGGTAAGATGATTAACCCTTTCGATGAGCCCCGGTAAGCGGTTAGTTGCCGAAATGTCCATACGCCTCGCACACGTGGCTCACGGTGCGCGTGACGCATCATTTTTCGCGCTGGTGTCGCTAGCGAAGGTTGAAGCGCAATAAAATATCCGTTCCCGCGGACGTATTCCGGTAAAGGTTCCTCCTTCTGGTTGGAAAACTGCGAAAGCAAGCCAAGAAAGAGAAGACGAGGTATAGAAAAGGAACTACGTTGAGCAAAGGGTCGGGAACGCCCCTTGCAAATTGAGTCTTTGACCCCAACGACGTCCACTCTTCGTTTATCAGAAGCAGCAAGAAAAAGTGGGCGCCGAACGAAGACAGAGAGCAACAAGTAAAGAAAAACGAACGGGAATTACCGAGGCGAGCACCAGCACCAAGGAAACCTGAGAGCTTATTCCTTCGCTCCGAGTATTTCTCCTTCGACATTTTTAACTTCCACGGTTCGATCGCGAGCGTCCGTGCCTTCCTTGGTGCCGTTTGCCCTGTCCTTCTTCGTTATTTTCTCCTTCATTTTTTTTTTCTTCTTCGAAAGAACGGAGCCTAGCTCCTTGCTTTGCTAGTTTCCCAGTCTGGCGGCCAGCCATTTGTCACGTGCAGCCAATCTGTCTCTGACCTTTTGTCATAGGGAGGAGGGGCAGCAAGCAGCCCGAGGCAGCCGAGACGGCGCGCGGGCTCTCGTATCCGGCTACTGTAACGTCACTCCCTCTATATAGCACGCGCGCTCGTAGATTACCGGAGCTAATATTTTACGCTATGGCTGGTCGTGCAGTGTCTGCTGATGAGTCTTTTTCCTAAACCTTCAGTATTTTAAAACCGCTTATTTATTTCATTTTTCTTCTTTGCGCTCTGTATGCCCTTCGAGTAATTTATAAAACCAGGTGTTCGTTTCGTTCGAGCCAGCTCCTGTTTACCCCTTCTAAATAAAAATACGAAGCCAGCCATGTGTACTACGGGTCGTTCCCACGTATTGTCGCATTCCTTATTTTTTGCTCAATGCTTGATGGAGCATACACTAGGGGCATACAATCTCGCATGGCGCAAACAGACGGCATTTGCTTCTTGCGTTATCAAAGTGCAGCGTTCGCAAAGAGAGTACAACAGCACTAAGATGCCGACTAGGCATATTTGTCGGGATTTGAGCACCCTGCCATTTATAAAGGAACAACTCTCGGTAAATGCGTTAGGGCCGCTCATACTTCTGATTATGTAGCCGGGGAATCCACCTAAAGATTTTGTCGTTGTCCTCCTCGTTCAATATTTTTTCCTCAATCAAGGATTTAACAATATTCCTTTTAGAATACACGACCTCCCAAGCTGTCGCAGCAGATGACAATGAATGCAATGAATGCACGAGCGACTTTAGCGCTGACAAGTTCTAACTGTTATCCTGTGCTGCGAACAGCACGTGTGCTTGTGTGCATGTGCTCTGCTCTCTCTCTCTCTCTCTCTCTCTCTCTCTCTCTCTTATTTTTCTACGTCCCCGCCCCAGAGTAAGGTAGCAAACGGTATTTTTCGTCTGGTTAGCCTACCTGTCTTTCATTTCTTTAATTTCTCTCTCTCTCACACACACAATTTTCAAAACCGTTGTCCTATTCGGTTGCGGACAAACCGTGTGATTGGCAAAAATTGAAAAAAGAAATGAAAAAGGAAGAACGGTGACACACATCCTCTTTCTGCGAGCGCAATTAGAAGGACGAGCCGGCCAGCGGCTCAAGTTGAACGCTCCAAACGCTGCTTGTCACGGCGCAAGCACTCGGGCACGCTCTGGCCGCTTGTGGAACTCACGAATGCATTCCGGAAGGCGCTCGCAATCGCCGGCCGTGGAGTTTCCTCGCTTACGAGATCCCCACACTGTGCGCGTTTACGAGGCGCCTTTAGAACAAATGGGCACATTCGTTCGCGCCGGCGTTCCATGTGTCGGACAGCGTCAGGATACGTTAGCGGCCGCGCCAGTGAGCAAAACGAAAGGCACAAGAAGAAGCCGACAAGACTGGCCACTCGGACTTTCTTGCTCCGCCCGGGCTGGATGCGGCCTCCGGGGCCACCTAAGCGATTCACGACTGGGCGCCATGCGCACAAACAAACGACTTGGGCCAGCAGACAGCGCGATGCATTTCCCGCCGCGTTTGCTTCTTCTTCACTTCGGACCAGCCTTCCCGTACGGCCTAAGGCTGGCGTTTGGAAAACATCATAGCTATAGCAGCAAGAAGGGCAGCGGTAGCACGAAAGAAAGAAAAAGAAACGGAAGGAAGGCCCCTTTTTCGGTCCGGCGCTCCCTCGGCGCTTTCTCGTAACTGCGCCGCGCGCACACGCGCGCGCATATCCATGGCGCGCACTCCGGAGTGGTAATAACAGTGCCCGCGCAAGCACCATCCTCCACTCGTGTCGCCCGCTGGAAGTCACTGTGGCCAGCGGCTCTTTTGTTCGGAAACAGTATTGGGAGGAGGATGACGACGCCCCGCGAATGACTGTAATTTAGGCTCGCGCGCTAGCTCTCTTCCGTATATTCTTTTCTTTTTTTATTATTTCATTCCGCCCGCACGATCCCGTCCTCCTGCATTCCCGCGGCTCTCCCACACGACCGCGCCATATCGTTGCCTTTTGTGCTTTTATCCGCCTTCAACGCTTCATCTTGAGCTGTGGTTCCGACTTTGTCATGTGCGGGCCTTTTTTTCCTTACCTGCTTCGAGAGCTACAAGGGCGCGTTCAGCACCTCCTCCCACTCCCACTGCGTCGTCCTCCGCCGCCAGATATTTTCGTGCGATCGTGCGCTTTAGTAGTGGTCAGTTATGGTGGCGGTCGCACCCTGCCTTTGCCTCTAAACGCACGTAGGCACGCAGTGTTGTGCACACGAAGCATATGAACGGATACATACATACATACATACATACATACATACATACATACATACATACATACATACATACATACATACATACATACATACATACATACATACATACATACATACATACATACATACATACATACATACATACATACATACATACATACATACATACATACATACATACATACATACATACATACATACATACATACATACATACATACATACATACATACATACATACATACATACATTTTTTGTTTCGCAGCTAAACAAAGTTTGGTGAAATGCGCAAGAACACTGCTAGACCAAAGGGCGCTTCTAAATTGTTTTCTCTAAAGCTAAGAGTGTTCCTGAGCATTCATTCAGCAAACTTTATTTTTCATCAATATTTCAACAATCGTTAAGGACAATATCAAGGGGACCTATTTGCACATACCCCACCCAGTATATGCACAAGACTGCAACACCCTTTACACGCTGTTGGATTGGGGCTGTTCACAGGGAAGCGGTTATCGCAGCTTTTATCCAAGAACACATACTGCGTTCCTCTGTGTTTTTATGCTGTACGAGACGACGAAAGAGGTTCGCTGTTGAGAGCCTCTCTTAGTAACGGGAGTGGTTTTTGCAGCGCGAAGCGCCGAAGTGCGCAAAGAAAAGAATGCAACCAAGGGTTACCGAAAGGAGGACAAACACGAGCGTGGTTCTTTCGTGAACGCTTCGTTATTTTCTATTCTTTCCGCACTTCGGTGCTTCGCGCTGCAAAAATCACCCCATGAACTTTGACCAACTCGCCCAAATCGCTATTCTTATCCATTAGTGCCATCGTCTTGATACATGCGGCAAATGCGAGTTTCCTGTAGTTAGCGTCAGTGGCACCTCGTGTACATTCATTTGCACTTTGTACGCACTAGAGCTAGTCATTTTTAATGTTTCTAAATACCATCGTATTTTCAATAGAATAGATGATATCTTGCAACATCTTATCCTAGAGTTCGCATAAGACAAGTAAAGCGCTTGGAAACAAAACATTCCAGCAGCTATAACCGTATGTGACAACATCTAGAACAGACAGTGACATCCATGCTTCTTGACGTGTGGACTGTGCGATGTAGCGCTGTATCCTAAGTTAGGCTTTTTGTCATTAGAGTGAAAGCCATCTACAAGGGAGGCCGAAAGCCGTGCTCATGAGTGCTCATGAAATAATTCAAAACGTGGCCAGGGCACATCTTGCGCCGTTTCCAATGTCTGATAACCCGAACCAGCAGCGTCAGTGGTGTCAGTGGCAGTGTTGCTTGAAGCTGGCAAGTTATGCAAATGCGTTATGCAACACCATGGCAAGATGCCTCCTCAAATTCCTTAACAACATAGAGCTAAAGTGTGAATGGTGAGCCGTTTGAAGGTGTTATCATGGCAATGCGGGATTGAGGGCACGCAGCCTGTTGCGCATAGATTCGACCCCGTATCCTGCATTTTTTTATGCCGGTATGTGTCGTGACGGGCTTGATACTCAATCGCATTTGATAAGTGGCGCTTTGGTGGAGAAGTTGCCGGCAGTTTTTGCAAGGCTAGGTGTGCGTGCAGCAAACAACGCCGCTCTTCCGCACCTCAATATGTCTCCACCAGTGCATATGCTGCTCAAACCTACGTCTTCCTGGTATACGCTATGCTACTATATTTACACCTGTAGGTCTAAGCTGGTTTGTCTATGCAATTTTAGAATGCCGCACTAGATAGAAATCGTCAGCCTGATGAGTGTCGCGACACTGGCATGCGTACGCGGTAGCTGCAGCTGTCGTGTGGAGTTTCGTGGCTTTGTGTTAAGACATGATTTGTGAGAAACATTCTTGCGTTGCGCGACTCCTCTGGTTAAATAAAATAAAAGTAGAAAGATGCTTTGACAAATATTATGCTGCTACCGACATACCTATTTACCCCAGCAAGATAAGTGCGACACTGTCACTAATCGCAATAAAATTTCCACGCGATTTCGTTGAACAGAGTCCTACAAGATGTCGCTACCGGCACCACCGAGATAAAACCGAGATAGTGCCTCTGTATATGCTCCCATACAGAAACACTACACCGAGATACACCAAGACACCCAGCTACGTCCCCGTACCCCGCTTTCGGCATGCTGAATCTTTTCAATGTCTACACTCTAGAGTATTTTCAACATTTATCATTGAATTCCTTGTCGCTTTTCTTACTCCCCTCTTTCTTCTGTCAAATTGCATGTGGGGGGGGGGGGGGGAGGGTTTCGCCTCTTCGTCCTTTCTTTTGCATTTATTTAATGAAAAGCCAAACGAACCATGCATCCTCAAACGCAGTTGCTCCATCCTCTACCCCACCCCCTTTCCTTTTATATATTGTAAGGAAACAACTATGTAAACTAATAATAAACGCCACGTGTGTTCTAAAGCACTGCAGTTGAAATAACCGCTAGAAACATTTCTCACGATAGCTCTGAGTTCGTGAGCATTTCGCTGTGAGAGGAGGTTTTACGTTCCTCTAGTATTACGCTGTAGGAGGACTTCTTTCTGCGTTTTTAATACGCTGCACCTGTTCTGTCTCCACGGCCTCGGGTGAACAGAGAGCTAAATGTACAAGCGCAGCTTAAACGACTCCGAATCGGAAACGTATCCTGACTATGCGATTTACGCCGTGTCCACCTTCCCGAAAAATCGCTGAATTGCACTTTCAATTAACAATAACTTCTCAGTGTCGCCTCAATATGCTTTCCCTCTGAGGCGTCTTCCTGAAAAACTACGCCCATGTGAGCCAGCCCTCGCCCAACCCACTCACTCCTAAAACAAAACAAAACAAAGAATGATAGCAAATCAAAAACGACAGAGGGCAGGAGCCGATGCTAAATATGTAAAGATTTACCACCGGAAACACAGTGAGGGGACGAGCGAGCGGCAAAACCGGTTAGCATACAGCGATGTCTCACTCACTCGCGCACGCGCGCGCGCGAGCAGACACACAACAGCTTCTCAATTGTATACCATTGTCATTTTTTTTTCTTCAAAGCGTTCTTTTAAGACCCCAGCCGGGGCGTTGTTCCAGCCCTCTTTCGCTTATACGCTGCATCCGTTTCCCTCCTGCTGCCCCCGTGTTACCGCCTTGCCCGCGGTTTCCCTCCGAGAGAGACCAGAGCTGCCCGCGGCGCGGTCTCGCGGAGTGCCGGCGCCGTTGTGCGTGTGACCTGCCGTGGAGCGCGGCGAGGACAGAGCGAGGGGGGGGGGGGGGGGGGGGCGCCACTCATCTTCTGTGCGTGGACCTCCGAGTCTCGCGATAAGCATCGGAATTTGCCCCAGCGGAGCGAGCGTCTCTATCAGCCTCACACCCGTGGTCTTTCCCCGAGATCTTCGCGTCCGAGGTTCATCACCCGCCGCGGTCGTGAATAGAAAAGTGGAACCTTTGTCGACGGCTCTCCTCTTTTGATTGATTGTGCTTGCTTCGTTTTTTTTTTTATTCGATATTCTCTTTCTGCCACCTTCCCCTTCCCATATTTTTGCTTCTATTCTCGCGTCTCTGCGCAGTTGGGGCGATATTAAAGGGAAACCCCTCGTCGCTGAAGCAGTACTCGCTCCCGACGGGCGATCACAATGACCCCCCCATCGTCGCCCCCTTTTCATTTAGGCCTTTCGCGCTCGCGCCTTCTTTCTTTCTGCGACAGCGTCTTCGGCATGAATCGGGGTCGGTTTCTGTGCCTCGGTCGGGACCAGCTCCTTTCGCTTTTCGCGCTTGCAATGCCTGGCTCTCACAATGGCCGGCAAGGGCAGGCGTAGCGGAAATCGTGAGTTGGGAGTGAGTTTGAAACGACCATGCATCGTTTAAGAGGGCTCTCGGCATCGCACATCCACGGTCCGAGTAGTTTCTAGCGCGCTATTCACTTTTCAGTAAGGTTATAACACGCCTAAATAAAGTTGTTTAAGTGACCGCATTCGCAGGCTAATAAGATTGCGAGAGAAAGGCAACCTGCAAATATGAATTTCTAAAAATAAATTTTACTTTCATGGTAATATAGGTTACAATTTTCGAAGATGCTATATTTGTGCTGAAGAAACTGTTCTAGGACGTTGGTTGTGCTTCAAGTAGGCAATAGGTCTGAATGATTATTCAAGTGAGGTGTGATTGCGCTGAGAGTAGTGTCTTACTAACGCCAGGTGTTTTTTTTTTCTGTCTTTACTTTGCGCGAGGTTGATGTAATTTGTGATGAACTTAACACACCACAGTAACTTCTGTACTTTGAACTTCTAACAAAATACTTGGCTGCGCGCATAAAAAGAAATTATGCGGCTCGGCGCTTCTCGCCATTGAATATCTGGACTGCGTCGGGGAAGGCTGTTCGATATGTAGCCACGCAACCCTCCTTTCGCATCCATACATGGTGTTTCTCCGTTCTTCGCGCGAAATGTCTAATACTTTCGGTACACTATAACTGCAGCGTCGAATTTTGAACGGTATATATTTCTATTAGTCGGAAGAGACTTATTAAATATTTCCTGTCACAGGATAACGCAATTCTGTTACATCACCTTAACACTACTTGCATGACAAATCGCAGTATGATGTTAGCTAATTAACGAGGTATCGCTAAATAACATTTTACTTATTCCCTCTCGGGCATGCGTTCATGTTTTTACTATTAGTGTTTATTGCTTAACACATTAGATGGGCATGTGTTCTGCCACTTAACGTGCGGAATGTGTAAATGTCGTTGGTTCCCAGAAATAAATCGTTGTTGGAAGTTAGCGCTGTGTGTGTGTGTCCTGGTGGTCCTCTGTTTCTGTGTACCAGTTGCGCTACCCTGAACGCCTACGTGTCCCACTTGCGGAATATAATCACACACACACACACACACACACACACACACACACACACACACACACACACACGCACACGCGCACACACACGCACGCACGCACATGTAGTTCACTCGCAAAGCTCATTCTGTGTGCACAATAAAAAAATCTTTAGCACGAGCAGCGACCTCGTCCAATTAGAAGCAGTCACGTAACCTGTATGCCTCATTAGAATCGGCTCAAAAGCTGCAGCGTATTGCTACCCAGCCTGAAAAGGCTAAAGCTGCGCCAATATGATTGAAGCTTCGTCTCCCTTATCGCGTATAGGCACACACGACACCTCGGGCCAGATGGGACGACTTTTCACCGCATTAACGCCCTGGCGAGAAGTTCTTTAGTGCGCGTGTGTTTTATTCATCGTCGCCGCGAACAGTCTGCAAATCGTACTGTTTTCTGCAGGCTACAAGAGTCCACGAAGGAGTGCATTATTGCTTTATGATTGTTTCCCTCCCCCGGGCCCCGGCGACGACTCGACGCTAATGTCTTCTTGAATGGGCCAGACTTATTGATTCCGAACGAAAGCGGTGCGTGACTGCGGGCACTCGGCTGTCACGCCACACACGGAGCAAGTCGGAGAACCTGCTGTGGTACGCGTGGTCGCAGCCTTTCAATCAGCGACGGGGGCTCGAGGCGCGTGGCCATATGCCGCGGCGTTGCGCGCAGCACGGGGCCCAGTATCCGTGATGAAGTGGACCGCGCGTCTTTCCGGCCTTGGGACCGTTTTATTTGGCCATATCGCCCTCTGCAGCCAAACCTCGCATAGGTCGCTGGCGAGGTGTTGATGCTGCTGTGAACGCTTCAGCAAGACACCTTCTAGTCCATTGTGGAGCGGAGGGATCAGCGTCGCATCGCGCGTAGCGATAAACTGCAACATATATGCTTCACTGAGAAAGCACGCTTCCGTCCATGCACGTGGTTCGAACACTGCGTCGCTGCTTCACGCGTACAGGTCTCCGTCGCTACCGAAAACCTTAATTCTATAGCAATGCAGAAAACGTGTAATTTTAGTTCCTCGAAGTCACTCGTCAATGAAGCTTTGGGGTCACGTCGACATCGTGAGATGATAGTATGGGCTTTTCTTGACGCTCCATGTTATGGGTAAATTTTAAACCTTAAGATAGCTGCACAACGACGTTGGGCTTTTCAAGGGCGCTTAACTAAAGTTCATTGCGCCAATAAGTGAGAAAATGTTGCATCCCAAAATGAGAACTCCCATAAGCAGAAAATGAAATTATCATAGGCGCAAACATTGCCTATAGAGCACAAGGAGGTCACTGTGTAAACGATGACGACTTCCAGTCAAATACTCCGAATTTGTTTCATTCTGAGCTCTCGCAAGCTCTCAAATGAGGGTGGCGGAGCCCTTGTTCTCTGCCAAAGCGTCGGTGCGTTAGGAGCGACACTGAGCGCTACTACACCGGCATGCAAGACCGCGATGCTTATGCGGGCAGTGGCCCTTATACTTTTGAGACAAGTTGTATGCCTCTTCCTGTGTAATAAAGGGTGGGAGAAAGGTGAGGGGTGGGGGTGCTCCGTAAATGATAACATTTTTGTGCGAAAATTAGCACTAAACATATATTAAACAAAGAAACCATGCAATGGATGTTTCAGTAAACACTCCAAGATGTTAGCGAGTAACGATAACAGCGCCCAGCTATGCGGATTCGATTGAAATGCACCAAGAGAGTGAACAGCGACGCAACGATGGCCTGCAGCTATGCAGTAAATTTTCTTGTTTCTTTTTTGTTTCATATTTTCATTTTTGTCTTGCGCGGTTGCTTCTCGCGCGCGCTTAGAAGGGAGGGCGTGCTGTTGACAAACTTATGTGCGTGTTTTTATGAAACAGCTCGCGCGTCGAAAACGCCAGCACGGGACGAGGCAGTGAACGAGGCGTGCGCCATTGCACCCTTCAGAACCTTCAAGAGCGGCACGTCGAAGGCCGGCGATGAAATAACCGGCAGAAATTGCCCGCTGTCGCGATCGAAGACGAGTTTCTCCGCCTGGTACGCTGGGGGCCCTGTGTTGGCGGCGATGCAGCAACAGCAACCCATGGTCTTTTTCGTCGACAATCGAACAAAAACACGAGCTTCCGAGGATGGCGTGGTTTGTTGGCCAACCCATTAGGACTATTAGGAAGCTACCAGGCGCGGGCTGTGCCCCCATTAACAATTGGGGGTTTTATCGCTTTCAGTCGTTCAGCGGCAAACATAAGGCGGGGTCGATGCGCCCTCGGTTTGCCATGCTCGTGAAATCTCTGGCTTTTATATTAACTGAATTTTTTCACCTGGCGGCTGCCAGGTTGTTAGCTCGGTAAAAAAAAATTGAATTTTATTTTTGCGTGTGCGACATATCTACGAGCAGTCCAGATTCAAGTTAAAACGCACTCACTTCTGCAAATGGAACTCAAATGTGTTTGTTAGCCAACAATAATTAGAAGAATATCCAGGAGAAATCACTATTAACAACGAGCTGCACGAATGTCGAGACAGACATAGCCTGGCTCGAGTCATTGATTTTGCGAGTATTCTCGTTTCTTTCGTTCTTTCTAGTACCGACTCTAAATCGAATCGCCTAAACTGCTAATACAAGGAAACTGAAAAAGATGACGATCAGATAACGTATTGTTAAATTAAGAATATATCTTTAAATGCCATGCGGCTTGGTAGCGCTAAACGACATTTATTATAGGCTTCCTATTTTTTATTGTGTGTGTGCTTATATCTAAAAAAATAAAAAAAAGGAGCCATTTGACTCCGTGAAGGTGGATGGCCAGCGAAGCTGTAGCACATCACAGAGCTTTATTACAAGGGTACATGTATTAATTTTCATCATTTCTGAACGGTAGTGACTATGACTTTGTGATTACTGTGATACACATTGGTTGGTTCGGTTACAACCTTAGACATATTCTTGGCCACAGTCAGTAATATACACGACCGCTTTTGAGCAGTTGAGTGATTTGCATTGGTGCGGCGCTTCAAAAGAAACTTTTCAAGCATAAACTGAGCGAAGCATTTCTTGTCTGGTTTTGAAATGTCCACATTCAAGTCTCCAACGATGATAACAGGAGTAGTGTCATCGCGGCTAACCCTTGAAAGGTGTGTGGTCATGAACTTCTCCATATCACACTTGGGTGTGCCTGGAGAGATATACACAGTGGATACCACAATTCCGTCTTTCGTTTATACGTTACAGACATTCTCTACAGTCGGTGGCATTGTCCTCTTGCGAGTCGAGGGTGTATAGTTGTACATACATTTTCTCCTTTGCGTATATAGCAACGCCTCCTGCTGCTGAGTCCATGTGTGGTTCACAAACGATTCCAGTACACCTATTGACTTTAAAGAATACATTTTGATTGATTTATTTCATCATTATTATTATTATTATTATTATTATTATTATTATTAGGGGCGAAGTACTTGAAGCCTGCTTCACCACCGCCGCGGGTCGGCCCGGTATTGAACTATCTGCGGAATCAGCCCACGCTCACTTTTTTTCTTCTGACGCACAAACACGAAAAATACATGAAACCCCAGCCATATACAGCTTCGCTACAGAACTCCGGACCACTTTCTTCCAGTACGTTTCGGTAAAACCCCAAGGACCGTTGCAAACTGCTGACAGCGAAGTACACACACACAAAAAAAGTATTAATAAGTACGCAGCATCGCCGCTCACATGTGCTATGTCGAATGAGATGCGCACACAATGTTTGCAACTGAGGCGCAGATTCGGGACAGCGTGTACCCGCGCTTCTCACGACAGCGCTTTCAGAAGCAAGCTCGCCGAAAGTTGTGATAAACACCTCAGGGCGACGCCTTCCCCAACACGCCCACAAGCAGCGCGGCGAAAACGAATATCGAGCGCGGCGAACGCGCGCTCGCTGTGCGAGGCGCCGCTCCGTGGCTGCGCTAAGGCGTCGCGGATTGAACCGCGCCGTTATTTGGCGCTGTGTCGCGCTCGAGCGTCTCCCGTGTCTTGCCGTCAGACGTGCGTGTGTGTGTGTTCAGAAGGGAGAGGGAGCGAAAAGTAAAGAAAGAACACGGTGGCGAGGAACAAGGGGCCCGGAAAAATACGACATGTAGAAATAAGAAGAAAAAAAAAATTCGTTTGCACTTTTATATACCATTTTCTTTTTCCTTTGTGAGAGATTCCAGGCAGGAGTAGGAGCACATATGGTGATCAACTGCGCGGAATATTATAACTCACCTGTGTAAACATGACAATATTTCAGACTCCTTTCCTTTTTTGCTTGAAGGTTAGCTTGCTCGTGTTGTTGTGCGAGCAATAGCAGCAGCGTCGTCACGCTGAATTATCGTCTCCACCTAACTTAGCCCTTAGCAACAGTTTGCCGTCAGTGCTCGCGAGAAAAATGAAAAGACCAGCCAGCTATCTCGTATGGTTTGTGGACCAGGGGTTCATGCTTGTCGAACTGTTGCTGAAAGTAGGAACTAGGTCCTGCCACAAACGCGTACCAGCAATTGTTGCCGCTGTAGGAGTACTTATATGTGCGTACGTACGTGTGTGGGTGCGTGTGTGTTCCTAACATGTTTATCGCACAGCACTTAGGGCAACGCCATTTCCTTCTAAAAGTGTCGTCAGTACTTTTATCTATCTCCTCTTATGTTCATAGGACAACCAACCTTTACTATAACGAAACTCTCGCGCTACGATTTCTCGCATGTTTGAAATTGGAATGACCACTGAGGGCGAAAAATAAGATGAATTGTTCTGACCTCATTTTTGCGTGCTGTCTTAAAATGTACTTTTGCATAGCGTTTAGAAAGAAAACACACGAAAGAAAAGAGATAGCACAAAGCGCTCTCTAATGGAATCTTATTGAGCAAAACAAAGGCAAACTCATTTTAGAAGGAAGTAATGGAAGAGAGCTTAAAAAGAAAATCGAGTATCTGGGACGAGAATCTCCAGTCATTGTTGTCAAGCGCTGTAGTGACACGGCGTTATCGAACATCCGGAGCTGAAACAATCGCTGCAGACCACGAAAAACCGCAATAGTGAAAATGGGACGAAATGAGAAAGGGAGAAGACTGGAACGAGGAGAAAGTGGCTACACCATGTCTGATGGACATCTCGTTCGTACGATGATAATTGCTTTGAGTTAATAAATCCCTTCCGCCTTTCGCGTTTGCGCGCTTTTCTTGGTACGATTCTGACATTTCCTTCGGTCTCGGCTTTCTTCCTATACGCTTCAGGCACGCCGCCTAAACTCGACGTTTTCCATTAAGGTCCGAGAAACGAAAGGAAGAAAGAGAGCTCGTGCGTTCAGGCGACTCGAGTTTCGTCTGCCACTTGTTTGTTGGTTTCTTTTTTTCGCGGATAACTTTCTCCATGTCTTTTGATCGCTTGCGCCCTTGTCACTTTTGTTCGACGCCGGATTTTATGATTAATAAAGAATGAAAGAGGGAGAGGACATAGCGGGGAAGAAGGCCACATCAGCAGCTGTGGAACAAGGGAAGAATTGATTTCGAACTCGGCCTCTCCTTTTTGCATCGCGTTTTTCTGGTGCGGCAGTCTGCGCGCGCGCTTTGCTTGTTCCCGTGCCCCGTGCCCGTGTAGGGTGGTGTTCGGCCGTACATTTCGCTCTTCTCGCCGTTAAGCGCAATCCGTTTGTGCGCCAGCTTTTCTTTTTATTATTATTGTTATTATTATCTTGTTCGGTTGAAAACAGGAGCTAAGAGTGAGGACGCGAAGGAGAAAGAAAAGAACGAGCCGCGCACGGGAGAAGAATGGGCGCGCGCGCGCCTTCCTCACCTCGATTCCGGTCGCTCTTAAAAGCTGCCCCCGACGCGCGCGCGGATCGAGGAAAGCAGAAGTCGATAATTTTAATATTTCTCCCGATGAAAACGACCTGTCAATAAACAAGCGCCTGGAGAAGGCAAGCCGACGGTTCTCCAAGAAATCATAAGAAGTACAAGAATGCCGGAAGCGAGAAGCAAAGAGACAAGGAGAATGAGAAAGGAAAGGGGGGGATGGGGGGTGGGGGTGGAGCTGAGATGACCTAAAGCAACAGGGCAACGGCAGTACCGCGACTTGGCGTCTCCATGGAGGGCTTGTACGTGGGACGTGCAAAAGTTTTCAGGGGGTACGGAAAGCCATCTCTCAACGGCTGCCTACGCACAGCATTGATCAACAATTGACGTTTTGTTGAGCGTTTTTTGCGACAGTCCTGTGGTAATATATAAACGACACTCTAACTCGTGCGTATATTGTGACCCGGGCTCATGACTTTTCGATGCGAAGGCATCAAATGGTCCATTTAGCGAAAAAGCCGACGTCTGTAGCAGCGAGACGGCGCCTAAATTCCAGTTGGCTGCGGCGCCACGTCCTGTGCGGACCTCGATGGAGTCGAGCGGGCGAAAGGGAACACCTCCGCGACGCCACGTGACCCTCGCTCTCGGAAGCCTGTATTGTTGGCGCGTTCCTTGTCCGCGCAAGTTCTCGCCGGCGTTCTAACTTCGCCTCAGTATTCGCTACAAAGAAATGAATGTGTAAAAAAATAGAATAAATTCGAAAGGAGACACATTTGCGGTCGTGAATTTCGAACCTACGACCCCACGCTGAGAAGCTAAGTGTCCTACCCACTGCACTTTTGCCTCCTAGACAGCTAGCCTGTGCACTTTGCTTTATGACATCATGCTACTTGGACCGAAACTTCCATTGCCAAGCCCGGCGTGACGAAAGGGGTGATGTCAAAATAACCGCGGCTTACTCGAGAGCATCCCCATTAGATTCTATGGCAGTGGGGCAAGGTAACAAGACGTCGCGGATCGAAGTGCACCTGCCGTGTGCTATCTAGGAAGCGTTGGCCAAGCGTCTCAACACGCTCGCTTACCGGCGAGGAGTTCGTGACTCGAAGAACCGCTCAACGGCGTTCAATTGGACATTAATGCTTTCGCATTCACAACTCATAAGATGTGCTTTGGTGTCCTCGGATTTTTTCCTTAAATATTCCGTATAGGGGTGTGGCATAAGGGATGGGCATAAGGATGGGCAAAATATATATATATATATATATATATATATATATAAATAGCTGTTATACCAGTTTCAAATCGATGAAAAATTGTTATATCTTGAAAAAAAATTGTGATGAGCAGGTGAAGGCAGTGACTTGATGAGGAAGGGTTTGACGTAATAGTTCTGCGGAAACCCGCAAGGCGGAGCGAAGCAATTAATAAGGGGAAAATGAGACATCGATCCAAACGTAGCTAGGTGCTACAAAAGAAACCCATAGGGTTTGTTTGCTGGAACGCATTCAGCCCAGCGAAAATGTACGCTGGTGTAAATGGACGATACCAGACTTTGTAAGACTGTCCTGGAAGTAAAAGCAAGTTCCTTACCTCAAACTGATGTGACGTTCAGGGAAAATTTGACTTCCGCAGAAGCCGATTAAATCTTACGGCGTCGGCTGCATTATGGTCTTTCATGGGTAGACTACGGCTGCCTATGATAGGACACCTCTGCTTTGACATATCACTTATACCCCTCCAGCGCCGCACATCCGACGTTAACGTCCCATTGGAGAGCCGGGCTGTTCGTGAGAAGAGCCTTCACTTTTGTATTCGCGCGGACCGCCAAGTAGTGGCAGCATGTTGCCCCTACTCTGACATGCACAACTCCTGCTCATGAGTGTTGCGTCACGTCGTGGAAGATTCGCTGGTAATTTAAGTTTCAGTGATGGGTCAAGGCTGTATAAACGACACTTAGAGTACTGTGGTGTATACCAGTAACTTAACGTGATGGTACAAGCGACACTACGAAGCTCTCTTGCAGCGTCAACTCTCGATGAAGGTATAAGGAGTGTCGGTGTGCCAGCCTGGGCACGTCAAGCAGCGTCATCGGCGAGGTGATTACCAAAGATGCCACAATGTCCCGGCAGCCACTGAAATATGATATCGTGTCCTCGTTCAGAAGCGCCATGGCAGGTTTCGTTGATTTGTGACACCAGCTGTTCATAATTGCCACGTCGTAAACTTCGCAAGCTCTGGAGGGCTGCTTTCGAGTCACAAAATATTGCCAACTTGTTGGTCGGTTCTTTTTCAATATATTCGACAGCAGCGCGAAGAGCGGCCAGTTCGGAACCTGTAGATGTCGTTACAAGTGAAGTCTTAAACTTGATGACGACCGATTGAGATGGTAGAACAACGGCGCCCGTAGAATTTTCCGAGACGGAACCATCCGTGTAAACATGGATTCGGTTAGCGTACGAACGATGCAAAAGTTCCAATGTGATCTGCTTGAGAGCCGCGGTGGTCAGGCTAGCTTTCTTCACTATTCCTTGAACAGCAAGGTACACAGGAGGCTTTTTCAAGCACCACATAGGGGATGGCGTTCTTGTTGCGGGTGAGTGCCTCAAAGGCTGTGTCGGCTGTGGGTAGGAGTAGCATTTACCAACTCCTACAGCTATCGTATTGGAATGGCGGATTAACCAATGTGCGCTAAGTGCAAGTGTGAAGAGACCATCAGTCACCTTCTGTGCCACTGTTCTCGCTTTGATAATCAACGTGAGACTCTCCAGTGTGCCTTGAATAGACTAGATGACAGGCCATTTGCGGAAGCGAAGATCTTGGGAGCCTGGCCTCACAGTTCATTAGCGCAGAAAGCAGTTCGAGCGCTTTTTCACTACCTGAAGGCAACAGACTTGAGTGCCCGACTATAGACATCCTATACCTAAGTTCTCTCTCTCTCTCTCTCTTTCACTCCCCATTCTCCTCCCCACGTGTAGGGTAGCAAACCCCCCCCCCCCCCCATTAACGGACGTTATCCGTATATTTTTAAACAACTGTCCCGCCTAATAGTCGGCTCTAAGTTCAACGCATGTATCAAATACACTGAGTGCAGTGCTGGCATAAACTGTATATATATTTACAATTCCTGCCACTGTATATTTCCCTCCTGTTATAATCACATGAGGGATTAATATTATGTGTAAATAAATAACTAAATAAATAAACAATTTTTTTTTCACTTTTCGTTGTGATACGAGGCCACGGACTATACCCTAAAAATATCCGTCCTGTGAATCCACGTTAAACAATAATGATAACCAATGATAAATAATGGCTAAAGCAGTCATTGATGAAGTACTACACTCTGTTCATGTTGAATCATTTCCGCTTGCGTTTTCTCGCGATTTTATTGCACCTGATGAATTTTTTCAGGGCGTACAGGTAGCATCAATAAAATTTATAGCTGAACATCGCTCATGGAGGACACCTGGCGTAGGTAAATGATTGATTGGGTGTAGAGAGAGGGAGGAAGGGAGGGAGGGAGAGAAAGAGGGAGGGAGGGAGATTAAAAAATAAGAGGAAATGCAGGGAGGAAAGGGTGGCAGGTAAGAAAAAAATACGCTTTGCAACCCAACACTAGGGGTTGGGGGAGGGACGCGTAGAAAGACAAGAAGGAAATAGAGAGAAACAGAGCACATGCACACACTCACTGCTGTTCACAGCACAAGATAACAGTTAACACTTGTCAGTACTATGCAGGGTGTTTTTTTCTTTTTAGCTGCACCAAATTTTTTAAATTGCCTGTGGTATATAGCACAATTGCAACCCTTGATCTAAATTACTCGATGAGGCGTCCATTACTTCTACGAGAAGTCAATATGCTTAATTGGATAATTCACATAATTTTGCTAATCAACTTCCTAATTAATTATTTCACGTCGCATATTTTTTCTACAAATTGTAGCTAGTGAGTTCGCAAGGCGTATCCACTTAGAGGCTTACGAGGCTTACGAAAAGGATTCTACTTAAACTGAGGACGACGCAACGAGCTATGGAAAGAAGAATGATAGGTGTAACATTAAGGGATAAGAAAAGAGCAGATTGGGTGAGGGAACAAACGCGCGTAAATGACATCTTAGTTGAAATCAAGAAAAAGAAATGGGCATGGGCAGGACATGTAATGAGGAGGGAAGATAACCGATGGTCATTAAGGGTTACGGACTGGATTCCGAGGGAAGGGAAGCGTAGCAGGGGGCGACAGAAAGTTAAGTGGACAGATGAGATTAGGAAGTTTGGAGGGTCAACATGGCCACAATTAGTACATGACCGGGGCAGTTGGAGAAGTATGGGAGAGGCCTTTGCCCTGCAGTGGGCGTAACCAGGCTGATGATGATGATGATGATGATGATGATCCACTTAGAACGAATTCTCAGGACTGCACCAGTTTCGACATTAAGTTTCGATGTGTCCGACAAAATATATTGGTGTTCCAGTTAGCTTTGTGCTTCAATACCTGAAACAGCGTCTTCTTAAAAGAATCGAATCACGGTCCTCAATGCCTCTGTTTGTCTATTCATTTTAGTTCCGTAGAAATGTCAAGCTCCACCCTCGGACCGCGCTGCCAACTTTTTCAGTGTATATATATATATATAACGTCTTGATTAGGCCGAATAAATTACCGCACTGCCTGGAGTGTTGAATGCGTGTGCAAGGTCCTTTACGGGGGCCGCAGTTCGCTTTCACTCTTTGACGCCATCGTGAGCTTCATCTCAGCTCATGGAGCTGAGGCTACAAAATGCAGACACCTTCGTGCTTCATGCGTCCAGAATGCACGCAATACTAACATGATGAAAAGCTGACACTGATCCGCATTCTCAAAGAAGCTTTCACGATCGCTGCGCGTATCTAATTGCTTCCTTTCGTTCTCCCGTTCCGTACTCCCACTTACTTCGCCTGTCATCGTTTAGTCCTCTGTCCTGCATCGCTCGTGATAGGCGCGTATTGACGCACGTCGCAGCTGACATACTGCGGCGCTTCCTCCAATAAATACGTGTTCGGTCCTCTCTATCTTAGTAAAAAAAAAGGAGAACAAGGAAGAGCACGATAAAGCAATATTAGGCCAGGAACAACGCTGTGCCCTGGCATAAAGCGAGCGTGCGCGCCCTACATCCACTGTGTCTTTCCCCGAGAGCTCGCGGAGAACGTTTAGGTTGCATATCCAGATTTCTCACTCGAAGGCTCCGCAATGAAAAAGTGCGTTCGGCGAGGGAGGGGCAGGCGGTAACGGCGAGAAGGGCTCCGAGTGACGGGCAAATTCTGCCGTTCGCCGCCCGTGTGGTGTGCCGTGAAGGAGCCACGCTTGCTCTGCTATACCGGCGGCGGGCCCCGAGTGCGATTCAAGTTGGCTGGCGCCGGCGCGCGCGCGCGCGCGAGACAAATGGGAGCCAATTGGATTTCGAAGAGCGCGCAGCCGAGAAAAACGGAGCGTTTTGCCGGGTGAGATTTTATTTTCTCCTCACGGGCTTTTCCCTCCATCAAAGCTATCCTCCCGCCTTTCCGCTTCTCCTACGTTCTCTCTCGCCCAATTTCTCTCGCTGCGTGTTTTACTTTGCCACTTCTTTTAGCGCCGCTTACTTTAACACTAGCCTCCCCCCCCCCCCCCCTTTCGCCGGTCGCATTCGCAGTGCTGACGAATATATATATATATATATATATATATATATATATATATATATATATATATATATATATATATATATATATATTCGAGACCAATCTCTCTTTACCTTTGGTCGTTTTCCTTTTTTTTCATTGATTCGTATCCCTGCTCGACGCTGCTTCCGTCTTTCTTGAAGTTTTTTTTTTTTATTTTTCATATTTACGCTTTAAGTATACCAGAGAGAAGACAAACGGAGCGCCAACTGCGGAAGTTTGTGAACGAAATCAGGCGTACACCAATTTGACGCAGACCTACGAAAACGGCGATAACGCGAGAAAGCAGGCGGGGCAGTGTCACGATTTGTTTTCTTTATACCTTCCTTTCACCTATCGCACCGTACTGTCATTGTGCTACGTCGTTATATTTATTATTGTTGTTCTCGGGATTGTCTGTGAGCCACTAAAAGCGAGGAGTGTGAGCGGGCATTAGGCGCTCAAGAAAATAAAGATTTCCTTTTTATATGAAAATGCGTTGCTGAATTAGTCGCAGGTTTACTAAAACGAAGAAATCGTTGCGAACAGGGCAGAGCGTCGATGTCTCCCTCTTTTCCTGTTTTTCGCGCACTTCTTGAATTCTGTAATCTGCATATTGCTTACAACCCCCCCCCCCCCCCCCTAGGTCGGGAAATCCGGAAGAACAAAATAAAGAGGGATGAGACAAACGTTCTCCCAGAACATAAATGGAGAAGAAAATATATTGAAATATTTTACTGCGTTCACCCCATAGTAATTACGACCTTTCAACTTATGATACACTTTCGATGAGGGGTATTTTGGTGCGACGTCGTTCACTGCTAGATGCACGTAACGATTGTGTGAGTGCAAATATCGCATTCGCGGGAGCCCCACGGCCGCGTGGAAAATGGTGTACCGATTCATAGGAACCGGCGATACGCAAACTTGAATATTTTTTTGAGCTCGTCAATGTCCCTTTCTCCAAAGCGTATCGGCATCTTCTTTGTTCTTGTCCGACGAGCAGCATCATTTCCTCTTTCTTCAACTCCGCGCGTCCGCAGACTTGAGCGGATCGACGAATGCCTTCACACTTCGTCATTATTCTGTCCGTAGTATGTGAGAGAATGCGTGCCCGTGCCCGCAAACGCGTGTAATGCGCGTAAAATGCAAAGAAAGAAAGAAAGAAAGAAAGAAAGGAAGAAAGAAAGACGTTTAAACTGTGAACAAGAGTAGCTGCCCGTACGACTCCTCGAGGAGACAACGCAATATGGCTGCATCCAACCGTGTTTCTTTCTAGGTTTCTTTTGCTTTTTCTTTTCTTTTTCCACACTTCGCGCCCGTGAGCTTTCATGGTCTTTCTTGCTTGTGCCTATATACATGCACAGGCGAACGCAGCAGGACGGCGACGCGATGAGAAAAGCGGCGTGGGTGGCGGCACGCCTGAATCCTGCGCGGTGGCTCGGCGCGTGCGCTATGGCGTTGCGTATTCTTATGCACGCAGTGTGCGAGCGCGATGGATCGTGGAGAGGACGATGACGACTCGAACACCGAAATGCGGCGGCGGTGTGTAATCTGCAACAGCCCCCGCCACCGGCGGCGGTCGTATGCTTTGCTTCGTGCTGCGTTCAAATACGGGTAATGTATGCAGCAAGGAAGGCAGCTGCCGCCGCCGCAATTCAGCCCTCTCGAGAAGAATCAATCTACACACAGGCGCGTGCGGACGTCTTCATGAAAAATGCGCACTTGGGGCTGGAGCACTGTGCAGTCACCCGCCGAAGGGCAGACCCGCAGTCGTGTGTGTGGTGAAGCGCGGCTGTCTTGTTCTCGCGCGTTTAGCTGGCACCTTCTAGGTCGTAGCTGTCGGGATCCTGCCCAATCAGCAAAGTGCGCAAGGATGCAGGGCAACGGAAGCACTTGTATTGTCTTACATGGTGGTCCCAGTAATGAGGGCTTTCACGGTCGGCAGCTCCACGCAGGTCCCTTCTTCCACGTCAGACATTTATTTGTAATTTGCTGCGTTCCTTTCAGGCCGAACTAGAAATGAATAACGCTGACGGCGCCGTCCGAGTATCCCCTCCCCAAATAAAGTGGCATCATTGGTCCTTAAAGCTCTCAAGAGACGAAAGTGAAAGTTACGAAGAAATGACGTTAACTTCGTGCATCAAAGCAGCTATACGTACAATGGCCATTACGAACCGAAAAAAATAATCAAGAAAGTGGAACAAGGTACAAATCCAGTCGAATGAGCATTGTACGAAACAAGAATGTGTATAGCGTGCAGGCTCAAAGCAAATGTGCACCACTGTACATGCGTTCACATTACTAGGTGTGTGACAATTTCGTCCTAAAGCTCCTTCGCGCTCTAGCTGAAACCAAAGTGGCCGCTGTCAGGTGGCTTTAGAGGCAAGCGGGCCGTGTGTATAACGGAGGCCAGTTATCACAATGCACCAACCTGCATTCGACTCGAGTCGGAGTCTCCTTCGCGAAGAGCGCACGAAACCGGGCCCTATAGCCAGCTGCCGAACAACGGAATGGATGCCAATGACAGGCAGGGAAGCGTATCTCCAAAAGCGCTCATTAGCTGATGTGCCTCGCGAAAGGTTTTCCTCCTTTTTCTTCTCAGCGAGCGAGAAGTCGGAATCTTGCCGAGCCAGTAAGGAAGAGAAAAGGAAGCGAGGAACAACAGTTGCTCAGGAATAAAGACAGTGCGCCCAGAAATCCCAAGGAGCCGGCCTGGCTCCCCTCTCGGATGACACGACATCGGCAAGAGGAGGCACACTGAGCCCTTCTTCCCTCTTTCGTCCCATTTTCGTGCAAGCGTGCGCGGTCACAATCTCGTTAGGTCCACTGACCAGATTTCTGCCGGTAGCAGGCGCGTTTCAGACCGAGGCCCTCCTGTTCGTAATCCACAGGGTCGGGATTAAGGCATTAGGGGGAGGATTAGTGCGAGGGACTCGAGATTAGAGTGCACGTCTGGCTATATCGTTCTGCTCCGCGAAAGGCACAGGAAGAAGCATGCAAGGCATCGCCGCGCTCATTGTCGACGCTGGGGGGCCGCGGGGGCGGGCACCGTTCGCCCCCCTATACATTAGTCGGGATCACGACCGAGTTGCGAACATTATGCGATGGCTGCATGCGTCCTAAGCCTGCAGTGGCCACGCCATATAGTTAACTCTACGAGCGCAAGTCCAACTTGATCACCTTTGTCTCCGCTTCGTCCAAAGATGTGTAATTTGTCGTAGTTCATCGAAATTCAGGCTTAACTCAAAGGGCACAGAGTGTTTCAAGCCATTATGCCTGAAGTAACGATACCAACTGAGAAGTGCATACTTGGAGGCCGAGAGACCACGAAAAAGATTTCTCAAGTACATTAACTTACATGGATTGAAAAGATCTGACTGAATTTTTCACCTTCAGTTTAATCGTTGTCACTGTAAACAATATAATGTGACTTATATTATTGAGACTGCAACGCACATAAGCATAGGGATAGGAAGGGCGTTGTATTTGCAAATAATTTGAGGCCACAGGTGTCTCCTAACCGGGAATGCATGAATGCAACATTGAGGAAGTAATCGGTGGTCTCCAGCGCGTTCCACTTTTCTGGACCTTTTTAAGCATCGCCGCGCAACTACACAGGAGGGAACTGGTGTGCTCCAACGACGTCGGTTCTTAGTGTTTTGCGACAAACATAAAAAAATGATGGGGTTTAACGCCCTTAAACGGCACAGTGCTTTACGATGGACGCCTTAGTGCGTTTTTTCGAAATAATTTTGACTCTCTGGTGTTCTCTAAACTGCGCCCAAAGCACGGCGGCACGCGATTGTTCTTACTGGCCACCCACATCAGAAGGCGGCCGCAGGGGCCGATAATCGAACCCGCGACTTCGTGCTCCGCAAGCGCAACGCCACAGCTACTGAGCCACCGCGACGGCTCACTCACTCACTCACTCTCTCTCTCTCTCTCTCTCTCTCTCTCTCTCTCTCTCTCTCTCTCTCTCTCTCTCTCTCTCTCTTTCTCTCTCTCTCTCTCACACACGCACACACGTTCGTGTGGTTGCTCGAGGCACTGCGCTTTGCTTCTCTGCTAAGTTTGGCTGGTGGGCACTGTAAATCGAGCAGTTTATACAGAAAGCAGCAGGAGCTGCCAGGCTTTTTTATCCCTGTTCCACGGGTTGTCGCTCGTGTCGTCAGGTTTAACTTCCAGTGGCGACATTCGTGAGCACTCACTGGACCGCTGGTTCGCAGCTCGGCAACGCAAGCCTCTCTTCGGAGCACGAGAAGGCATTCTGGAGCTAACGCTGCTCCACGGTTATCAGAGCGTGAACATGCATACTTCAGCGAGCACATTTTACTTGATTTTGTTCTAGAAGAACGCACCACCCGTGGCACAGTAATGGTGCAGTCTAAGTGCGGCAATTCGTCGTCGACTGTTTTAGCACTGATGACACTTTCCTTTTGTCCACAATGAGTACATCTGCGCCCCTTGTTTCCGAATAAACAAGCAGAAAAAAAAGGAGGTAGGACAGTGGAGAGAGGAAATCTGCTCATGTACGCCATACATACACACTCTTTAACCGCCTCTCTTTTTTTCTTATTTAATTCATTGCTTTCTCTCCTGACATTTTCAACCAAGTGGACAAACTGAACAAGCGGTACACAAAGATTAACGCTTCGGCGGATCTCCAGGACACGCTTCGGCAACCCTTCCCGCCTCCCTCGGAGCTTTGCGAACGCTGCTTTTGCTTTCGGACTTTGTCCATCTCTGTATCTTGGCTTTTTTGCTGCGGAGCGCGCGTTTCCTTCCCCCCTCCCCCCCGCCCTTCGCACACGCAAACACGTTTTCTTTTCTTTTGTCTTCGCTTCGCCTGATAGAGCTTAGCGAGCACGGCTTTTCTGTTTCTGCACGACCCCGTGACTCGAGAGGTCGTTCTCAGCTCTCTACGAGTGGAACATAATTATGGCCTTTGTCCGAGATTTATTCCGGCCGAAATTCTCCTAACTGGACATGTCACTCCACAAAGGGTAAGGTTACGCGATGCCTTCATTCACTTACATTTCACAAGAAAAAAGAAGTAAGAGAGAGAGAGAGAGAGATAGTTTAATGTTGAAATGTGGAGAAGTCAGCCTGAATGACATGCTTCTGGCTTGCTACTCCACATGGAGGAAAGGGGACAATGAAACAGACAGGGACAGAAGAGGTAGGTGATAGAGTGCGCGATATAGAGGATATGCAAGGAGTAAGGTAAACCCTGTCTTTGTTTAGAGATGCTAGACGAGCAAATTTCTGCGCCCAAAAATTTGCAACTTATTCGCCCTACGCTCTCATGCATTCACGCCTACACAGCCGCACACAAGCATTTTTAGAGTTTCTCCGTTGCGAATGTTGTGTTCTGAAGAGTTTAATTTTTCAGACTTAATTGAACGTCCAATATCGCATACACACATCTGACCGTTAACTTACTGTATACGAGGGTGGAACTCTCTCCCAAAATATGGACTGTCTCCGAAAAAAAAAATGTTTTATTTAGGGAAATAAAAGAAGCACCTAGTAGAGCGACAACTTCCAAATAAACAGAACTATTACGCTTATCGTTCTTGCGGTAAGGTTTGCTGCATTCGCAGATGCGTACTTCTGTTAGCTTGATGGATCAGAGTCATCCTGTCCATGGCTCCATCGTTGCGCACTAAATTTTTCCGCCAGTTGCGAAAGCTACAGCGCATGTGCAAAAGGACTTCAAAAAGAACAGCGCGTCACTTTTACAGCGTCGATGTTTTCAGACATTGACGAGGGAACTTTGGCATTGCAACATTGAAACGGCACGTTGGGCTCCGTGTAACTGGGATACAGATAATTTCGCTTTAGTTTCCCACGTGGATGACACCACCGCTGCTGTTTCTCCGCATCGACAAGAAAACCACGATTACGCCTTAAGAACAACAGCGCTCATCTCATCTGTTAATTTTAGTGCTCGCCACCTAATCAGAGGGGCGTGCGTGTGTGTGTGTGTGTGTGTGTGTGTGTGTGTGTGTGTGTGTGTGTGTGTGCGTGTGCGTGTGCGTGTGCGTGTGTGTGTGTGTGTGTGTGTGTGTGTCCCACTCGAAAAGATACCGAAGATACAAAAAGAATCGAGCAAAGCAAGAAAAAAGAAAGAAATAAAGGCGTGTCAACCAAAGTCGACGCGACAGAAGACAAGGTCGACGTACATGTAATATGTGTTTATCTGCTGAAATGGGAGGGGGGAAGGTATTAAAGACGATGTAATGTTGCAGAATTGCATGATGTTTTTGCATTATTTGCATTACTGTATTCGCGTCATTGTCAAACCTTACATTCTTTTCCTAACTCTATTTCTTTTATTCATGCCGAGTTTTTTCATCGCCTTTTTTTGTTTTTGCGTGCATGTACCTCGACGTTGTCTCCTTTCGCGTCTTTCTTCCTTTCTTTCTTTCTCTTTCTTTCTTTTTTTGACCAATAGGCCATGTGGTCCCATCCCGGAAATAGTGCAGTCTATGGTATTGCACAATACAATAAAATTGTATTGTATGGTGCAATGTGGTTCATTTCCGACTTTGTTCGCGCAAATTATGCCTGCGCCGTCAATTCGACCTACTCTGCGACTAATTCTCGCTTCTTGTCTCGTTGAGACTTACGTCTTGAAACCATTTGCGACTCGCTACGACGCTCGAGAGGCGCCAAAGGGCCATTTTCTCACCAAGACGCCAGATAGATACCCAGATCCCACGTGCGCCGAACCCGTTTGAGGTCGTCAAAGGACATCTTGTCTTTAATAAAACAATTGAACGCGATCAATGCTTGAACAAGTTGAACAAGGCCACATGTGTTTGGTGACACCTACGGCTTGAGCTATACAAGATTGAAATGCATCACTGCCACGCGCTTAAAGCACGGAGGTCATTTACCAAAGTAAGAACACATAGTGAACAGAGTTTGTCAATGACTCGACTCTGTGTGTCGCGGATAATTCGTTCAATAATGCCAAGATCTGTCCTACAAAGTACGACAGCTGTATTTATCGGTGCGGCAACTACATTTCAAGCGGCACTTCGTTTGCTCTTTGCTTCAGCAATGTTCACCATTTATGTAGAGCACCACTGTACAAGTGGTTTAAGATGGCACCGTCCAACGCTATATTGGTAAATATACATACACCGCATCGGCGAGAATAGCTGCTCCTCTCTGAGTGTTGAAAACCTTATACAGCAGGGACGTACCACTGCTGTCAAATGTTTTGTATAGACTTCAAAGACAGCTTCAAAGGCCCCAAAACGCTCTGTGCACTGTTTTAGTTCGTAAGTGGCGGCTCTTTATTGACCCAAAACGGTTTCAATTAATATCTGAGCTTGCCTGTTATACCACGAACATGGGCTTTATGCAAACTTTGTTCAAACGAGCACTGCCGTAGCTCAAATAGATACATATATATATATGTGAAAACGAATGTAACGCAGATATTAGTCCCTCACTTTGTTATTTAACGTTTACAAGAAGAAATTTGTGGAAACCTTTCTTTCTGCATATAAGTCTTCAGTAAAAAAAATGTAATAAATACATTCTAGTGTAAGCCAGAAACAAATTCCACTCGTTATACTCAAGTTCACAACGCTTATCTATATGCGATTGGATGCCGACTGCGCGCTTGCATATGCGCATGGATTTTCTAGCGCAGTGCTTCCTCTACAATGCTTCCCAAGCCTCCCAAGCGATCGCTGCGAATAAAAGCGGAACAAAGATGGCAGAACAGGACTAAAACGAAGAGGCGCCACCTTTCAGTTGAGCGTATCTCCAAGGAAGGGTCCATTAATCCTCTCCCGCGTTTACAAGCAATTAGCGCGATGCAGGGTTTTGCGGTCTCCATTGTATGAAATTAAATCGCGATCCGGCTGGACGCGCCCGGTCAGCACCGCGGAGCGGCTGCCGCGAGTGCGGTGATAAGGATGATAAGCGCGTCCCCTGGCGGCGCTGCGGAAGAGCACTGCTATGGCGGCGGCGCCAAAACAGAAGCAGCGCGCGCCGGAGCACGATCATACGCCGGCCAGATTTCATTAAAAGTTTTATAATTAAAAGCGCACGAATTTAATCCATTTAACGGTCCTCCGCGTATAATGCACGGCGCCGCCGCGTGCTTGGGACACGGCCTCGTTTGCTCTGGCACGCCAGTCATTTCGGCTTGGCCCGTGCCGATTGGACGTGCCGGCGTTTGACTTCCCGCGTCAAGCGAGCAGCACGTCTGAGCCGAAGGCGGCGTAGGTGCGCGGGCTCAGAAACGGCGCGCGATATATGGGTGCAGCGCACAGCCTGCAGGAAACGTGAGCTTTGCTGCTGAAGTCGCTACAGCGCTGTAGAATAGCTTCATTGAAGTTGGTCTTGGAAGCACAAGATAGTGAGCATAGGATAGCGGCGTTGGATAGCTACGTAGGAGAGGGACGTTGGATGTTCACAATGGAGAATACGCAAGGTCCATCAAAATAGGTCGCTAAGCTTGAAACGAAAAGCGTGCCAAAGCCTGTCCCCTCAGATATCATTTAGTGGTGCGCGATTGAAGCGCGACTAGGTGTGGGGGGGAGACACACACTGAAACTAGGAAACCTATGGGAAAAAGTATGTTGGAAAATTTTAATTATAGTGCTGTCATACGAGTAAATATTCCGTTTCAAATAGTTTTGCTGTACTTTTTCTATTTCACAATTTATTAGTTGGTTCTTGGTGACCCCTACCAATCCGTGATTCTGGCGCAAGACTTGGCAAGACTGTGCAAGCCAGCTATTATGTCGTGTGGAATGGCGTTGCTCACTTGAACCCGTCGGTTTCATCCGAGTTTTTTTTTTTTTATTTCCTTGCGTGTTTGTTCAACGTCTGGCGTGCGCTTCACTTCAAATTTTGCGTGGCCTAGCGCATGGCGTACAATGGCGAAAGATGTGAGTGGAGACTTTTTGTTATCGCGCAAGTTCACGCTGCGGCACCCGACGGGCTGTGTCTCGACGTGACGATAGATGCGCCACGTTCCGCGAAGAAACGTCACGTTATGTTCATTTACTCTCCGTAGCACAGGCTCTGAGTGTCCGACGGGCAGCAAAACGAGTAAGTCGAATGTTTTATAAATGATAATGTTGGACAATGTTGTTTTTTCTGATACCTGTTCGACGTGAATACATGGTGTCGCGCGGAATCGCGAATGATTCTGTGAAAAGTTTTTGCATATGTTGCTATACATTACGACTGTGCGCTGGCCATAGTACTAGTATTCCATTGAAACATCTTTTGTTTGGTCAATTATATTGCTTGCATTATTCTAGACGAATAAAAGAGAAGTTGCTTTTGGAACCTCTGTGGCGCGTCACTGTCTTTTATTTCCAGCATATATTCGCTCACCTTCGTAAGGAACCTACTGGAGCAAATGTCGTCAATAATAATAAAAAATAAATTATAGGGTTTTACGTGCCAAAACCATGATCTGGTTATGAGGCACGCCTCGTCAATAATAGCCTAATTATGTTCACATTAAGACATACGCGACTCCTATAGTTTCTTGATACACTGGCGCTTCAGATGAGGTGAGTCTTAACTCGCTTCAGCCTCAAAAGAAAAATAACTGTTGGCGTAGCGGTCGAAATGCCGGACGCTGAAGAAATGCAAACATTCGCGCCAAGCAGCTTAAGATCTTGATGTCACTGCCATTTCCGGTTGTGACGTCACTTATCTTTCTTTTAATTTTTTGCTTGCTCTTAGTTGTTCCCCCAATACGTAGATGGCGACGGTTGCAACGAGCCGCCATTTTCTTGAACGTGGGCTTCTATGAAAGCTTCGCTACCAGTTTACACATATACCTTGGAATATGTTTCATGCATTTGGTAAAAAAGAATTAATGCGGGGCTTTTACGTGCGTATACCTTAGAATTTCATTTCTAAAACGTGTGTGTATGTGTGTGTGTGTGTCTGTGTGTGTTGTCAGTGCTGGCAAGATATTGCTACATATTGTGCTTTCATTCTTTCGTGTTAGGTGTTGGTTATTGCCCAACAAAAGAGCTTGCCGTCACCGATATGGCAGCTGAATTGTGACCACTACGAAAGCTATTTATTTATTTATTTATTTATTTATTTATTTATTTATTTATTTATTTATTTATTTATTTATTTCAGTACTCTCAATGCCACGTTCGGCGTAACAGATAGGAGTGGGATTCCACACAATACCTGGAAATGGCGGTTTTGAAGGATGATAGAACAGGGTTGCGGACAATGGTGGCGAGGAGGCGGTTCCAGCTGGTCGCTGACTTTGAATGAAGGAATAAGCGTGCAGGTTTGTACGCGACTCGTCCTTTGATCAATTCTAGAAACGAGCAAACTGACGCTTTGTCACGTCTTAAACGGTGCTACAACGGACCACGCGAAGTGAGGAGCCAAGGAATTTCTATTCGCCTGTCCGGCTTTGAAAAGCTAAGCGAGAGAGTGCGATTTTCGTGCCGCACCATACGCACATCCGCAGCAGTTCTCCAAGGTGAGCAGCCTTTGGTCGATAGACCGATGCAGGTAAGGGAAGTCGACGAAACGGATCCGCGACCTTCGGAAAAGTATTGGCTCTGAGGGCTGAGGCGGTCGGCCTGGGGTTCTGAAGCAGGAACGCCACTGCACCGGTACTGGGCGAGGCTCGCCGCCGTAAAGAAATCGGTGCGGCCGAGCCTGGACTATAGCGTCGGGGCCTTCCCCTAGAAAGCCACAGTTGCGCATTTTCCGTGGGCTTCGCGTCCCGTGACTAGTTGCGTAGGGGTAAGACCAAACATCGATGGTTCGCCGGACAGCGATAATTATAGCTCTCACGGCAGCTGACCGGTTGTGCATCTTGTTAGACTGCACTGGACAACTCACTTTATTTTCCTTTCCCACTCAATGTCGCGCTCAAATGTCGCACTCACATATTTCTGTTCGTTACTGAGGCGCTTACTTTGCTGTCTTGTCTTACTTTATGTTTTCCTTTGTGAACGCCGCCAAATCATGCTCCAAGAGCACTCGACGACCACAGGCAGAGAACGTTACCTGGCAACGCATTTGCGGAGCTGCTGAGAGCATGCGCGCAGTCTTGCCAGCAGAAGAGACTTGTCGACTTCTCGGTCTCCCATTGTTTGTTCGTTTCGTCGCCGGCGGTTTTCCGAACGGGTACCACGTGACAACAGCAGACGTAGTGTGAAACCTTCTGCTGTGGCCTCCTCACCAGTGCCGTTGCTTTTCCACATTTTCGCGGTCTTGTTTCGGTCGAGAGTGGTGGCTATGGGGGACCATCGGATGCCGCGGGGGCGAGAGCGGCCGGCGTGACAATTCTGATCGCCGGCATCCTTTTCTTTCGCGTCATCCTCACTCCTGCGCTTCGCGAGTCTGTGCCTTCTATTCGCTTCTGCTCTTTTCGTGCCCTTATTGAAGGCACTTCTGCTGTCAGTATACGCGGCGGTGCGGGAAACTTCGGGAGCTTGGGAAGAGGAAGAGGAAGCAAATAAAAGGAAGGTGGCACAACAGGTGAAAATTATGAGCGTAAGCGTGTGTGTCGCGGGAAATAGGGGGGAGGGGGGAACTTGAGGTTATGCTTTGTTCCTTCGGAGGCGGCGCTGATTGACAGCTTGAGTAGACGCCAGTGCCGAAGAAGGATGGAGGTATGGAAAGCGATGATTGAGGAGGAGCATTCTGCTCGGGAAAGGCGCGACCCGAAGCAGCAAGTCTTTTTTAGAAAAGAGGCCCGGGATGGGGCGTCGGAGCAGAAAATGACGTGACAGAGGGCGTGATACATCCGGTACAGGCAGGGCTCGGGCGGTATAGAAAGACACAAGACGAGAGCGAGGGAGCTGTGCGCCGTGTATCGATTTCCGCGGCGCTCAGCTTGGGGCGGGAGGGGGCGAGGCGACGCGAAAACGCTCGTGCCTGTTATAAAGAAGCTACGGGTCTGCGACGCGCGCGGGTGATCCGCTGTCAATCGAGCGCCGAAAAAGTTTCCTTCCTTCCGGGGCGCAACTCCCGAAATCCCAGCTTTAATCGGCGTGCACGTCGCGCGAAATCTCCGACAGCGGACACGTGCGATATTGAGCTCTTGGAGACGTATCGAATGCCGACGAGAGGCCGGCGAATAATAAAAACGCCGCTGCACCAGAGATTCCATCCGCACCGAGGCTGTAAATCACGCGAGAAATAAAAAAAGAAAGAAACTTTGCAATCGGTGGAACTCGTAAAACAGTCAGAAACTCTCCGTGTAGTGTAGTATGCGCCGCGGTGCGGAAGCGCCGCCGAGCTCCGCGCGGCGACTGCAACCGTAAAAGTGCACGTTTGTCGGAATCCACGTCCCGCGTCCTTCAATGTCTCTCGAGCGTCCGGGAAAGCCGAGAAACGAGAGGTATACGTGTGTGTGTGCACTATATGGCTATACATACGGGCGCATAGCTGGCCTCCCTGATAAAATGGCGATATGGCTGAAGTTTCAGTTCTCGTCGGAATACATGGACTGCGTTGCCGGTCGCTCAGTGGAGCCGTACGCGGCCCCGGCTACTATTGCGTCTCATACACCTCGGTATTCTTTCGCCTCATTTCAGGAAGCGCTGGCCGTGAAGTAATATACCTTGCACTGCCGACTTCTCGTACTGTTACCATTTTTGTTTTTTCACAAATTTTAGCTCTCTGATCGTACCATGGTTGTTCCTACTACGCAGATTCCGCTCTGAGTGCTCCCCTGACCGTAACGGGGATCCCAAGCTCATCTAGTTACTTTTCTTCTTTTGATCTGTTTCGCCTGAAAATTCAGCTCGTGTTTCCACTTGATACCGTAGCTGTGCGCTATCGGATGAGCTTTTTCACCGACCTCTCGCTAAGTAGTTTTCCTCATTTGACGGCTATTTAGCAGGGTCTGCAACGCGAGAAAGAAAGGAGCACTGCGAAACAGCATCCGCACGCGTCTGACGGCAGCGGCGCCCTTGTTGAGAAAGTGCCGCGAGTCACGGACCACTTTAACCGGGAACAGAACGCCGGGCTCTTTCATGCGAGCGGCACCGGGGAAAACATAACGACCGTGGGCGAATTGTTGAAGAGCCTGGCGAGGCTGTTACGACGGAAAACGCGGGTCGCTGTACATCTGTTGTGAAAGACCTTGTCGGGAGCATCCACAAAGAATTAGTTTGCACGAATATTCCCTTCTGGTTCACTTCGTTTTATCCCCCCGCCCTCTTTCTCTAACTTGTTTAGGCGATCAAATCCAACCTTTGTCAAATAGCTGCGAGTTAGGAGCATTGAAATTTAGTCTGAATGAATACGTATGCGCTTATTCAGATGACTCGTTCAAAGGTGAGAGAACTGAGCATTTCCGTACCCTCCCTTTCTTCTCACTGTCAGCAGTGTTAGTCTGTTTTTCTTTTGTGTTCGTGATCGGTCAAACTGGGTGCGAGGTTACAACAGTGAACATCTTTCCCAAATATACTACCACGTAGTACTTTGCGATTATATTAATGACACTCCTGCACTGAATAGGACGGCAGCCACTCGTTCCTGTCAACTAGCCCCAGTAAACGTATGCGCGCTGTGTGAAGCTCAACGCGGCATAAGAAGCTTATAAACAAAGGCTAATGAGTGTTTGCCGGTTTACTGTACTGCTGGTTGCTAGGTTAGAGTTACGGGTTGGCGATCGGCGCGACTCTATAGCTGTGCGAATAACTCATGCGGAGCTGCCATAGGAAAACCGCTCGCATTAGCTTGTAGCTCGGCATGTAGCGCGACTAAGTGATGGATCTTAATAAAATTTGACAGCCGTGGTTTTGTAAACCAGCGCCCGAGGTTATGCTTGTGCACGTTTGCCGGTGTCGGCTGTGCACAAGCTTATTATACTATAGCTGTATTAAGAGTGCTTACTCCTCTACATTTATAATTCGCCAGGCAATTTAGCGTAGTCGTCGGCCATTAATCGGCACGTGACGGTGTCAGCTCTAGACATCGGGCTACTGTGTGCTTTACTTCAGTGTTTGCCATGTCGACAACAAACCCACGTATTCAAATTTCTCGCACACTCGTTGTATACCGGCACCGTAGTTATGTGCTCGAAGTAAGTCACTGCTTGAACGCCACGCGTGCATTTCGTCGTTGGCCGAAAAATAAAATCGAAAAAAAAGAAGAAACTAATGCTGCCGTTGTATTGATACGCTTACTGTGGCTGAATGCACTGACTGCGGATTGCCTACCTGTTAATCGCGTTTGGGCAGCTGGGAAGGAGCGACGTCGTGCGCGAACGGTGGCGGCATGCATACAATAGTCGATAAAACGCCCATGGCAGAAGGGTCTCGCCTAACGAACAAAGAGCGCGCGCGCGTGGTCGCCGCCGCGGCTCCTCGCATACATTGGCGTGTGCACAAAGGGCGCATGGCCGCGGGCGCAGGTCGGCCGCCATCATCTGCAGGCGCCGGGACAAAAACAGAAAACGATATATCCCGGCGCAGTGGGGCACCATGAAGAAGGAATGGCCGAACGCGCCGCCATCACTCACCCACGGCGACAGAGGCGCGCGCGCCGGCGGCCGACTTGTTTCCGGCGCACAAGAAGAGCCTCCCACAATTCGTCCGCAGTCGTTACGTTCTTCCCCCGACGGCGGCGGCTGGTCGTAGGAAAAGGCCACGGCGGCGTTCCTTCTCCGATTAAGTGGTCCGTGACCCGCAGCGCTTTCTCTCCGCGGGGGCCGCCGACGTCTTATTAAAGTCGGGCGCACTTTTCGGCCTCGCTGCCTCCGCAGGGATTCGGGTTCCTCCCTGGTCCGCGCGCTCACCGTTCACTCTGGCCGGTACCGTGACCATTTCCTTCGCCAGTCGTTGCGGTCTTTCCTCACTCCCGAGTGCCCTGCGACGAAATGAAGATGCCCACACTGCTCCTGCAGTGCTCAACTTCGCATACGAATGTCATGATCGCATGCATGACCACCCTGTATAGATCTCACGGGAACTAGAAACGGGAAATGCTTTGACCAGGAAGTGATTATTAGGTATTGTCGGCGCGTGCACAAGTGGTTCGTTCCTTGAACAACTTTATCACGTTTTTTTTTCTCTTTTTTTTTTTTTTTTTTTTTTACAGCAGATGCCCTAGGTAAACACTGCCCATGGATGCATGCTTTCATGTTCATATCTACGCGTGCGTATGCGGTGTGTTATTAGTTACAAAAATCGCCCCCTCGAATTATTATTCCGCAGCTGCGACACGATCAGAAAAACTGCTGCACGTCCGCCCTTATTGATTAAGTTTCCGTAGTGAATTAAAAGAAACTAGTGTAGCTGGTCAATTAAGTTCGTGGTGTAGCATACTCTGGCAGCTGTTCCACACATTCTGTGTCATTGCTTGAAACTCTAGTCGTTTTCTTGTGCGTTATCTTCTCTTTCTTGCTCTTTCTTTCTTCTTTTTTGCTGCTCCTGTGATCCAGCCGCGCTGGTGAAACACGCTCGAAGAGACAATGCCGTGGAAACGGGCTAATTGATTACTTCAAAAGTACATTTTTTTTATTTCTTGTTCAGATGTGCATTTCATCAACTTCATTCGATTCCAGAACCTTTTCTCCTTGGAGCTTTAACCAATGGATCTAACGGGCTGCCACATCGCACTTTGTACATCATTTCTTCCCTGTTCCCGATAAATATTTCCCTGACACCTCCCTTTTTATGCCCCGTTGGTGACAGAGACATTCCGCGGCCACCTTCGACATAATGCCCCAAGCCAAATCGGCTGGCTTGAGTTAAACGTAGCACTTAAAGCTACGAAGTCTTCTTGCCCACGAGTCCAGCGGTGGCAAAGAGGGAGGATACAGGGGTGTAGAAGCAAGTGTTATCGCCTGTTCTTTTCTTCATTTTCCTTTCCCCGCTAAAGAAGCTGGAGACCGTCGCACGAGACGCCAATGGGATTTTGGATGGGTCGTTAACACAGTCGTAATTTCCCCCTGGGCCGTTAGCGTTAACTACTAGGCCACCTTGCAGGCATAGAGGCTGGCCTCCTCCCACGGGGCGAGCAGCAGGAACGACCCTCTTCGACCGCGCGACACTGATACCTTCTCCTTTTAATTTCCTGTGTGTCGTTGGTCTTCGCTGTCGGTTTCCATTCCGGCAGGCCGCACTTTGTCTCTAAAGCTACGTATTTGTCGTTAGTTCGCAGATTTCAGTCATCCAGACGTGCACGTCGCAGCTTTAGTTCGTCCTTGCCCCGTGGCCCAAGTTTCCCGACGTTTCTCCTCTTGCACAAAGAGGCCGTAATGCCACCCTTTTTGCTTCAACCTGCTATTTGAGGCCATTCTCGAGCCTGAGCACAGCTTGTCGCTGCCATTTATCCTTGTCTCTCTGATAACTGCCGTTTTCTGACCTCCTGTCGTTGCAGACAAATGCTAGCGCGCGTGCGCGCACGCACACGCGCACACAAACGCGGCGAGTTTGGTTCCTTTCTTTCTTTCTTTTATTTCATATAAAAGTCAAATGCAGTTTGTGCTCCGTAGGGCGAAGTCGCAGATGATGTGAAGTCTTGGAGCCTATTGTGGCAACTTGACAGTGTCGTACACAAAACGCCCACTTGACACTCGGCTTTCGCGTTGAACCTGTGTGGCGGCCTTGTTTTGCTTTGTCGGCGCCTTGGCAGTGTAATGCCTCAAGGTATATCTGTTGCTTACGAGTATTACTTAGGATCTGACTATCATATTTACGGCTGAACTTGCCCACAAAACGGAAGACGGGCGGGTGGAGGTTTGAATAGCCTAATGGTCTTCCGTTAAGCCAGCGATGTTAGTTTCGTTAGCGTCGCGCTTGTCCTTCGGTCAGAAGCTTTGGAATCACTGCGCAAGGGTAAGGACTGTCATTTGGCTGCGGTAGCATCCCTGAAGTTCAGAAGCCCAAGCCTGAGAAAAAATAAAGACTCTGTACACTTCACGCTTCAGGGCATGGCGCAGCGAAAGTTCAAGGGAGGTTACGCGATGAGGGCAAGTAAAGCATGGTAGCATTTTTCTTCCGGCTACTATTTTTCGAAAACATTTGAATGGACACGAGAGACCCGCCGTGCTTACGTAGTAACTATGGTGCTGCGCTGCTAAGCACAAGGTCGCGGGAACAAATCCCGGTCACGGCGGCCACATTTCGATAGGGGCTATAGATGCGAAATCAGCTGTGTACTTAGATTTAGGTGCACGTTAAACAACCCCAGGTGGTACAAATTATTCCGGAGTCCCCCACCGCGGCGTGTATCATAATCAGATGGTGGTTTTTGCACGTAAAACCCCATACTTGAATTGAATTTAATGGACATGAGAATGAAACTACATGCTTTCAATTGAATTGGTTAGTATAGAGCCGACTCGATATAATATGCGCATTTTCTCCCTTTTGATGTGAAGATAACGCAACGCAGCAAAACGCGATAAAAAAATTCTATATTTTAAAAGGAAATTATTATGCCCGCCATTTATCGTAGGGGTTGTCTCCATTTCGGTGAATTCACAAATCTTTTCGTTCGTAAGAAAGTTATCATCGCTGTTATTGTGTCTGCTATCACGATTGGCCGGCACCTGTCCATACCAACGGCTCCAGCGTATCAAATGCATCGCAAGGGCGGATTATTGATTATAGCAGCACTTACGTAATGCTATGATGGCAAATTTGAGGCCACATTCACACGCAGTTATTAAGGTAATCCGCTTCGAACAAGCAGTCGCCGGGTTGTCGCAATAGCGAACATGACACTATTGCGGAAGGGGTTGGCCAAATAGAAACAGTTTTTTACGTGAATATTTCTGGATCCCGCGCAGCTGTCTGAGGCGCATTGCGAGATAGCTGCCGCTGTTTCCAAACGCGGCTTCGTCTCCGCTTGCGTGCTAGCAGCTCTATCGTACGCAGTGATCCCAGCATACGTCCTGTAGATCAAATCGCGCCCGCAACATACTCTCAAGATTATTTCGAAAACATCTTCCCTTCCATGAACGCACAAAAGCGAGTGGGAATTCCTGCAGAGCGTTTCGTAATTCCCCAGAATCATAAGAAAGTAGACTCTGAGTCGAAAACGAATAAAGAAATCGCAAAATACGATATACAAACACGCACACATACACACACACACACAGACACAGACGCATAAAAAAAGAGCAAGAAGCCGCCGCCTATCTTCGCTCACACCAAGCTAAGATCGAAGTATATCTGGGGTTATCGGAAACCGTTTTTCGCCACTTCGGACTCTTTTCCGGCCAGAAAGTCCCGCCTGTTATCTGTTTCCTTTTACGTGTTCACATTTCTTGCTTTTTTGAGATATTTTCTCTTCCTTTATTTCGTCTCGGTCACTGGGCGTATAAGCCGCGAGCGTTGCGGCGGGTGCAGCATCGGTGCGCGCGATGGTTTTCTTCCGCTTGGGTGTCTTCCCTCCGTTCCCGTCTTTCACGTATCCTTCATCTTCTCACAGATTTAAAATTTCGTTGTTTCGTTTATATTTCGTCAGTAGAACTCTCGTTTCTCTCTCTTTGTATATGTGTATGTATATATATATATATATATATATATATATATATATATATATATATATATTATTACGCACGTGCGTAGTTGTTTACGAGAAGCTGCCGAAGCAAAATATACTAGAATGAAAAGAAAATTGTTGAAGTTTTGAATTGGTCATATACGCGTGAGCGTGTGCGCGCGCTATTTGTGGACTCACCTACACACACATCACCCACCTTTTTTTTTTCTCTTCGCGCCCTAACCCTTGCGAACTTTTTTTTTTTTCTATTTTAGTTCTATCTTTCTTTTCTATGCTTTCTTTTTTTTGACGCTGCGCTTCCGGAAGCGCTCGCGTCCACCGTAATTTTCTCCTTTATTTCTTTTTTCTCCACCTTTTTTTTTTCTTTTCCGGGGGCAAAGCAACTGTATTTATCGATCTTCGCCGTCGTCTTCGAACAAACCGAGTGTAGTCTGCGTGCTCTGCCACCGATGCCGTGTTGAACGCAGCAGCAGCCGGTGCACTTCGCTCGTCTTTTGGTGCTGAAAGTGGCCTTCCGTCGCACCGCGGCTCAGGCAGTTGCGAAAGTTCAGCAGCCGACGTTGCCCCGGGGAGCTTAGTGAAGCCGAAATTTTGCGAACTTTACCTTTCGGACAATTTAAAAGCGAGTTGCGAACGAAAAGACGCAATAGAACCTGTCAGGAGTGGCGGCGACTGGCAGGCACTTCCTGTAATGCGCTTCTTAGTTGATTTCCCAGCGCCGACACGCCACAACTGTACTGCAGGACCCGCTCACAGCTTTAAGAAAAAAAAGAAAGAAGTGTTTCTGTGTGTTGCTGGTTTCGCTGTGCTTGCTTTGTTTTTCTTATTGAATAGTTGGCCCTGCGGCACGACATGTTTGGTGCGTGCATGGGATATGTACATGTACAGTTGGTTATTTCCTATGAAATCTAGCAAGGATCTATGGTGCGGACCACGGATCCACAGATGGTAGTCCGGTGGGTGGCTTGGCTGTAGCCACACTTTTGACAGGTAGCGGCGCCTTGGTGTGTGCAGTACAGGAGAACTGCACAACAGGTGCGGTAGACGTGCGAGGGCAGCTGGACGAGGGCATGCAGCGACAGGTCACGTCGAACGCAGGCCTACGGTCCGTAGCCCATAGACAGGTTTCAGCTGGCGTCAATGCAGCATCCACAAGTATTGAATTGAATTGAAATTTATTCCGCAACAAGAAAAAAAAAGTTACGATCACGCAACATTATAGATTGGCTCGTAGACTGGTATCCCCGTCAGACCCGAAATTAAACAACAGACAAGCAGAGAAGGCAGAGCTCGTATAGGACAGCTGAAGTTCCAACCTCTTCCATATCAACGTTATATCAGTTTGCGTTCGGTCTTACTTGTTTCTAGGAACGTTTGTTGTAGGCTGGCTGTCATGATCGGACACCTCATTAACACTGCGGATCACAAATTATTCTTAAACCACGAACAAACTGGAGCTGCTGGTCACCTTCTGAAAAAAGAAATGGAATGAATTAGGAATAATAATGAATAGAAATTACAACACGCCTTGGTTGAGAAGAAAGCACCCGCAGCCTTTAGTGCATTGCACCTAATGCTCTAAACTTGACGTAATGAACGCGACCAATCCCAGCAACACTAAGGTGGCCGTGCGCTCGTGTCTCTATTATCTAGAATCATACACCGTGCTTCACTCAAACAAAAACTATCTCTCTCTCTCTCTTTCTGTGTGTGTGCGTGTGTGTTGGGGGGGGGGGGAGGTGAGTGCGTACTTCACTCGAGCTCTCTAACTACACTGTCATTAAAAATCCAGCCGCGCCGCCAATGCCGATGCTATCTTGCCCGCTTGGCTACTTTTACCGAAGCACGCATGGGCCATGTGCGAGCGTCGGACGTTGCCTTGTGTGGCGCGGCCTAGGTCTCTGCTGAGCCTCTCTGCGCACGCAGTGCGGGTGCGTAGAGTTGGTCGCACTTTATGGGGCGAACGCTTTACGACGCCCTCACACCGCTCGGTGGGAGACGTCGGCTCCGTGGTGAGTGCAGCCGTCGACGTGCGGGCTAGATGGGCGACGAGGAGATGTAAATTTTGCGCTTCCTGGGAAAATAGAGCAGTACCTCAAGAGGTCACCTCCAAGCGCTCGAAAGAAAACGTTCAACGACGACGCAGAAACATGGAAGACAATCCCATAACATGCTTCCCTCACGAGCTGCCCACTTCAACCACTACTGAGACCGATGAAAGTCCTGTCGCCTTGAATGAGTTATATTTGCAAGAATATATATATATATATATATATATATATATATATATATAATATGATGTAGCTGAATAAAGGAGCTAGTGTTGTGAGCAGTAGGCTCATGGTAATTTGTTGCGGGATCAGCAGGTTTATTGTTTGTCACCGTGCTTCCTTCTGGCCAACTATCGAAGAGTAACATCTCTGCCACACTGGCACCCGCAAACTCTTTTTACCTCCGTCGCCTTTATTTCGAGGGAGATACACTTGGTGTCACATGGTCGCCCTTCCGCTGAGGGAGTTTAATGGAGCTTTTCGTCAAGGGAGAACGGCAATCTCCCTCGGCGGCTGAAGGGAGTACTCTCGTGCCCATACTTGTTGTAAAGCTGATAATTTAATTATTGCTTGCATTAAAATTAATGTTGCGTGTGTTTAGAAGGCTTCTCTTGAATTAAATACAAGTTCAAGCACAATTAAGCAGCAGTTATGCTTGCTGCTGCACAATACTCTCGACCTAGGCCGCTTGGCCACGTACGTCTTTCTCGTCTTTCAGGGCGTTTACACGAACCCTATAGGATCGGGTCCAGTCGGCTTGTCGGGCTGGAATATGCCTGTCGAGTTCATGTAAACGCTCGTCGGTCGGACTGAACAAGCGTCGGGTCCGGCTCAGTCAGCCCGACTGCATGGGGTAGGTTGAACCAGCCCGACCCGTTTGTAGCGTGCATGTGAACGCGCACGGGTCCGGCTCGCCACGCCGAGACTTGCGCGGGAACGCTGGGACGTCGCTATTTATGCGTCAGGAGCTCGAATAGTGTCAGGTTAAAGGCCAAGACTAGGCACCGTGCAGCGCAACCTCATCGTAGTGATAAGACCCACGAAATAGAGCTGTTGCAGGCGGCAGCGGGGAACCGCAAGCCCAGTTCAAACGTGTTGATGTCTCGGCTCGACGCTGTGTGCCGTCGTTGTCCGGACTCGTGAGAGGCAAGTTCGTGCAAACGTGGTCACGTCGGGCTCCGTCACCTCTATCACCGACTCGACCCGCTCGCGTCGGGTTTGTCCCGGGTTCGGGTCGTGCTAGTCGTGTAGTGGTCGGTGTGGTCACTCATGAATGACACCGCGGCACAGTAGACAAAATAAAAGGAAAGCCTACGAGGTCACCGTGCACGAAATGTTGCGTTTTGAGTATAGTTTGTGGAAGTTCGGGTAGTAGAATGCAGAGCCTATTCGCCACGCTATGGTGGCTAGCCGCGCCGCAAAGGAAACCACACATAAGCAAAGGGGGGCTAATGTTGCTGTCAGCAATGCTAGGTTTAGCGAGCGCACTTCGATTCTTAATGAAGTGTGTGTCTTTCGCATCATATACATTGAATAACATTGTTATGGAAGGAGCATTAATTATAATAGCTACGAGCGTAATTAGAAGTTACATTCTTCAGGCCATTACATTCAGGCCTACCAAAGCCCTCTGAGGCTTTGGTAGGCCTGCTATATGTACTTTGATATCTTTATGCACAATAAAGATTGTTTTGTATTGCATTGTATTGTATTGTACTTGTACAAAAAACAAACACCGCTGAATGCGCCTCTGGCGGCTACTTTTAATACCTCATTATTGGCCGTGTGACACGACCACAACTTCCTTGAGGTCGAACTCCCTTTTAGGAAGTCTCACGCTCCCTTATCCTAAAGGAGTTCGTGGGTGCCCATGTGACACCGGTACAAATCGCTATCACATTACACACAAAAGAGAGAGAGAAATCAAATGCGGCTAGGGTTTGCTGCTAATAAAACAGGTGATACATGAAGTCATACTGGCACAATTCTTGCTTGCCGTGCTACTTTGTCTTTTTTTATCTTCTTTCATTTCGCGGAGAGGACATGTATGTACCGCCCGGGATTCGCGAGGCCGCCGCTATACCGCAGCCGTGTCTGGCGTCCGTCGCCCGTATGTGGGGGCGCGCCCGCATCGTGTTACACGCCATCTGGTAAAGTGACACCTCAATGACGAGGAATCGCAGCGTAGAAAAGCGCGAGAGCCTCCGCGATAGGCGCGCAAATCCGCAAGGCGCTCGCGCTTCTATAACGCAGGCAGCGAAGGAAACTACGCGGGGGACGACATGATGCCGCCGCCTTGCGAGATATATCTGCAGCCTGCGGTTCCTGGAGAATAGCAAGCTCGGAGAACAAAGAAGTCTCGGGACGACGAGCGCCGAACGAAACAAAAGGCTCTCGAGAATTCTGCTGCTTTTTTTTTTTTTTACTTCTTGCCTGTCTTCATCGGAGGATTGCTAGCTAACATGTTCCCCTTTCCTGCGGCACGCCTTTTGCTTTCGTCCTTTCCTTTTGTTTGTCGGTGCCTACCACTCCCGGCGGCCTCTCTCTTTCCCGGTATTTTTCAGTCGACTCGCCCGACCCTCGTTCTGGCTTCCCTTTATTTCCCGTCTCTTTCTTTCCTTTTTTTTTTTATTCGAACGGGACGAGCGTCTTTGTCTTCTGGCCCGACGCGAACGCTTCGTATTTGTGTTCGTCGTTCCTCTGTCAAACCGAACTTGCAGTGAGCGCTGCTACTCGCATGCGCTGACGCTCTCGCTTCCCTATCTCGCCTACTGACGCCTATAGTTCATTTTTCTTTCTTTCTTTCCTTCTTTCTTTCTTTTCTTTGTCGCCCCGTTTTCCCTCTTCCTCCGCTCACTGCCCGAGTGCCACGGCTATTCTGTCACGTTGCTGCCTAATCGAATCTCTACTCTAAATAATTATTCCCGAAGTATGTATACTTCTGTGCCGTGTAACCGAAATGTTTGTCACGGCTAGTCCTTTTTACGCAACTGCTGTGTGGCAGAAAACTCATCGTACATTCCTGCGTACACATTTTGACGTGACCGTATAGTGCGCAACTAAAGATCAATATATAAGGGCGAACGATCATGTTTAATTACGAGTGATTTCTCTAGGGCGTATATATTAGCGGACGCCTCCTACAATAATTAATTTTGTGTTCATAAGGACCAGTTCAAGGCAGCGAATGCGAGCTCGATGGTGAATAACTATATGCTACGCTTATATATCCGATTTTGGGGGTTGTATAATGTCGTCTTCGTAGTTAAATACCATTGTCTCTTTGGTGCATGTGCATGGGAAGTCTTGCATAATGCATTTTAGTTCGTTTTTTTGTGTGTGTGATTGCCATTTCATGTTTCGCAGAAACAATGTTTTTGATTGGCACACGGGACATAATTCTTACTTATTATTCAGCTTCTTTATTTACCTTTCGTTGTTTCTCATATTTTTCATACTGACTTAACTTCTGTTCAGTTTTTACATCATGTCGACTCTTCAAAGTTATTGATTGACAAAATTTTGTTGTCATACCACATACGAGCGAAGGAGTCCCCCACCGAAAGCCCCAATTTACTTGGATACTGGTACGTGAGGGAAGTTGGTTGCAACGATCAGCTGCGAATTGGGCCAAGTGAGCATGAGAGTCGAGACGTCGACAAATGAATAACTGTTCCCATACAGAGGACGTGCTTTTTGAATACGGCCACAGACAAAAATGAAATAGCCTAACAGAAGACTGAAGAGAAATAAGGACCGTGTGTTCCGCACGCTGCAGGTGGTCTATACAGGACTGCTGTTATGTCGACCAGCGTATGCCTTAGTGGCGCGCAAATTAGTAGTGTACACCTTGGCGGTGCGTACCTTAAGCTCCCTGAATGTCCAAGAACTTTCAATTCGTTGTTTCCTCTGAGATGCATGCTTACAAGATGTTTTGTCACGTAAAATAGCTCAACTCTAGAGAGCTTTCTCTTATTATCCCATCTGGTGAACTTATGACTTGCGCTGAATTTGAATGAATTGGCAACGTGTTTCATTAGATTCCGCATGACTTTCGCCGAATGGTCGACGCGCCCTCCGAAGGTGCTTGCAACAGATCGAAGAAGCCTTTCGTGGCTGAACACAAAAGCGAAAAGAAGCACGTCAATTGATGACAAACGCAAAGAGACAGGTTTCAGCGTGCCTTCAGCGCTTAGAATTTCTGCGCGACAGCAAGAGAAGAACGCTCTGTCAAAAGTGCAAACAAAGCTCTGTCTCGAGTATATCGCGTCCGCATTGCGACAGCTTCGCTGAAGAAACAAAAATGCACGCGAGCGGTAAAACTTGCGCCGAGCTTGTTCGCTGTCTAGCACCGGCCAGTGAGCACGCGTCTGCGGCGGTCTCGGCACCCATGTACTGTGCGCGGCCCGAAACGATATTCAGCACGGAGTTTAAAGATCCCGACCTCGAACCCCGGACCGCTTTTGAGCGGGTCGGGTCCGCACGACGGTAGCGCGGCATCAAAGAAAGCGCCATACATCACGCGACAATCCGATCCAGATGCGATGGGCGGAGGCTATTTCGGAATGCCACGGACCAGCACCGCGTCCCTTTGAATGTTCTGAACTATGCTCGGCAGGTCATATGTTTGGTTTGTGTTGCTGCGCGAAACCTCTTACTGTTTATGTTTTTTTTTACATTTCTATTTCGTTTACTACTGGTACTACATTCTTCTGCTGTGCTTTCGTATAGTTGTTCCATTGTAGAAGATGTGTGGGTGACCGAACTGAGAAGCGGAAAAGAATGAAGGAAGGAAGGAGAGAGAATGAAATAAAGAGAAGCAAATAGCGGGGAGTAGCGCGATAGACGAGGACAGAGAAGGAAGAGGTTCCCCTCTTCACAGCGTGTAGTAACGGTCCTTTCCCCGCAAATTGAAGTGCCCGTGGTTCGGGATCAAAATTCACCCTGCGACCTAGGTTGATAGGGATATATACACAGAAAAAGAACTTATGAATGGTGCGTTGCTCACTTGCGCCCTGCTGTGCAAGTACAGCGAAGCTGCTTTTCAATTCCTATCAATAGATCCTCACTTCCCTCCCTTTCATTTTTTTAATGCTTTTTTTCTGCTGCACTTCTCTATTTCTTTCCCTTTCTCTTTTGCCTCCCCTGGCGCGAGACCCGCCCGGTATTTTACTTGGCACGTTGCTTCCATTCGCTTCAGCTGGAGGCGCACGTTAGACTACCCATCGTATAGCGTGTGTCTGGTCTGGTGATGTGCCCACGGTGAGTCATTTGTTATTGGCATATTTTTGAGCCAGCATTTGTTCCCGTACGTACCCTCCTTTCTTTTCGTGAACCCTGCGATTCGCGTCTATCGCTCGCACTGCCGGGATGAATGCAGCAGATTAAGCTCGGAAGTGGAGTATAATGTCGACCAGACTCGCCAACCAACCATCCAAACTGACTCCCAAATTTGTAACCCGGGGATGCTTTTTCTTCGCTTTTCTTTCTCGCCTATGTGCATTCTTTTCTTTTTTTTTTGTTTTTGTTTGTTTCGGTCCAGACTCGAAGGTAGGGACAGGAAATGGTAAGAATACAGAGCAAAAAATTGGAGCCGGGGGGGAGGAGGGGTCGTAGAGGTGAGCAAAGAGGGAGTGAATGCGCCTACATTCCCCATTACCTTCATGGGCTGCCCCCTGCATTTCCTTCGTTTTGCTCCCTGCGAGGAGTCCCCATATTCGGAGCACACCGAGGGAACATTACCAGTATGCCCTTCACCGCTCGCCTTGTTTAATTTCGTTCAAGAATTATTTTTTTTTTATGGAGTTGGCATCTACTTCTCCGAGAAAAAGTTGAGGGTTCCGCATGCACCATACAGTGACACAGAGGTCAAAAAGCTGAGTGTCACTGTATGGTGACGGATCATTATATATATATATATATATATATATATATATATATATATATATATATATATATATATATATATATATATATATATATATATGTGTGTGTGTGTGTGTGTGTGTGTGTGTGTGTGTGTGTGTGTGTGTGTGTGTGTGTGTGTGTGTGTGTGTGTGTGAAGCAATCCCCGTTGAAAAACACAACTGTGTTTCGGACGTTTAGGCTGGACCAGCCTAAATGTATGCTAGATTTCACCCTTGAAGTGTTCTCCCAAGTGACCATCTAAGGTAATCTACATCCGGCCGCTAAGGTCGTAAGTGGTGGCACTAGACATCACTCCCAGCGATAGCTCTAGTTCACATACCTATGTATCCAGAAAAGTGGACGGGAAAAAGGCGCCATGGCACCTCAATTGGTAAGAGGATCGCACGCGGAATCCAAGAACGTGGGTTCGTATCCCACCTGTGCCCAGTTGCTTTTTCGTCCGAAAACCCGGTCCTTCGGTCACCCCCCCCCCCACACACACACACACACACGCACGTCTATGTGTGTCGGTAGCGTCACGCATGGATGTGTGCGAAAGAGCTCGTATTGGCCAGTGGAGTTCATCGCATGCTGGTATCAGGGACAACGAGGAACCAGGTATCCTTGTGTCGGCGTCTCTTTATCGTGACTAGGGGTCTGTGGTCTTGTGAAACCGTGGCTACCCTCGACGTCTCATTTTCGCGACATGTCCTTTGTCACTATCTTGATTCAACTTTCGCTGGTACATCATCCAATCGTCGAGTTCGTGGCTTGCCTTGACATGCAAGGCCTTTACAATTGAAGCTGCGTGTCGGTTACATGACATTTGTACGGGCTGGACCGTCCGTGTTTAGCGTGTTGCCGACATCATCATCATCATCATCATCATCATCATCATCATTATTATTATTATTATTATTATTATTATAATTATTATTATTTAATGCACGGAAATGGACGGAAACGTCTCTCAAAAGAGAGCTTCAACGCAACTTCGATCTCGTTGCTTCTAAACGAGCCACTTCTCCAGCCAGTGAAGGACCGTATGTTAATGCAACGAATAGATGGTGAAGAGTCGAGTTTTTAACTGATTCGGGCAGTGAAGACACGTAGACTGGTTAAAACAGGGCTCACACTAAAATTGTGCAACATTTCCTTTGAAAACCAGGATTTAATAAACCAAAATACGATCGTAACACGGCTGTTGGAATTCGGTGTTCCTGTTCCTAGTCGGTAAAAAAAAAAAATTGTTACACTCGGTTGAAACGTGCGCGTGTAGTTAGAACACAGGCCTAAATGAGTTCTAGATCCTGGCTTCTGGCTCCTATGTGTGTGTGTGTGTTTTTTTTTGCGCACAGCAGAACACTGTTAATGAATACACGAAACAATGAAGTACATTCTAGGAGCCGACAGAGACGACGTGCTCAGAGGCATGTCAAAGAATTTTCCTGACAAGAAGCTTAACCTCGTTCGTTAAAATAATTGCACTATACTATGTAGCTTGTCCCACGTAAGCTTTTCATCTCAATTAATAAAGAAAAAGCATAGTAAGAAAAATGAAGAAAGAAAAAAAAACGTATGCGGCATTGTGCTAAACTTAGCACAGCACTGGTGTTGACGAGCTTGCGAAGGTATTGCGCGTGTCGAGCATTTGAGGCTTCTACTGTTTGTTCACAATTTGGTTAAGCAGAATGTCAGCTTGTTCCATTTATAGTAAGCGACCTCCACACTTGACTTCCAGTTTATAATGTATTTTTTTCTTTTATTTATTTATTTATTTATTTATTTTTTGCTAGAGGCGAGACATCGGCCGTTTTTTTATTATTACCATATTATAATTCGTGCGATCTCCGGGATGTTCCGTCTGCCGTACTCTATGCTTTGTCATTGTTGGTATTTTTTATCTGTGGTCTTGCTCCTTCTTTTCTTTCCTTACCTGCTTCCAATCTTCCACGATTATTTCTGGGCGCTCCATCCTGAAGAGCAGGCGAGCGTTGTGCCCCTTCCGGTGGCAGTTGCCTGCCTGATCTTCGCTTTTTCTTTCTTTCATTTGTATCTGTTTTCAAACCAAATAATAATAGTAATACACGCTCTCTACTTGAGAACTTCAATCTCTTAAAACTCTTTTTTTTTAATGGGTGTGCTATGATCATGTCACCCAGCTTAGGTTTGTCTTCTCTTCCTTGTGTCAATTTCAATCGATCACGACGTATGCTGCGATGAAAAGAACGGGAAAGCTCGGAAACGGAAACTTCTATAGAAGGGGCTTAAAGTTAACCTCATAATTGTCTTCTTTGCTATTGAACACGACTGAATGAATTGCCCTATTTCCCTTCTGGTGAACTATCTACCATCTATAATTATTGTGATTTACTTGCCTTGTGTTGACGCTACAAATCAGGCACAAAATAGTGTTTATTATGTCCGCAGGAAGAGGCAGGGACTTAAGATTAAATTGACCACTGCATTTATTCGGTCTACTCGGTCTGTCATACTGGCAACCACCATGTGTTGTCGTCTCTATGTCTGTCCCTATCTTATCTATAGCGCTATTGAGGTTCCCAGTAAGACGAACTATTCGTGTGGGCGCGAATGAGCTATTTAACTGTGTCTGGGCACCGCCTGCGCATACACAATGCCATCAAAGTCATATACCAAGCATTTATCTAATAAACCACGGTTGAAATATTCGATAGAGAAAATCAGCTGAGCTAAATCATATCAAAGCATACAGTGCTTCTTTTTTTTTTTTCCCCGCTCTCAGCGCGCGATTGACGCCTTCAACAACTTTTGTCGCCGCCCCACTTTAGTAATCCTACTTTTCTTGCAATAACAATTATATGGATACTCCAGGTGCGTTTCTGCCGTCGGCATCACCATGAGGTTCCGCATAAAGTCCAAGGGCGATGACACCGCTGACGCGCGTCGTATGCTGTATGTGCGAGTGAAAGCTTGCGAGGGTAATCCGACAATAGCCGCTCAATCTGGCGCGCTCGAGGGAAGAAGGCGGAGAGCAAACACGCCGTCTTCCGTCACGAGAAAGGCTGTAGGTGGGTGGGAGGGCGGGAGAGGGGGTGCAAGCGGGTGCAAGGGGAACTGACGATCTCGGCTCAATCTCTTTTTTTTTTTTTTTTAAATTATGGGGTTTTACGTGCCAAAACCACTTTCTGATTATGAGGCACGCCGTAGTGGAGGACTCCGGAAATTTCGACCACCTGGGGTTTTTTAACGTGCACCTAAATCTAAGTACACGGGTGTTTTCGCATTTCGCCCCCATCGAAATGCGGCCGCCGTGGCCGGGATTCGATCCCGCGACTTCGTGCTCAGCAGCCTAACACCATAGCCACTGAGCAACCACGGCGGGTGGCTCAATCTCGCGCGCCATATATGGAAAAAAGTGGGGAGGCAGCGCAGGGGGGAGGTGCGGCGGCTTCGATTCCGCCAACAAGTGCGTACGGTCGAGCGCGGTCGGGCGCGCCGTATCTGGAAAGGGATCTGCGCACATACCTTTGTGCGCGCTGTGTTCTCGCCGCTCTTGTGCTGAAGCAATAGACAAATGTCACTTCGCATCGCTGCTGCTGCCACGCTTGCTCACACCAGCGTTCTGACAGCGAGTGTCCGCGCTCATCGAGTGTGGTGCGTTCGTGTTTGCTTGTGCGCGCTGACACCATGTTCGTTAATTGAGTTAGCAAGCGAATGTTTCCAAGTTTACACTGCTCATAAAGGTACTATCCCTTCTTCGTATAGCTGTCTACTCATTTACTCGCGCAATCGATGCTTCGCCTTTCGGGCGAAACTGCGACTTTTTTGGTCTCTCGAGGCTATTTTCATTAAATGACCGAGAATTGTACACGCAGTACTCCATTGGGCCGCATCCCAAAAGCAGGCTTCGCCGCTTATAAAGCGCGCTCGCGTGCAGGAAGTTTTCGTGCGGGTAGAAACGCTCCAGGCAGGGTTTTGGCGCTGGGGGCTGAGCGCTAACGGGGCTGGGGAAAATGAGGGAAGGAAGGCGTCCTTGATCTGCAACTCTGACCCGAGAGCCGGAGCGCGTGGTACCCGCTGATCTTTTCTCTTTCGGTGCAGCGCGTCTCTTCTCGCGCGGGGCTTTCATTTGCCTCGGCTGCCGTTTCTTTTCTCTTTTTGCGGTCCTCTCTTCACTTTGGGATACGCGGACGGGCCGCATGGTACGGAGGCCGTTTTACTATTTTCGCGCGTGGCTTTATCGGCCGTGTTATCTGCGTCATTAATCCCCCTCGGGCATCATTACAGGAGGCTTTAATTACCGTTCCGGCCCTTGGCCGGCAGCCGCGCGCACCGATCCCCCTCCCCCTTCCCCGCCTTCCCGGCAGCCGCCGCCACTGCTGCTGATGCCTCGCTCGGGCGGGGGCCGACTCGAGGGGCGGCCGCCCCCACCGCCGAAGAGCTCAGCGGAAAGATAGAAACCGGATAGCGGCCAAACTTCGTTAATGGCCGACGGCGCGATGCCCCATCTTCCGCCAGATCTCGTTTCCGCCGCGATCGACGTCGTAACAAGAACTCGATGTGACCCGGTGGATGCCGAATGCTGCTTACGTGACCCGCCAAAACTTTGTTGCTCGCATGTCTCTTCTTCTTTCTCTCTCTCTCTCTCTCTCTCTGGAACTGTGGTACAGGGCTGACGACTCAGCGAGACCGAACTATCGACGTCCCGAAGATGCACCATAAGATATGATCGAAAAACAAAAAAGGAAAGTAGAAAGACAGGCCGTCCGATATGATGGTCAGGTTATTCATTTTCCGCGTGTGGAATCTAAACCCCGGTTTCAGACGCAGTTTAAGTTAAGCACGCATTCAAAAAACCTTCTCTTATCTTTCTATTCCTTTCTCCCCTTTGCTTTGTTCAGGGTAGCCCAACTGGACGCTTTTCTGGTTAACTTCCCTTCTTTCCCCTCTTCATATTCTCTTTTTCTCTCCCAGCAACTTCTCGAGCAGAATAGCATTCGACAGAAGTTCGCGAGCTGCGATGTGGGACTGTGTGCAAGGCTGCATTGGTCGCGAGAAAAATTAGCGATCATGAAACAATTTTGAAGAAAGCTGAAGAGCGTAGCGGTTTGCAGGTTCTAGACAGTGTTTATAACTGCGAATGTGGAGTTATCGGTAGAATGACATATCGAAAATTCCTAGTTTTCAGGGAAATTTTATAGTTTGGTATTTGTGCAGTGTTTGTCAGGGAGTCGGCGTCCGCTCGGAGCATGTAATGTTTCCTGAATATCGGAGCAACGCCAAGAAAGGAGAGAAGGAGCTTTGTAACTTTCACGGCAGTGCTTGTTCTGCGTGCTTCGGTCTTTTTGCCTTCGATGTTTATAGCGCTGGAACTTAAATTGTGAATAAACTTCGGCTGACACAGCTTTCCTTATAATGTCGTACTTCACTATTGACATGCATGTCCTCGATGTTATTTTGTCAATAAAATTTTCGCTTTAGCCTTGACTACATGACAGGCAGTGGCGTGCACATTTTAGTGCAGGTATTTGCTAAATAACGTCTCATGTTTCTTTTTACAGTACTTTTTCCACAATACAATTAAAAAAGCTATCGTGCTCAAAACAATGTGAAGATAACTTGAATGCATTAAATGGTCACGCCTTAAGTGTTGTTTTTCTTTTTTTTTTTTAGCAGGAATGAGTTTTTTCACAATGACCGTTTCCTATATGATTCATTGAGTGAAAAGTATTAGTACGCCTGCTAATTCTCATCAAACATTCTGATGCAGTGTCACCCGTCTTTAAGTTCGCGTATCACAAGATTTTTATGAGTTTTCTCCCCGATCAATGGATTAACGGGACGGAACGTCTGCGAACAGCCTACTTGTCTATATCTCTTCTGCACTTTCTACACTGTATTTCACGGAGTTCAACACCTTCGTCCTCGATTCGAGGCTGTAGCACGTGTCACCCACATCGCATTCTTCGATTTGACGTTGTACAGGAACAATGATGCACAATCTCACGGCTTTCTGCGCTCAGTACTATGCAAGTGCAGGCCGTGCAGCCAGTGAGCAAGCTCTCTGTAGCAGACGACAAGACGCCGCCACGCTGGTTCATTAGTGGCGCACGGTGGGAAAGGTTTCACGCTTTTCGATTGCAATATTCATTCTCGCCGGCACAAGGAGGCGTGTTACTGCTACAAGTTCGAATCACGTATACTTGTCGGGATACGCTGAATGCTTGTAGCGGGCCAGTTTCACTTCGTTCGAGCGGCTTTTTCGTCGGCTGCCTTTCCTGAAGAAAAAAAAATAATCACCAACAGATAACGACCGCAGTTGGTTGTCCCCGCGTAGTACTACAGCGACCGAGATGATACCAAATTACCAGTTACAAAAGGAACATTTTTTGGCGTTCCTATGCGCACAAGTGATAGTGAAAACAGGCAACAATATGTCCATCCACTGTGCTAAGTGCGGGTGTGAACCATACTGCGAAAGTGCGCGCATCCTGAGGACATATCACTAGCAAGAGAAATCTTCGAAGACTTTGCTATTCATCGCAGCGGGGCGTGATGTGTCTGCGTCCCATCTGTTGTGTTAAGCGGTAGAGCAACCGCTTACCAGTGCGATCAAGGCACGCGTTGTACGTCGAACTTTGCCCACTCGGCATTAGTTTGATTTGATGGTTTTTAGTGTTGTTGAACGTTATCTGAATAAGGGAGAACGAGTAAAATACCATGTGCCTCGGCTGATGATAACCATGAGCCTTCAAAACGCGCCACGTTACCACAAAGGGCGTTGGGCCAACAATCCTGTGGTTGTAAGCACAAATAATGAGTTCAGGAAATTGAACTAAAAAATTTAAAAGTGAGAATAAAGGTCTCGGCTTAGGGAAGTTGTTCTTCTTCAGCAGACATTTGCCTCTCCACAGTATGCAAAATATATAACTGTCATTTTTTCCTTCCGGATATCTCTGTTCTCATTGTTTCTCTCTTCTTCCATATATGTGTGTAATGTATAATGTATCTAATTTTGACTGTTGCTCCTTATGCACCATTTATCCTTATGGTTTCTTATTCTAAAGTATATTTTTGTCCTGTAAGTTCTGGACGTAGTTTTCCCTTCTTATCTTTTCTTTTTCTCCGTGCATTTGCACCTATACGGTTGCTCCAGAGCACGCAAGAAAACATTGATTGATTATTAGTGCTATAATAATAATTATTATTTAATGGTGACGCCCACGGATTCGAGGATCAAATGCACCTTTGTTCCATTCCTTTTTTTTTTTTTTATTGCGAGAAAGTGCATCATCTTTGATGCGCCAGCTGCAAGAAAAACGTGCCCACACAAGACGTATCATTCAGCCGGATCAATAATTCGGACTACAGCTTCCTCGTGTCAGCCCTTTTGTCTGCGTAAATCTATGAAAGTATCGCCGATTTAGATAGGACTAACGACCAGGCATCGCCGGCCGCCTCGCCGCCGCAGCTCTCCCCTTTAGGAGAGGCGACGAAGACCGACGCTCTAGTTGACAATCCAGTTTACCTTGGAGCCCCCATCGCTTCCTTGCGCCGGCTGCTGTTTGACGCCTCTTGGGGGAATCTCGTTCCTGATAGGCGAAGTGGCCCGTCCGGGCGAGGAGGAGGCGCGGCTGCGCGGGGAAGGTTCAGCGCGAGCGCCCCTCCTCCGACTGAAGCTGTGTGCTCGCTTGACCGAGTAAGGCTCTCGTTGCTGGAGGAGCTTGCCATGCTAGCATGCTTCCCCGCTCACTGTGCCTTCTGCAGGTGAAGCCCCCCTTCTGAAAACGCCTGCCGCTTCTTCGCACCAAGCTGAGGACCGTTGGGATTGTATTTCGGGGCATGACAGTGAACATATTCTTAAGTATAAAAGTTCTTGAGGGTAGTCGAATATCGGTTCAAAACGATTATTCGCACTGCACACTGAGGAAACGAAAACTCCTGTGGGATGGGGCTAAGTGTGAAAAAGAACAAGGGAAGAAAGTTTCAGTAATGGTAAGGTGCGTGTCAACAATGAGCTATTCACATAGGATGACAGTACGAACTTGAGGATAAAAACTGACAGTCATCAAAGTACTTCGAAAAAAAATCTTCACTTGGTTCTGTTGTCACTTCCCCTGGTGCCGAAGAACTGAGAGTTTTAAAACACCAACGTCTGCAGTGTCGTTAATAAATCAAATAGCCTTGAGGCAAGTATCATGGGTTACAATCCCCATGTAGTTGTGATAACAGAAACATGGCTGCATCACAATAATGAAGATGCAGTTGTGTTTCCTCCGTCTTACCGAGCGTGTCGCCGTGACATGTGTACTGGAGGCGATGGGGCAGCTGTTTTGATAAAAGAAAATATATCCGCTACTCTGTTACGTCAGGCCGATGGATTGGAATCTGTTACAATAAAGCTTTCTTGCTGGGATAAATTATTTTTGCTATTTACCTTTTAACGAGCCCCTAACTCGCCCCCTGAATTCTTTCGTTATCGTTTGATCATATGGTGTCATTCACAAAGGTACTACTTAGCGCGAGTTTAACTTGCCAGATTGGGGGAACGGGTCTTTCTGAACCGGGAATAATTTCCATTTAGGTTACTTATATGACATCATTCCGTCTCACAATCGACAGCAGGTTGTTAAACAGCCAACGCGCAGCCATGGTACGTCAACGACCACACTCTACCTCGTTTTTGTGAGTAGTTCACTAGAGAACTTCTTTGTTTCGGTTGAACCTGGAATTTCCTATCATAATCTGGTATAACATTCTTGTTCTTTGGAAGTTCTTAACACCAAAAAAGGCAAAGCAACCACTGTTAAACATTTATGTCGTGCCAGAGACGAAAGTGCCTTGGATTATCTTGAACTGTGCCTTGGTAATGTTCAGGGCAACAATGCTACTGTGCTTTGGGATGAATTTAAATAAATTATTCACTTACAACAACTTTATTCCCAATAAAACTAAAAACGAAACTTTTAAGACTACTTGCTGCATAACGAGAGAGATCTTGCAGCTCAGAAGAAAAGCCAAGCGCTTAACACGACGATGTGCCTCACGTGTTTCAATTCACGAAATACAAAATGAGTAAAACCAAGAAGTACGGCAAGCTAAGCGTTGGTGTTTTCACCATGCATTGCCAAATCTCATTCCAACTGCACCCCAATAATTTTGGGCTTTTCTCAGCAAGGAAACCAAGTCAGTTGATCATATTGTACACGCAACATATCGCGGAGCACTTCAATAATTATTTTCACAAACAGACAGACAGACCTTTACTATTTGTAATATACATAAATGACATCGTTAACGAGATTTCTCACCCTGTTCAAGTTAGACTATTTGCTGACGATTGTGTTGTTTAACGAGGTTACTTGCCACGAATATCCATTAATGCTTAACACTGACCTTCGAAACATTCTTTCCTGGTGCAGACGCTGGGGCATGAAATTGAATGAGGAAAAGACTGTTTACATGTCCATAACAAAAAAAATTCAATAAAATGTCGTTTGTCTATAACCTCGGTTCTGAACCGCTCACCAAAATGAGCCAATATAAATATCCTGGAATCACAAAAACATGTGGCCTCATGCAGCTGGAATAGCCACATTTCTAACTAACTGCATTTCTAACTTATGCAACTCGTCTCTCTAGAAACTTTGTCTCCTTAAAAAAAAAACTAAAGCACGCTTCCTCTGGTACTAGGTTACTGGCTTACACTTAGCTCATCCGACCGAAACTTGAAAGTGCATGCATTGTGTGGGATCCCTATAAGAAAACTAACATTAATTAACGCTCTAGCAATGATACAACGTAAGGATGTCAGGCTCGTGTTTTCTAAATATAGGCTATGTGACTCCTACTAGCCTAATGAATCAACATAAAATTCGGACGCTACAGCCACGTAGAAAAACCCAAAGACTGAAATTTCTTTTTTTGCTTAAAAACAACTTTTGTCCCTCCATCCATAGGCTTATGTTAAACCACTTACAGCACGTAGAACACGGCAAAATCACGCTCATTCTTTTATGCCTTATAACACCAGAACTAACCTTTTTAAGCTTTCTTTCTTCCCGCGCATTATAACAGATTAGAACAGCCTTCCATTATCGCAATTGATAAGCACTGATTCCATCAAACGTATGTGTATTTCATGTTGACGGTATTGCTAAGTTGGCAAACCTTGCTACTGTTCTTTTATTTTACACGTGAATTCTTTTGATACATTCCATAGCTTCCTTATTTATTATTTTCAGTATTCTACAATGTGCCCTCGTTTATCAACTTGTCTCTGATGCTTCTTGCTTTTTTTTTCTCGCGAGAATGGTTGCAAGTGCTTGTTTGTGCGCATCGCCTTTATTCCTGATGCCTTGAGCTCCGTCTGATATTGTTCCACTGTATGTCAAGTTTTATTCCTCCAGTGTATTTTCCTTTAATCTTACTTAGTCGTCGCTTCCATTTTTTTCTGATCATTGTATACGTTGCATTGCTTTTCCATATATATATATATATATATATATATAATGTGGTGTGTGTGTGTGTGTTCGGCCTCCTCGTGCTTAGTATTGAATAAATAAATAAATAAATAAATATATACATATGATGTCAGTGCCCCGTCTTCCTTGAAATATCCTTCCGCCTCCAACATGGCCGGGAAACAACATGGGCTTCCCTGTTTTTGATAGTGGGGAGAGTTCGGATCTGTCAGTAGTAAAAACGGCCGGCGACCGAAGGTCGTGTTTGTGTCGAGTCTTGTCCCAAAAACATCGTATGTGGAGCTGAATTCGCGACTCTCACGCTTTGGAGCACCGCCACGGTCACCTACAAACGACTGAAAGAATGAATCGTATGTTTCATTTCTCAGTTGATGAGGAAACGTTTGAGCGCCTCCAGGACCTTGCTGAGCGGCCAAGAAACTGCCTATTTATAACATTTCAAGCAACCCATCGCAGAAGGCTCTTCTTCTAAACTGCGATACCTACCTAACTAGTAACCATGAATTAGACTCTGTAGTATCAGAATGTTCGTAACTTGAGGACAGAAGGTAGTGAACTTTGCTGGTTTTTCTTCGCATGTTTTCCTCGAATAATTTTAACCGAGACTTGTTAATATACCCTCGATGGATTATTTGTAACCAAGATGTAGGGCATGGAGGGTGGGGCGACGGAGCCACTTTTGATGGAAAGAGAAAGAGTACTCTGGAGAATTCATATTAAGTAATTCATAAAGGGAAAATGAGACATCCACCCAGTCGTAGCAATTGCTACAAAGGAAACCCATGCGGGTTCCTCGAAATAAAAGCCTCGCAGTTGAAGAAAAATTCGTACTGATCCGGGACACGAACCCGGGATCTCCGCTTTACCGGGGAAGCCACTCTACCATCTGAGCTAACCAGGCGGCTAGCAGATGGCAGGGCGAAGTCGAATTCCTCAACAACTCGAAGCAAAGGCAAGTGCTTGGCGCAATAGTTCTGCGGAAACCCGCAAGGTGGAGAGAAGTATCGTGCTGTGCACTTGCCACATACCTGACACGCCGTTTTGCAAACTGTAGTGGGGGAGTGAATTGCGTTAGCGGATGCAGCTTATACCTTCCCCACCTGCTTGAGGCTTACAGTGGCTACGCGCATTTTCAGGCCACTTGCTTCCTATAGGCACACCACGAAGCGTAGACTTGAAATGAACCAAAGGTCAAGTCTAAAGCTGCGTTTACAAAACAAACTTTCATATTTTTTTCGTAAGTTCGAAGGATTTCGATGAGGTGCCTGAACGTTGTGCGTATTGTAACTGAAATTTCCGCAAATAAAGATATTTTTAACTTGCCGTTTTTACATTGGAAACTAAATATGGATACATAAAATGCTGGGCCAGTGGTACCTCTGTCGCTAATGAGCTCATGGGTTTGATGTGGCCCCGCGCTCTCAACTTCGCTCACACTAAACAAAGTCTCGCGGCCGCCTTTGTGCTATCATCTGCTCTGACATCTCACTGGCCTGTACCTTGAAAGACGCAAACTTGACGCTACAGTACGGCGTGAAGCCGCCTGCTTCAAAAAATGGAATTCTACGTTTTTTGCTCCCCACAGCCAGTGCCGGCACGTTTACACTGAAGAATGAAATGCGGGTTTGCCTCACGCTGCACGTAACGGGCGCCGCCAGCGCCTGTGAAAGTGATTAGTGTCAGCTGCCGCTCAGCACCGTCTGCGCATCCAAAGTCAGCAGGATCCGAATTCACAAACGTTTCCTTCTGTTGGAATAATTTTCAATCGCTTTGGTGACAACGCTAATAATATGTTCTCGTTACTACGACTAGCCTGCGCTCTCGCTTCAGAACCATTTCGAAGTACGAAGTGCTTTGTGATTACGCGCCCAGGAATCGTATACACGGAACAGTTCGTACGCTAACGTGGTTCGTAAGACCGGGGCCAGCCAATCACGATAGTGAACGTATTATTATCCAACGCAGCCGGCGAAACACAAACAGTTCCTACGAACGAAAAGCCTTGCGAATTCTCGAGGGGCGCACGTTCGTCGCCGTCCTGCCGGTAGTTTCCACCGCCTCGCTGCTGTACTTTCTTGCAGACGAGGCAAGCTTGAGGCGATTGCCGACGCTAATCACACACACACACACACACACACACACACACACACACACACACACACACACACACACACACACACACACGCACACACACACACACACACACACACACACACACACGCACGCACGCACGCACACACGAACGCACGCACGCACGCACGCACACACACACACACACACACACACACACACACACACACACACACACACACACACACACACACACACACGCACACGCACACGCACACGCACACACGCACACACGCACACGCGCGCGCGCGACGCAAAAAGAGAGACAGGGCGTTGGGCCTGTCCACCACCGCATCTCACTAACACAACACATGATATAAGCGGCCTTTCTACTTCAAAACGTAAGCGTACACAAGTGCTGGAAGTGATGATACAGTAACGCCTCTACCTTTCCAGAACAAAGGAGCTATGTCAGCCATACAAATCAGTTTCGTTTCGGTTCCACTTGCGTCACCTCAGTTAAATTCGCATTGAAGAAAATTGCTCGATAAACGGGTGCATTCTTCACGACATCGCGACTTCCTGCAATGAAGCGTACAGTTCCGTCCCATGAAGAACAGTGCACCACAAGTAGCGCTACCATTTGCGCCCTCATACAATTGTCCTCAACCATCTTAAAGCGGCAGCAATATACCCTGTGCATTGTACAAGTAACTGCACAATAGTATGCAGCCTGTTTGAACAATACCTTGCAGTAGACAGTTTCATGTTTCCCAATGTTGCGACAGACGGTGCCCGCAGCCCTGGCAAAAGCTTTGCAGAAAAGTTTTTTTCGGCAGGGTTATCGTCGTGGCAAGTCAAGAAAAACTGCGGCGACTCGACAGTAACACCGTGAAAAGGATCATTCGCCACATTAGGTTTGTGCAGTCGACATTCCACTCAAAGACGAAGAACCGAGTGCTCCACTGTTCTCCTAAAAGTTATAAGTGTGCATTAAGTAAATGTATAAAAATTACTCCCTCTCCATCATTTTCCCAAATAAAGAGGGAACTCTGGCAAGAGCACATTGTTACACTCGTGTCGAACTTGCGGCTCCTGGTAGAGGATTCAGGGAGAAAGGGAAGAAAATAAGAGAGACATCTAGTCGCGATATTTCGGTACGGCCCAACTGGTTGTACAAACCAAAGAAACGCTTCGCTTGCGCCTTTCATTGTTCCGTGTGCGACGCAAAGGACGGGGCCAGGAAATAAAAGAGAAAGAGCCGTTTGTGTCAAATCGCTGCTGCTTTCAACAAGCCTATTTCTTCTGTCAAGGTGCGATTCACTGCTGCGCTTCTTCAAGAGAACAAAACCGAGGCAGGATGTGACCTCCCCCCACTTTCCCATTTTCGCCTGTGTTGCAGCGTTTTTGTCTTTTCTTTCTTTCTTTCTTTCTTTCTTTCTTTAACAATTGTGAATTGTCTTTTCGGCTAGTTTTTCCTTAGGCGCTAGTTTCGCGAACTTTGAAGAGAAAACAGAATTATGAAAGGTGCATTGTTGAAAGTGTAGCAGGATAGGTGGGCACTAGCGTGACCTGGGAAAAGAAGAAAATGAGCAGGATGCTCCGTTAGCAGCGCGATGATAGCACAGATGCAGACGGGCGCAATGGCAGCGTCATTTTCATTGAGGTGGGGAGAGCCGGTATCCGCCATGACAAACGACGTCATGACAGGGTGCCAGGGCGCTGATCCGACCGCCATTTGTCGGTCGTTTGCCTCAGCGTTGCGTTAGCATTTTGTTATCTCTCTCTCCCTGTACACAGTGTCTTCTTTTTCTTTTCTCGCTGTAGTTATAATTTGGCAAATGTCGGCCTCTGAACTTACGTGGCTTTCATGTTTTGCTTCATTACACGAATTATAGCACTTTCATCACTTAAAAAAAAAAAAGAAACATTGGGGCATCTCTTAGGTGCGCAGCTAGAGCCTCCATTGTGAGACCGACGGCTTGGCATTCGTGTATTCACGTTTAATATATGGCTCACAGCTAGACGATCGCTTTAATGTTTCTCTAGTCGGGAATGGGGGGCATCAATTAACACTCTGCACCGTTACCTTTCCTTCTGTGGGGTATTACAGTTAGGGTATCCCTACACTACAAGGCAATATCGAATAAGGGGAACTGACATATGGACACGTTTCTTATTTTATTTCGGAAGGGTAAACAGATATTCTTGCCGAACTGCAGGTTGTTCCTTCCTAAACATTACGATGATCCTGATAGTTTGCGTTGCGCTCTCTGGCAGCGGGGAGGGGGGGTGGGGTACTTTGCCAAGAAAAGATAGCCCATTCAAAATTCTGGTGACAGCGTGATTGCCTGTCGAAATTGTGAGCTTGTGGCGCACGTTATTTCTAGAAGTTTGCTTGTCATGCATGATCTTAATTTTAATAAAGAGAAAATGAGACATCCACCTAAACGTAGCTGAATGCTACGAAGGTAACCCATACGGGTTCCTCTGTAACCTTCTTCAGTTGCGAGGCTTTTCTTTAGAGGAGCCCGTGTAGGTTTCCTTTGTAGCAATTAGCTACGTTTGGGTAGGTGTGTCATTTCTCCCTTTATTAATTACTTCTCTACACCTCGCTTGTTTCTGCAGAACTATTACGTCGATCTTAATTTTAATAGGATTAGCATTCTTAGGCCACTTAACCCACTTTCAGGGGCTGGCTATCTGTCTGTCGATGCCTCTAACCGCCTTTTCCGCCAACTTGGTTTAATAATGTAATGGTTAGATCATTGGGGGGGGGGGGGGGGGGGGGGCTGCCGTCCTGGGGAAACGGGGTTCGAAACCAACCGCCGAACAAACTTCGCTCGCTCGGCATATGCCACTTGGTATGCGCAGCTCTTCAGTGAACCGCTTTGACGCCGACCTGCGTCGCTGGGTATATGCCGCTTTTCAATGAATCTCTGTAACGCGAAATTGTGTCGCTTGGTCTTTCCTGCTGGGTATATACCGTTCTTCAATGGCCAAAAAAAAAATCATTTACAATTTCTCCGATTTGGGGTGGAATCGAACCCTCGCCCTATGTATAATTAGACAATCTTGCCTGGATACACATTCACACAGGCGCAACGAGCGGACTTCGCGGTGGCGCCGCCAGATGGCGCAGCGTGTTCTGTGGGAAACGAGATCGAGGAATCCGGCTGCAAACACGCCTCATATGTATTGCATCTCAGCGGCGGCAGTATGGGATGTCGCTACATTGATTCAATGCTAATCGCATTAAAGTTGACATTCATCGTGAGATGGGTTCTGCCACATTTTTATCGATGTATTGAAGGACATTCGAAGGGGCTTTTAGGCTACCACTTACATTAAGTCTGATTCATGGCGTAATAACTTATTGTGACCAGATGAGACCTTGCGTGGAAGCGTCGTGTGGCTTTACGCGGAGCGTAAGGAAAACTGTTTTAGGTGGTTTCACTTTAGACGAAAAGCGGGAGGAAGGGTGCTAAAGTGGAAGCACATTGAGGGTGTTTTTTTATGTATAAACGTGAGGACACGCGTAAGAAGCTCAACATGTCAAAATCCAATCTCGTTACAATCGATGTTGCTTCGAAATGAACGCTTATCTGCCGAGCTAGGGAGGCTGCATGGTGCGACGGGATGACATAAATTGTGTCCAACCTCCACACATCAATAACCCCCCAGCCAGGCAGAATAGCTAAATCGTAACTTGTTTGTATTTTAAGCCCTTATATAGCGTCCTTCAAATAGTTAAAAGCAAAAGAGGCAATGCTTAAGGAAGGAAATGAAAAAAACAAACGAAAACTAAGTAGGGGCGGTGGAGGTAGAGCGGCGAAGACGGACAAGAAACACCACCACTCGGGACATGGCAGCCGCGACGGCAGTGGCGCCAAGCGCTAAGGCAACGTGTCGCGACAGTGCCAACAAGAATCAGCGGCTAAGGAAGCGCACCGGAGCGGGACAGAAGAGCAGCGGCGGCGAAGAGCGCGACAGGAACCGAAGGGCTGGAAAAAGATGACTCCGGACATACCTAGAGCTTGAGGAACGCGGCGTGGCAAGTGACGTCGCCGTGAAGCGAGCAAGGCCCGACTTGCGGAATCTGCTTACCGGGTTGACGCCTCTTTTGTTTCTGTCTGCTTTGCTTCATCCGTCCGGGACTCTAGCGAGGGAAAATATTTATATTCGTGCCGCGCCATCTGCCGGCGCCTTCCGTCAGGGTAAATAACCCGCGCGTCCGAGAAGGGCCGGGAAGAATGCAACGGTGCCCGTTTCTGTTCTCTCCCCAGCGCGTGCGAGCGAAGGGATGGCACGGAGAGAAAGACGAACAGCAGCGGCATGACAAAGCGCTCGGAACACCTAAGAACACGCAGACGAGACAAAGGGGAGAGCTGGAAAGGCGGAAGGGGGAGTCGGTGCGGCCGCGCTCCCGTTCGAAACAAAAGAAAGGCGCCTCACCCGAAACGAGAAAACGCACCGACCAAGAAATATCTTGAACGCACACGCACGCACGCACGCTTCGGAGAGCACGAGTCCGCGCACGATTGGGAAGAGAGGAGGATGCCGGTCTACGACGGAGCCCGGCTCGCCAAGAGGAGCAGCAGCGGTGCGGTCCGCGGAGGCGACATCCTCGCCGTGCTCCCGTTTGTCTTCATTTCCGAGCCGGCTCGTTTCCTTCACGACACCCTAGGTGGCGCCCAAGCATGGAAGCAGGGCGGCGTACACGGAATCTCGGGAGCATCCCCGCGAGACAAGGCGAGACAAGAGCGCCGGCAACCACGCGCCGCCGCCAAAGGAGCGCGCCGGCCGTTTTTGAGACAGTCGTGCTGCCGGCGACCGCTAGAGCGCGTCCGACCGGAAGACAAAGCGCCAGTCGGAAGCAGCACCGCGGTGCCACAGAAGCAGGACGCAGCAGCTCCTGCTTTCCTTCCTGCTTACTCCGCCTACCTTTTCGCCGCTGACAGTTGCGGCTTTTCACCGTTGTCTGGAAAGCCTACTCCCGCAGCCACCAACCGGGGCTGAGAAAGGGAAGGAAAGCGGGAGGAACGCGTCCCGACCATTTGCGTTTGTCACCCCGCTGCGCGCAACAACTGCGCACACTGCGAGCGCGCCGACAAGAAAAATCCTCCCTCGTGCGCGCGGGAGCGAAAGTCAACAGGATCTGCAGGCGCCTGGGCTTGAATTTATGGGCGCGAGCGCGAATAGAATGAACGCTGCCGCGCTTCACGCTTTTAATTGGTACGCCCACGCGTGCTTCACTTGAAGGAAATTCGAGCAAGTTGAGCATTATTCATGCTCGAGGCTCAGAAGGATGCACACGCGTAAACGTGTTTTGCTCCCGTCGTCCTTTTCTATCTTGTAAGAAAAAAAAAGTTTCTTAAGACTTTTGGAGCATTCCACACAACCGGAAAGGCCTGAGTGCTTCACCTCTGATGGTTTTGCCCTGAAGCCTCGGTCGCCATAGTGATACGATTACGTCGTGCTCAGACCATGCTCGAAGCTGCACCTTTAAAGAAGGTGGACTTTTTCTTTCCTGCGCGGAATACGCTGTTGTAAGGAAGTATCCAGTTGCGCTTGTTTATTGTTCTGTTTGGTCTGTTTACTTTCTTGGATGATAAGGTGGTTGACATAGCTCGTACAATAGCTACTTATTCAAAATTTCTTCATTTTTGCTTTTGTTTAATAACTGCACACAGGTGAGAAGGTAAACTGTAGAGGTATGAGTATTCCGAAATTTTTAAATATCGCGTGTTGCAGATAACATAATTCTAGTCCGCTAGATTATTCAGAGGTGGACATTACTTGCATGAGAAATCGAAACACATATTCAACAAGTTAACAAACAATAACTAATAATCTTCTTAATTAATTACCTTACGGCACATATTTGCAATTTCCACATTGTAGCCGGTGCGTTTGCAAGCCAACTCCACTTGGTATGAATTTCCAGAATGGCACCTGTTTGGATTTTTTTTAAACTCCGGAAAATTTGAAAGGATCACCTGGTATTGAGAGATTGGTACTACCCATTTCCCTATGAATAATCACACGCTTACCACAGACAGACAAATGTACTAAGTTACAAAAAAGTAAATGTAAACAAGAAGAAAAAAAAACAGTAAAAGCGACCCATGTGCACTCCCGATAAGCAGAAGAAATTTCATCGCCTGGCATGATAATGCCGAGGACGGGCTTTCAATTCGTATTTGTATAGATACGAGCCACGGTGCTTAAATAATCTACAACCGCATGGTTAATGTTTTTCAGCAGAGAGAGAAACGAACACACAAATATCACAAGTATCGATGGCCCGTATGTCTAACAGCAATAACTGGAAGCTTTAAAAAAACTCTTTGTTTTTATCAGTTTTTATCAGAAGAGCTGTTTCCACAGTTCTGAATTCTTGACAAAACCGGGTTGCTTGTTACTCTTAGGAAACATGTCGCAGCTAAAAGGAGTGAAGGTTTCACTCTAAGAAAGTCCCTATATCTATAGCGTAGAGTGCTGACTTCACTTCGGGAGTAATATAGCAATCTATACTTGTTGGCACATTTGGCTTTGTCACAATTTGTAAAAGAAAGCAATGACTTGCTTCTCCATTAGTAAATAAGCTTGAAATACTTGACTTTGTCCGTCATAAACTTCATCACTTTTATTTTCTACGTCTTGCGGGCCTACTTTCTCCTCCCTTAATCATCGTCGTCACGTCTCTCCTCTTCGTCGTCGAGATTGTTCTTTTATGTGCATTTTTTATACCCACCAGCTGCACCGATCACGTGAACGTGCTAATGAGGCGTTTATAGCTGGTAGCGCGATGGCGTCAGCATCCAGAGGCATGTACATTCGATTCGAAAACGTTCGACCATTGGTGCGTAAGTTTCTTTTGCTTTGTTGTGAAAGCTGAAGGGCAGGTTGATGTTCAAGGTTCGATTCCTGGTTTCACTCGTTAGAAAAGAGTGCTCTGGGTGTTGTTAAGGGATTAGGTGGGACGGTTGACGAGATTGCCGATATGATACAAGAACCGCGAGACGCTGCAATATTCTGCGAGAGATTGGTGGGAGCCTGTCTAACACGTAATGATACAAACACTCTGCGCTATGTCGCTTACGTGCTCTTCCAAAAGACAATTTAGTTGAAATCAGAAGATCAAATGGTGGTTTATTTTACGCACGAATTAAGCGTAACAGAAACCGTTATGGGTTTTTTCTCGTCTTTAACAGCTGTTCTCGCTTTCACTTCATTGTTATTGCGTGGTTCTTTAGGTGGCTTCGTAGCTAAAATAATTACCGATTGTATTATCATTGAGGAATCCTGTAGAGATATCATTATTATGCTCAAGCGCAGCGTTGTTTTCGTCTCCGAGCAGCTGCTGAGCTGCGAACGGTGCCTGCGCCTATCAAACCGTACATAGATATAGTGCAGACACACAAACGGTCTGTCCTCTCCTGTGCGCAATTTCTGTCCTTCTGTCCGAAGTGGGCTTCTAACTTGACGGAAGCACCCGAATATGGTGAGCGCAGAATACGACGGCTGAGTGGAAGACCCATGTGGGTAGCACTGAAATAAAGCGCTAGCGTTATGACTCAGTTTCCTTGCTGTCGGTTTGCATATGCGCTGTTCGTATTTGCGTTGTGCTTTCAGCGTACTCGTACAACGTGCGCTTCTGCATGCAACCAGCCTACTCTCTGTGAGCGTTGCTATATTAAGAGGAAAAAAAAAAAGGAAGCGAACCGGCAGGAATCAGGGGATGTGCAGCAGCATAAAGTGTGGAAAGCTCGCCACCGGCGAACGATAGAAACCGTTCGGGTAGAAACCGCCTGGCTCGTGGGCTTCTTCCTTAGCTTTTTGGCTAACAAAAGTTCGCAATCGTTCTTGCTGCTGGCGGGATAGAAAAAGTATACAGAACTTCAGAAATTGAATTGCTCCTCTTGGTTTTTCGCCGCGTTGTTCTTTTTTATTTTAGTTCATTCCATGCGCGCACTCGTGCATATTGGAAATTGACGAGTCTTGACGGTTGGACGCTGCAGTATATACAGAAAGAATTCTGCTTTTTATCAAGTCGTATTGCTGGTTTTCCGAGGAAATTGCTGCTTAAATCTTGTATTCCAGCAGCCCAGGTATTTCCTGACTGTTACTCGACGTCTCAAGTGCGTCGTCCCGCTATCCTATATGGAAAATTTACTTCCACAAGAATGCATGCCTGTCGTAAACTGCGTTCGGGTCTATTCATTCCCGCGTTCCCATCGAGTTTGCCAGCACGCTTAGGGCGTTGCTGAGCGGCGGCGGTTACGCCAAGGCGTCAGCGTTTGCATGTATACGAGATGTGGGAAAAATCACATAAACTCCCATGGGTGCAGGTATGCAGCGTTGAGAATACTGTGGGACACCATCCAGTTGAGACCGAACGCGCGCGGTGGGATGGCTGTGGGACGAGACCGCGATGCATTCGTATGATCGCGTGGTTTCTTTGTTGAGCACTATATGCGCAAAGTAGCTAGTTTCGAAGTCTTAAAAAAAGAAAAAAGAACGGAATGGGGAGGGGAGGGAAATGAACAGAAAATGCCCCGATGGCAGCAAGTGCGAAATGCAGTACAAAGTGGCATCCGCAAACCATCGCAAACGATGCCGAAGGGAACATCTATGCTTCTCCCGTTTCTGGCGCGCTCGCGCGGGAGGCTGTTGGCATGGCAACCGTCGGCGCACATCCGGAGTTCGCGTCTCACTTCCGCTTTGCTTCCGGTAGTCGAGGCCGACGGTGTAGCTTCGCGAAGAAGGGACCAGCGGGGGTTCCTGGGGTTGGCGGCCGCCCGACGCGTCCAGCGTCGACCGCTTCACCCTCCTTTTTTCTTGCACAAAAAGATCTCCTTCCTATCGTGGCCGCCCGCGGTGCCACTGTTGTCAACTTCCGGCTGACTGCTCTCCAGGCTTTGTTGGCCTGTCTCCTCTTAGCGGATTCGATTAAAGCCTCGGCTTCTCTACGGGAAGCTGCTGGCTCCGCTCCCTCTATTGCCAGCCAAAACAAAAGTTGCATAACCGAAAGTGTCGTTGGGGTGGCAAAAGGTGCCGGATTATCAGATTAACAAAGACAGAGTCCACGATTTATCCTAGACTGGCACGAGCAGGCAGCACGACGCCAGTAATTGGATTTGGCTTTGCGAGACATCGACCACATCTATGTCTAATCCCCCTACTTCCCGCTTTTTCTTTTTCTCTTGTTATTACTGTTTGTGTGTGTATGTGTGCGTGTTCTCTTTTTCTTTTTCCTTGGCCAATGTCGCGGTTATGATTTCTGACTTTTTCGCAGCCCTATCTCCGTGATATCCTGTTTAACTGTAATTGTTTAATGCAAAATTAAAGCAAAAATCCGAGCCCGAATTCACAAAGCTTTTCGTAAGTGCTCCCTGCAGTTGACATTCGCTAATAAAGGGTGGAATTTCCTCTTACGAACTTTTCTAACGTAAGAACGTTTTGTGAATACGGGCCTCGGGACCCAATTCACAAACCTTTTTGTTCGTAAGTGCGGCTTACCAATGACCGGCCGCCTTCGCTAATGATATGCCTAGCGTCACGATTGGTCGGAATCTGCTCTTATGAATAATTTTAACGCGAGAACTTTTGGCATATACGGGCCGTGAAATAGTGTGCGGTATGCATTAATGTCGCTTGGTACTCAATTACGACAGTGCTGCACGACCACTGCATGCGTCTATAAATCCGGCCACATTTTCTTTCTTTTTTCTTGTATGCACAGGTTCTGCCTCCGATGTGCAGTGGTCTTCAATAATAATAAATCCTTAATGTTTTAACTCGTCACGGATAAGATGCGCCGCGAAACATGTCTGAGCTCATTAGAAAAGTCTCCAGTGATGTATTTGCCCTAATGGCTGCGCCTTCATCTTTCTGGCTCACGCTGGTTTGAATAATGTGCGAGGCACTCAAGAAGCAATTATATCTTAATCCTTGCATTCGCCAGACGATATTGCGGTAGTGTCGAAAGTGAAAAGGTGCACCGATTTACAAGTAATGCAAGAGAAAACAGTTTCGTGCCTCTAACGCAGGCCATTATGCCATCGTAAGACACCATCGCATCTTAAGCGAAAAATGACAGCGACATTTTTCACGTGTCGCCGTGATATACTTGCCCTGGGTTCATAGGTGAAGTTTGGTATCGACGCTTGCAAAAAAAAAAAAAAGCAAAAATAAATACATAAAATAAAATAAATAAATAAATAAGACGTACGCTTGCGGTATAATTATCGTTCGGGTGTTTCATTAATAATGCAGTGTTACGCTGGCTTCCTTTTATGTCCGCGGTGGAATTCCAAGCCGCATATTCAAGCAACACCAGTTGACTTCAGTGATCACTTAATCGGGCAGCTCTTATATATGCAATCGTGCGCACAGGCGTGCATGCTTTGTTGACAAGATTTGGGGAATAGATGCTGCAAATTTGTGGCGCATTAGTATACTATCCGAACTTTATTATAAGGCAACTCGCATGTTCTTTCCTTTTTTTTTTCAGTGCTCGTGCGCAAGAAACGCTGCGAGAAAAATGAAGCGCGAAGTCGCTGAGGCACTTAATTTATTTTAAAAATGTGCCTCGGCTTGATACTATTAGGTCGTAATCCACAATCGAAACGTGTTTTCGTGCTTTGCAGAGGCACTTTGTTCACAAATCATGTATACTTTGTCTGAGGCTTGGCTAACGAATACATTTGGTATGCTTCACAGAAGCCGTGTTCACAAGCGAGGCGCATTTCTTAGTCAAATACATTGGCGCCATCTTGAGCTCAAATTCCGGCCAAACATTATTCAACCGTCCAAATAATCGTGCCGAGAAACATTGCGTCATCGCATTGCACATAGAAGGCTTTGAACGTATTTGTGCGTTTTTGCCGCGCAACAGAAACGACATCACTTAATTTTTTTTTTAAATTGTTTCTAAATGTATGTAGGGATGCGTTTTTAAGGTGCTGGCACTTCCTCTGCTCTGATGTGTAATATAAAGAAGATAAATATTCAGCAAGGAATAAAGCCATAGCGACCGGTGCACACACACACGCACTGTATAGATAGACAACTATACTCTGCAAACAGCGGTGCCTATCACACGCATCGCCTATCACAACGTACGCAATCAACTTATACGAAAACATTTGTGTGATCATGGGCTTTGTGCAGTTGCTACAAATGGAGAAAACGTAGACGCGCTATACTTGACTAAATGTAAAAGAACGAACCAGATAGAACAGCATTGTCTAAACTATTTATAAATCTCTAACAATTTTTTATTCACGCTCGCTAGCGTCTCCGAAGCTCACTAGATTAATGGCTAATGACAGCGTGTAGTCCAGAAGACAGACTCTGCAAAATTTGGGGTGCAATCGAGCACTATACGACTTTAAAAAAAAAGAAGTAGGAGTTTTATATAAGAGTCCAATACTGACATATATCATTAGAAGTTACAGGAATCGTGCGATATTTCGGTTTCTAATGTTTATGTGTGTATGGGTGGTGACAAACTCTATAAGCAGCGACCCCTGAAGCCCGCTGTTCGAGAAAGTTAAGGCGCGCTGCCAGCGGTTGTGGGAGCACATCCTAAGCAACCATCCTCGTGGCGCTCTGTGTTCGTTCCAGTTGCCGTGCCGTGTGGGCAGACTGAGTAACTGGGCGCACTATTTGAGACATAGATCTGCGTGTGTGTGTAGCTTCCGGCCCGAGTGATCACAAGTGCTGCAGGAAAGCGTGCATGCGGTCGCGAAGCGAAAAAGCACCGCGCCAACTATGCCGGTTATGGAGCGCGTGCGGAAATTCCGTCGTTTGGGAAAGTCGAGTCGCTTTCTGCTTCCTTCCCGCAGAACGGCCGCTATCTGCTGCTGCAAGGCTAATGCAGTTGTCGTGTTCTCCAGCTGGCAGCGACTTTTCTTTTCCGTTCCCTTCTCCCTCTCTCTCTCTCTTTCGAGGCCGATTAGGTCTCGCTTGTCCAACGGGGCACCGTGTTTCTACTACTGGATGCCCCAGTGCGGCTCGGGCCTCTTCCGGGAATACTGAGCCACATTTGGTGCCACAGGGTTGCTGCGTCCTGGGCAAGGGCACGTGCACGTTCTGGGAGCAAAGAAGTAAACGGGAGGAGGCCGTGCTCAGCGCATGCGTAAGCAGCGTCGCACGCACTCGCTCCAGGCCACTTTTGCCCCTTGTCTCCTAGCATTGATTTTCCGAAAGGAAATATCGAACGCGCGCGTGACACTTAAAGGGCAACAAACCATACGCATCGAAGACAATAAAGATACTGAAGAAAAGGAAAGAATGAAAAAGCGGCCGCCCAACCGGCAATCGTCCGAAAGGGGCGCGAAATTTTAATGACAACCAACGCGGAAATGCGGGTAGCGATTGCGGCTTCAAATCATGGGCGGTAGTGTTGTTGTCCTGTTAACGACAATGGAGCGCCCGTCCCGAGGGCCGACAGTGCGACAGCGCGCTCGCCATTCCGCGCATGCAGTCTTCACGGCAGCGCGCGCGCAGGCGAGGCTAATAGTGTGGCTCGCAGATAAGCCGGCTCGTAGAGTGGGAGTAGCGAGGCGGGCAGCTCCGACGGCGCAGACAGACAGACGTTTAGCACAAGTGCGGGTCGTGGCACTTGTTAGCTGAACAAAAGGTTCCGGACGATAAATTAAAAGACACGAACGGCGGGCACTAAAAGAGAGTCCTTCTTCCGGTTTCAGTATTTCCCTTCCGCCGTGTAACTGGCAACCTCGTTCTACTAAGCGTGCAACGTTTCGCACCGCTAAAGCCGCTCATTAGGGCCCGAGCGAGTCGCGTCCTGCTAAATGAGAGGCGTGCCCGTGTTTCTTGCGCTCTGAAATGCAAATGTCGCCCTTCGTAGTCGCCGCTGCCGTCCGGCGCCCGCATGGCGGAGGCGGCGCGCTGTCGGACCTGAAGGAAATGGCCGAGCACGCCACGGACGCGCGTCGTTATTGAGGGCAGCCGGGCATCTCAAATGCGTTCGCGCACATTTTTGTTAATGGAGCAAAGGGGCTACAGCTCGATGGTCTACCGCCCCGGCCACACGCTTTCTGGCGCCCACCGCGTGTCAGGACATTCGAAGACAAGGGTCCCAGCAACTGACCCCTCTCACGTCGCTTTGTCTTTCCAGGAGTAACGCGGATCCCGGTTGTCTTTGTGCGCTGAGCGCGCCTCCTCTCCAGTTGTCTCGCTGAAGACCACGAGACCTTAGTGTGGAGTCATGGTTTGGAAACACTTTGTGGCACTCCACTTTTAGTAACGGTTAAATTGCAAAGAATACGAACATTAATATGGCAAATGAGGGCCGTAATATAGTATATAAGAAATTGTTAGAAAAGACAGAAAGACAGGGAGAGCGAGTTAAAGCAAGGAACGCAGGGCAGTGGTGGTGGAGTAGAATAAGCAGAGACCACGGACAGCTTACCGGCTTGCACCTAATTTTGCTGCAAATACGTACATGCAGCGGATATCGTGAACAATCGTGAAATTGACATAACAATGGCTTGGAGCCATGAGAGAGGGTACTTCATAGTGAGCGTGTCTGAGATAAAATTCGTGCATTGCGACTTTGCTGACAGAGCAGAAGGGACAACCACGCCAGGCATTTCTCATGCGGAATCCTCACGCTGCCGTAGCCGGCTTGCGTGCTGCGCGACTCTAAGGAGGTTTTGTGCTCTTCCTACAGCACATTCTGGACATATTAAGATAGCATGCGGAACGTATACAAGACGTAAGCTACGAGTTAATTCAACAGAATTCAGAAATGAAGTTGATGCAATACGGACGATAATAGGTAAGTGGAGTGAGAGAGCCTGAAGTCTAAGGACTTTGCTTTTCTGAAACGTTGCCGATATTAAAGCTAGGGTGTGAACTGACTGAAAAAGATTACGTTATCTCTTTTGAGCCTAAGGTACACAGCACGCTTATAGACCATCAGTCATCTTCTGTGCCACTGTTCTCGCTTTGACAACCAACGTCAGACTCTCCAGTGTGCCTTGAATAGACTGGATGACAGGCCATTTACAGAAGCAAAGATCTTCGGAGCCTGGCCTCACAGTTCATTGGCCCAGAAAGCAGTTCGAGCGCTTCTTCACAACCTGAAGTGCTCGACTGTAGACATGCTGCACCTAGCTTAGTACATGTGCAAGTGCGCTATAGACTCATGTTTTTTTTTTCTCTCTCTCTCTCTTTCACTCCCCATTCCCCTCCCCACGTGTAGGGTAGCAAACTGGACTCAGTCTGGTTAACCTCCCTGCCCTTCCTTCTTCCCTTCTCTTTTATAGGCGAAGTATTTTGTTTCGACGACAAACAAGAAAAAAAACGCAAGAAAACTTGCCAATCTTCTTTTTTTTTCGTTTTCGTCACACAAAGATATAAAGCTTTTATATCCACAACCCACGTTTGAAGTACATATTGCACTCTTCTGTATAGGATAGGGTGCTTTTGTGTAGTACGTATTGGGCTTCGCTGACATAGTAGAGAACGTCAAGAAACCTGATGCTGCGTATTCTTAAAGCCCACTTTCTATTCGCCAGCTTGGAGCTTTCGCCCTTGCTTGAAGAAGTTATTCGCCATAGCCATCTCGACACGCGCCTTTCAGAGATCAAGGAATTCTGTCATTTCGCCAGTGATGGTAAAGTGCTTCATTATCGCCGCTCTGCCGCTTCCATACATCGCGGTCCTTATTGTCGTAAACTTGGGCAAGGTTCCAGTCGCGTTCGATATTTCTTGCGGAAAATTGCAATTAGCTGTGTTTGGCCGATCGACCAGGATGGGAGGGTGAGGGGGAATGCACCCGCAATCAGTTGAACTAACAGTTGTGCACTCTGCGGAGCGGAGATGTGTGGAGTAACGAAGCTGAAGGACGCGCGGCGAGAAGCGAGCGCGCCAGCCGGCGCTGCGGAAGCAAAACAAGGCCGTATAACTGCACGAGAAAGTAAAGAGAGCAGGGCGAGCGGTTCGTCAATAAACTGGTCTCCCGCGCTTCCAAGGTGACGTGCCGCTCGAATGTAACAATGTTATTTTTATTCGCCGCTTTGCCTGCCAGTATTGCTGCTATTTTTTTTCTTTTCTTTTTGTTCTCATAGAAACTTCATCTGCACTCCTCGGGAGCTTTCTCCTCAATACTTCTGCGGCGCAAATATTGGACAGCCAGGGGAAGAAGAGAGCGTGCTTCTTGCGCTTAGCCTTGATTGAGCAGGATACACACACGCACACAAGAAGGAACAGTAAATATGCGCAGAACTATATTGGAAGAAATTCCCCACACCAACGTACACTCGCAGCGGCTGAGTATTTGCGTTGATTGCTGAAGAAGCATAAAGACAGCCTGCTCAAATGTTTCCACTGTCGACATTTCACTCAAGTTGACGGCTTCCGGTATTTCTCTAATGCGCTGTTTCTATTAATTAAATAAAGTCGTTCTTACATAAAAAGGCAAGAAATGTACCATCGATTGGCGATTTGGACGTTACGGCATGCTCATGACATTCGCACAAAAACTGGAATCTAGAGCGTTAGAATGCGCCAAAACTCTAAACGTATACATTTTTAGCTAACTACATGCGCCTGAAGTCTAAACATGCGGTCCAAGTTAACCCTGTTTGACAATTACCCAACGCGTGGTCAAGTAGCCACTGAGAAGGAGAGGGATAGAGAACGAAAGGCACGGTCGCGCCCGGTTGGTTGCCTACCCTACACGTGGAAAGGAGAAATGGGGGAAATATAGGAAGGAAGAAGAGTCAGCGTGCGCACAATCGCAGATGGCTGACGCACATTATCACTTTTGTTACTTTGTGCACACTAGAGTACAGCTGTTTCCTAGTGCACCAGACGCGGACAAATAAAAATGGATACCCACCAGCGCTGTGAGTATCCATTCAGTGTTGTAGGTGCTCGTTGTGCTTGAAATCCTTCGTGATGCAGCACCAACTAAAGCGCAACGCCCAACTTTGGTGCCGCAGAGTTGTTTGGCCAAAGCGTCCATGGATCTTCCGAGAATGGTCTGCCGTCTAAGCGACTGAGAGCATATTGTTGACAGTGAATGGATGGACAGCGGCACAGAATGGGTCCTATAGTTTCCTCACAGCCGTAAGAATGACATACGACACTGTTGGTCATTCCGATGAAGGCCGGATAAAGTTTCAGCCACACTTTATAGCGCAAAACTGCTCATCCAAAGCCGCTCGATCGCGGCAAAACGCGCCAGCGCTAACATGGCCACAGTATAGTCGGCGTCTTCGCCGCAGAGGCACCCACGCAAAAGCCTCACTCTCCATTCGAATGGATGCTGTAATAGCTATCAGCACAGTCCTTTAATTTTATTAAATGACTCTGCTATCACAGCGACCGAGATCAGCGATGATTCTTGCCGGAGCCAACTCGGCGCGGTATAGTCCCTCGCGCGGCCAGCCCATGTGAATGAATCGGCCGATTCGCACTGGTCTCCTCGATCGGCGGCGCACAGCAGGCTGCAAGGAATAACTCCGGGACCCAACCTCTGCGCGGCAAATTTTGAGGCGCGCATTTTGCTACCGGCGGTGCGGCGCGCACGTCCTTCCGCTAGTCTCTCTGTGCCTATAACCTCGACTTAAAAATGAGGTTGGGCGCTTGCACGCCCTCTTTATATTGTATGGAAAAAGTCATGCGGAATGTATCAAATAGGCATGTAGTCTCTATTTATTTCTTTGTCACTTTATATGTTTGTTTTGCTACGGAAATTTATCCTCAGAGCTTTTTCCCAGGACATGCGGAATCAATATTACACCATTCAGTAACCTAAATTTCGTTCTCATTTTTTAAAATTAGATTGAACGCAAGATCGTCTCAAATGGTCAGATTCGTGTTCGCTTGTTTCATGGAATGAGCAGGTGCGAAGCTAATTTGAACTTGTCGCACTATCTGCAACGTTATGTTAGGAACAAACTTTTTTCATTGAGGACTCAATATACTCGTTCGGTTGTGAAGAAGTCATCGCTACTTAAAGATGACTGGTTAAACGGAACATAATTGTGCACGCTGTTTGAAGAAAATTCACTTGTTGACTAAAGCAAGATTTGTGACAGTTCTTGTCATTTTTCTTTCTTTTTCCACTTTCTTACTGGCTAGCACGAGTCTGTGTTATTGTTTTGACCGGGATATAGGCCACTTTGCGGGACGGATGATAAAAGATTAGAATCGGAGGCAAATAATTCTTACAAAACATGTCTCTAGCACTCCTTTGACAGATCACGCAAGCAATAAAAAAAGAACGAAAGAAAACTGGAGGTGCTGCGTAGGAAACATCCTAGGGATGTGCTTTAGGTTTGTACATGTCACGGTTTCTTTCGTCATTTGGTCACGATACCTATTCGGCACGTCATTTCTCATCATATTATTTCTTCTTTATTTTATATTCATATATTAAGCTTTCGTCCAGGCTTACTCCCTACTATAGGAGGCTCACGTCGGCACCACAGCTTGTACATTCGTGAATGCAGCTTCGTAATCATCGACGATGAACCGCCGCTGCCAAGAACAAAAATGTGAAGGCAAAGAATAATAGAGCCCGCGATGTTCGGTGATGTGCGAAAAGACTCACGCGCCGCCCTCGCAGGCCCTTTCTCATTCACGTCCTTTTCCCGTTGCGCAGTCACGTCCTTCACTCTGCCGTGCGCGTACCCTATATCCGCGAATCTGCAACCAAATGGAAAATAACGCCGGTATATGATGTGACGATTCCCCTCGTTCGATTCTGTTCCTTTCGTGTGATCCACCAGTGACGACCGGACAATGCTCGTGATAATGTTGACGGAGCGCCTTTCTCACGACTGACAAAAAGCGCGGAAAGAAGTAGACTTGGAAGGAAATCGCTGCATTATCCTGGCCTGAAACAGAGGCCCGAACGGGCTAAAGTTTTCGGGACGCGGGATCCGAGAAAAAGCAACATTTCTTTGCAGCCAGTGCAACCTCGAATAGACAAGTGCAGTGGATACTTCACCACTTCAGCGTAAACGACTACCACGTTGCTCATCTTAATTTCATGCTGGGCGACGAAGTTGCGAGGGACACTAAGATTTTTTTTTTTCTCTCTCGTAAATTTCGCGCTCCGGGAGACTCTCGCGATCACATCTGCATATTTGGGCCGCCCACGCATCCCCAGCGCGTGCACTCGACTCGCGGCGTCCACGCTATATGCCCAGGCAGCCCGCGAACAGAGTGTTCTCTCTCGAGAAGCCTTTCCCGTGAGCCGCGCGTCGACTGCAAGTTCATCTCTATACACCAGAGCTCGTCGTGAAGAACAACTTGGCCGCGAAACCATCGTCGTCGTCGGCGGTGGTGGTGGCGGCACAATGCCGTCCGTGCTTCTTCTTCTCTTTTTTTTTCTCCTCCCGAAGAACGCAATGCCACCACCACCACCACCACTGTAGTTCGATCGTCGCCGCCGCCGCCTGCTCCCGCTCCGAATGGGGGAAGACGACTCCGTGCACGACGAAGGCTTCCGTCCGTCGCCCATCTCCATTTTCATCTTATCCGCGCCTCCGATGCGCCGCCGCCGCCGCCCTTCCACCGCGCCCCCGGAGGCTGTAATTTAGGTTCCCGCTCGGAATGAAACCAGCAAAGGGAAAAGGGGCAGAGAGAGAGAGAGAGCAGGGGAAAGAGGAAGCAGAAAGCTTTCCTATCCGCCGCCACGCTGAGAGCGTCGGGCCGCTCGGACCGATTCCGAGTTGCCTCGTCCCCTGCCTTTCGGAACGGCACGCGCTCCAGCTCTCTCTCTCTCTCTCTCTCTCTCAGAGAAAGAACGCCGTCGGCGATTTCTAGCTCAGGCACGCACAAAGTCGCGAGCACAACAGAACCGCGGCTCCCCCGCCGCCGGCAGCGGAAATAAGGAAAGAATGGATAAGAAAAAAGAAAAGTAGAATCGCAATGCTCCAGGACGATGACAGTGAAAGAAGAAAAGAGTGAGCATGGGGGGAGTGAGCGGAAGAAATGACTGCTTTATAGGGAAGAGGGAGGGTCGCGCATAAATGCAACCAAGATAAAAGAAAGGCACCGACCAGAAGATCATTGAAGCGGGAAATATATATACAAGAAGATAAGAAGGAGAAATGAATACAGCAAGAAAAGGGGGGTCATGGGAACCTACCTCCGGTTCAACAATGGCTATGCTCGTGAGAGCATGTCCTCTTTAGTCAACCAGAAATGAATGACATTGAACACGAAGCCGTACACACATGCACACGCACATCGAGAAAAGAACTCCTGAGAGGCCTTGAAGAATCTTCGTGTTTGCCACTGCTCAACACGGAGTCGCTTGCTTATGGGTGCGTATACTGGGTGTCCCAGCTAACTTGGACCAAACAAAATGCACACGAATAGCTCTAGCGAAATCGTACCAACTACATATTAGCCGCAGCATGCAGTTTGTACGGTAGGGGCAAATGATTGTAGCAGTCATTCCCTTCCGTCGTTCTCACGCGCTTCACCCTCTCCTTCCTTCAAACAAACAAAAAAAAAAGGTGTTTCCTTCTCCTTCGCAGTCTTGGACGCTTTGTCGCTTCTGCAGCGCTCGTAATAGCATGCGTTCGCGCCGTTATGCGACTGGAGCAGGAGGCCGAAATGCCTGCAACCGGCGTGACGTCCTGTCACCGATGTCACTTCCCCGTGGCCACAGTCGGGCTGCGGCCGCGCTCGTTCATCCATTGCACGCTTGAGCGCTGCACAATAGCAGCCGCGCAAGCCCCCGATCACGTGTGTTTTCTTTTTCTTATTTCGCAGGGTTTTTTGTTTTCTCTGCAAAAATAACCCGGCAAATTTTAGCACGAAAAAAATGTTTGAATCCGAGGTTATTTGCGGCGATTTGCAACTGTATAGTTGACATGTGAGAGATTCAAGCAATAATTTAAATAGTTGGCCAAATAGAACAGTTAATTATTGAATATTTAGTCACGAAAAAGATACTTTTTGTATGTACACACGACTACCACTAATATGCAGTTGGTACCATTTCTCTAGAGGTTTTGGTTCTTTTTTTGTTAAATCTTGGTCCAAAAGTTAGCTGGGTCACTCGTTACAATAGACGCGGCTGAGATGGCTCTTCTTGTTGTTTGTTTTCTTTCATTTTATAGCGATAGCACTTGTATGGACAGTCCAGGCGCATTTCTGCCGTCGCCGTAACGTTCCGTATAAAGTCCAAGGGCGATAACATCGCTGACGCACCCGTATGCTGTATGGGCAAATGAAAGCGTGCGAGAGTGAGCTGATGACGGCACAATCTCGCCCACACGCAAGGGAGGAAAGCGGGAGGAAGCGTGCCGTCTTCTATCGCGCTCAAGGCAGCGCGGGGAGGGGAGGGGTTCTACTCCCCCGGCTGCTGCGTATGGCGGAGCCGCGCAGGCCGTATACCTTGAAGGCGATCTGTGATGGGAACAGAGGATGCCGAATGCTGATAGCTTCGTGTGCGCTTTGTTTTCGCCGCATAGTTCGCGTTGAAGCTGAGAGGCAGCACGAAGGTCAATTCACTCGTTGCTGCTGCCACGCTTCCTCACTCCAGCGCTCTGACAGCGAGCTTGCGCGTTCATCGAGTGATATGTGTTCATGTTTGCCTGTGCTCTCGTGACACCGTGCTTCTTAGTTTAGTTAGCAAGCGAATGTTTACAAGTTTATACGGCCGATAAAACTACTATTCTTACTTCATATAGCTGTCTACAATTTTGCTATTGCAATCGATGCTTCGCCTTCCGGGAGTAACTGCAACTTTTTTTATACCGTCCGTTTCCTTTCAGGCAGAATTAAGATACAACGTGCGCATTTGGCTATTGCTTCCTTGTATAAATCTTGGCAAGGGCATTGTACTGTGCCAAAGAGCACGAATGAGTGCGGTCGCATTTACTTGTAGTTAGCACATCGTTTGAGAGGCGACAAACAATGATCCTTCATGACATCGCAGCAGAATTTCTTTACGCATCTGTAATGCTGTCTGAAATGGAAACATGGACTAAATTAACATTTCACATTACATTGACGATAACAAATTAAGGTCAACGTAAATTATATAACCGGAACTTAGTGCCCTGGTTTGACTGCGATATCGATGAGCTAAGGGAAATAAAGAGATTCGATGCACTCGTATGCACAACTTCATCAATTAAATGCACAACAATGCATGCGTATATGCTTAATTTATCAACGTGGAGTTTTTAATGCTTGGCATATTCGTTGTGTTTAACTTCCCAAAGTAACACAGCTAGGGCGCTGTGTGCGAGACGCCGCAATGCGCGGCTCCGGATTAATGCTCGGCCTCAGTGATTCTATACCGTGCGCCAAAAACACTCGTCACACTAACGCGGCCGTCCTCACACTCGGCAGTTGTACGCCATAGTCACTGAGCACCACGGCAGGCATGTGTAAACGCCCATTGATCTCAAATAATCGCATTCGTTCGGTTTGCGCATGGCTTCACTAGCGCACACGACTATAGTGGCGACCCATAGGAAGAGAGAGGGCGCCGATAGTGAAATACAGGCCGAAGGACGAGTCTCGAAAGAGCCTCCGAGTAGTCATGGCTTGATCCTGATTCTCGCTATATCGAGGAAGATAGGCGCTCCACCTACTCACATACCTTTCAATGTATTTGGCGATTCTAACCAATGTCTGAGTGAGATGGAACCCAAACGTTCTTTGTTCTCCTCGCGACTTTGATCGAAGTGTTTTTGATGGTCAATTTATATGAAGGGGGGAGGGAGGGGCAGGCAGCTGGAAAAAGGCACTGCCCGCTCATTGCTCTGCTGGAGAGAAGGCTACGTTGCTTATGTGGAGATATATAATAGAGCAGTGCTGAGCTGCCTTGTACTGTATACAGTACTTAGATGCAGCGGCTACATTTTAACCTCTTCCATATATTGTTCCACGAAGCTAGAATTGCCTGAACATTAATCGGACAGCCTTTTTAAATGTGTCGGAACTCCTGTCATAATCCGCGGCCCGGGCCTATATCTAGTTTATAATGTTATAGTTTGATAATATAATATAGTTTATAATATAGTTTGATAATGTTAATGCCTTTTGTGTGTGTGTCCCTATGTGTGCGTGTTTCTTTTCTTTCTTTTTTGAGCGTTTTCCTCTCTGTCATCTCTCTAACCCCTATCCCCCATCTCCAGTGTAGGGTAGCGAACCGGAGACACATATCTGGTTAACCTCCCTGCCTTTCCTCTTCACTCTCTCTCTCTCTCTCTTGATAATATAGTTCAGGTACATGTATGACCGTGAATTGGTGCTAGAATAACTTCGACGCATTGATCATGTTCATTCTTCTGCAGAGCAGCGTGTATAAAACCGGGTTTGTTTGTTTGTCTGTTTGTGTTCTAGTGCAAAGAGTTTTTCAAGAATCGTCTGAGACAGATAGCGCATTATCGACTTTTCAGATGCATTTCTGGAAGAGACGGAAATTTCCTTTATAGGTAATTGCGATGTCCGGGTGGCTAATTAAATATGTTCACTAATTAACCTAATCATTATCTACTCATCCGGCCTTAAAGTGTGCTATGAAATACATTGGCAGTCCAGTTAACAATTTACCAAACGCGTGCATCGAGCAATTCAGGACAATCTGAACTGAGACGCCAGTGCACTTTTAGCAGATTTCTAGCCGGGACGAGTATTTAGAAAAAGGTCCTAGTTTTCAGGTTTCTCTGAGCAGACATTAGTTCACTCAGCTTAACTTTCGCATTTGTAATATGTCACAGAAAATGAACAACTTAAAAGTTATCTAACGAGTCTTTTTTAAGTAGCCACTCGAACATTGTGATTTGTCGTACAACTGACGTTGCCTCTTCAGGTAATACAGTTCAACCTACCGCATCACGCTATGGCTTCCATGCAATTAAAGGCAACGCGCTCCAAGTAAAGAAAAGGTCGTCGGAGAGAGAGAGAGGGAGAGAATATCATGGCGCAGTTCGTTCCTGCTCGTGCGCGCTTTTCGTGTCTGCGCCGATTTGCACTCGAATGAATTCGCTAAGGAATGTGCAAGACAGTGCTTTTAAGGGGGGGGGAGGGGGAGGCGATGCTTATAGAATTATTGGTACAGAGCTATTCTTGTTTCTTCCACCCCCCTCATAGGGATTGCATCTGTCCTCACTGCCCGAAAATATAGCCTCCGGCGGTATACACGTGCAACCGTGTATGACCGTGTATGCTCCCATCCCCACAATCTTTCTCGCGTGGAGGAAGTCTCTCCTCCGGAGGCTTCAGACGTACGTGGCCCTAAGACCCGCCATTACATGTACCTTGGGTCTATCATACGAAGACAATGTCCAGTGTCCGAAGTGCTCCGTTCCTGGGTCTGCAGCGGATTTCCGCCATCTACTTTGGACGCCCTGGGGCAAAGACAGTGCGCGCAAATGTATAAAGTAACGTGAAGTTAAGCACTGAGCAACCTGAAAGGTATGAACCATAGCTTATGAACAATAAACTTCGAAGGTCGCTGTTGCAGTATCTTCGTGAAACAGGCCTCCATTTACATTCATTCCTATTCCAACATGATGTCTCGTGGCAACCCAAGGAAATAAAAAAAAAGAGCAAATGTTCGCAAACATACGTAGCGAATACCGTAGGAACCAACACCGCTTCCGCAACGACCTTGGCATGAAGAAGTCGAAAGCTACTGAATTTGCATGTGTACAGCTGAGTCGCACTGGCCAAATCTGCGGTACCTATGTAAATTATATGTGGAATGTGCACGAGGTGCAAGACAGCCGTCAGCGTTCATTATGCGGTTGAGTTCGGAAAGTTTCTAACTTAATTCTTTGAAAGATAAAATTGAGGCACAGAGGTTGTTTAACCAGTTTTCGCCTTTCTCTAGGGTCATGATGCTAAGAGGAAAGTCAGGAAAACACGGGCAACGCGTGAGATGTAAATTCAAAACGATGAGCAAAACGAGAACAAGGTGAAAGCAGGAGCCAACGTTCCGACAAAAGGACTTGTCGAGGAAAGTGAGAGTATACACATAACCACCAGCAACAAGCTCAAGAAGCGCATTAGCAGCAGTCTGAGAAACAAGTATAGGATAGCAGGCATTTGCAGAAAAAGACGTGGCTACATAATTACTTGTGTGTAACATCAAAGGCGGAGCCAAATGATGAAGCCTTTTAAGAAGAGCGAAAAAACGGAAGAGCAGCCCCAGTCCTGTGCGGATGTTTTGGCTGAAGTAGCATCGAGGCGATGTTTTTAGCAAATGTCGGTTTCATGGTGGTTGTATTTGTTTTTCCTCTCAATGGTTGTCTTAATAATCGCGACTTGTGCATGCGCAAGAGTGATAGAAGAAATACAAGACGGGGATGCCTTACATGCGCTAAATTAAAGTCAATTAAATAATTAATTGATGATTAGTTATGTAATAAATGATTATATAAAAATTGATTGATTGATTGATTGATTGATTGATTGATTGATTGATTGATTGATTGATTGATTGATTGATTGATTGATTGATTACTGACGTGCAGGAGCTGAGAGTGAAGGCAGGGCGATGACTGAAGTTACTAAACGCCGCTGTGTTCGCATTTCATTTTATCCAAATTTTGAATGTTTGAGTGTACATTTGCAAGTGCAGAAAAAAAAAAGAGTGTGGACATCTTTCTGTCGCATTTGGCGATGACTACTACCTGTAATGACGAAGATATGTCTTGCCATGGTCTCAAAGGATGAGTAGCCTATCTACACCGACCAGACTATGTGATGCCTAATATCAGTTCCTTAGGCGACCGGCATCCACGAGAAAGAGTGCAGCTGTGTTGACTTCTTTTTCGGGGCTCTCAGTGGCCTATACCATCACCCTGCTAAACTTCTTCACTCGAAGTTTTTATTCCAGCGAGACATTTCCCTTCGGCCTCCACCAGCTAGATCGTTCCATTTCCACCCTCTCTCTCTACGCCAGGCGCTGTGACGTAATTCTAATCGTGTGCACGGGCCAATCACAAGTGACGTTTTTTTTTCCTTTTTTGGCAGTCTGCCACAGACTGCTCTCCTCAGATTCTGCTCCCAGAACCACTGTTCACCGCAAAAAAAAAAAGAAAAGACGTTTCGCAGAAGATAAACTTGGTGGAACTGGTATTGTCTTCATACTCGGCCACTCATTTGGTCGTATTTACCTCGCGATTTCTTCCCAACCGCGACAAAGCAAGTACACATTCGTTTGATATTTATCGATTGATCGCTTTCTAGTTACTACTCAACCCCTTAGGATCACTGCAAAGCTGTCACCAGTGCGCTTGTCGCACTGCGGCGAGCCGCTGTAAGGGGCTGCATACGAATGGCACTCTGCCTTATGACGTGGCTTGGCGCGAAGCAAAGAGCGATCACGCTACAACTCTGGACATGAGCAAAGCGACGCCGTACAATACAGCCACGCCGCAGTGCGTCACAGGACGACGGCTCTCGCAGCCGGTGTCTCCTCCGCAAGTGCCACTTAATTGCTGGCGTCCCCTGCGCGCGCGATGCCGGCGCCGCGCGAGCGACCAGCGCGGAATAAATACGCGCGACCTGACCAGGCGCCCGATTCGGGAGTTAATTAAGGCCGGTTTGCGGCGGCCAAGAGCGCGCGTCGAACTTTCGGGAATCTGGCCGCGCTTCCGGGCGAGCACGAAGAGGGAAGCAGCAGCCGGCCCTAGTCTCCGCCGCGCGGCCGCCGCTGCAGTCGGCGCCGCGCGGAGGCCTCCGCGTCTCGGGGTCCCGGCGGCAGCTGGTCGGGTAATTATTTATCCGCGGCTCCGAGTCCACTCTATTATGGATGGGCCGAGGCGTGGCACTGGCGCTTGGGCCCCACTCGAACGCCGGCTGCGGCTTTTCGCGGCTGATTTGCAGCCTGCGGTCCGGTGCCCGTGCTGGCCAACTGCTGCTGCTGATGCCGCCGCAAGCAAGGGCGCTGATCGGCGGACACGTGCCGCCGGCGGAACTGACGCCCCGACTCCGCCGCGCGTCGACCGCAGTAGTCGGCTGTCCTCCGCGTCGCTCAAGCATCTTCCTCTTGCCGCCGACCTTCTCCGCGCTGACCTGCCTTTTCACTGTGCCTGCGCTGTCGCTTGCAACGTTCGCCGGGGCGAAATCGTGCGCTTCGCTTGTGGCGTCACGTTTACGGCCTGGTTTCCTCTTTTATTGCTGCTGATTATTTTTTCTCGTTTAGGTAACTCACTATGCAAGCACTCGAAATTATTTCCGCATATCTCGCCGTCGTTCAAGTGTCTTTTTTTTTTATTGTAAGAGCGAACGTGCCTTTTCGCTGACTCACGAGTTACTGACAGGCAAACGAAACGATATATATTTTTGTTGTTCTCGAATTTCTCCCGACGTCTGATGATTTAGTACTGCGTTTACATTTGTACTATTTTTTTCCTGTCTTAATTTGTGGTGTAACTTTCTTTTCCTTCAGAAGAAGTGAAGAAACCATAGAAACACAAGGCGGCAACTCAACGACAATACACCTCAAGCGCGTTGCTTCGATACGGAAATTTTCTACGGAGCGAATAGCTGTCCGCTGAAAGATTAACTTATTAGGAACCGAATGAAGGTTAGATAGCAATGTTTTGAAAGATTTCGCGGGCCCATCTAGTAAACGTACGAAAGCGTTGCGTAGGGAAAATGCAATACGGGGTGATAATTTTCAAGCTCTAGGGAACTTTTAAAAATCGTCTGTGGCAGATAGCGTAATTCTTGTCCTTTAGTTGTATTATTCGAAGAAGCTGGCATTATTCGCGCGAAACATCGAAACACATATTGAACTAAATCACGAAAATCACTAATTGATTTCTGGATTATTTACTTTACGGCACATATTGCAATTTGCGAATTGTAGCCAGCGAGTTTGCAAGACGTCTCCCCTTGAAATGAATTTCCAGGAGGACACCAGTTTCGAGATATTATTTCCCAAAGTGCTGGACTAAATACATTGTCGTGCCAGTTACTTCGCGCTTCAATGCATAAAAGAGCATTTAAAAAAGTTAAATGGAACAATGAATTGTTCTTACAGCGAGTTTTAGTTTCAATTTATTCGTCATTCAAAAAACGATGAGTAAACAAGAAATAGTATGCAGACGAGGGTCCCAAAGTCAATGACTGCAACTTGACCCTCGATTCTAAAAAAAAAAAAATGATGTGTACAAAACGTAGGTTAAAGCAGCAAAGATAAAAAGAGTACAAGGAAAACAAATGAATGCGCGTAATGCAATACATTGGTAAGATGCAACAAACAAAAAAGTACATATATCAAAAAGCATAATTATACAGAGAACATGTTATAGGACATGAAACTATTTACAAAAAGAAATAAAGCATCTTAACTCATGTTTTAACACATTTAAAGATGACGTTAGCTTAAGTGAATGGGGTAGGTCATTCCATATTTTTAATGCTGAAAACGAGGATGCCATTTTCCCATAGTTTGTGTTACATTTAGTTAATAAAATGTTGTAATTATGCGCAAACCTAGTGTGGTTAGTATTAGTGAGTAATTTGTAGTCCACAAATTCGTAAGGAAGCTGTTAGGTAATTTAAAAAAGAGAATACTTAGATGATACTTAAACAAGTCAGATACAGGTAGTATAAAGTTTACCTGGAGTAGCGGGAGAGCATTTGAGTAAAAGGAACTGTTGGTGATTTGCGAATAGCCTGGTTCTGTATGTGTTGAATAAACGAGAGGTGGCAGTTATACGTGTTTCCTCAGGAAGCAATACCATAGGTGATATGACTATGAATGAACGCAAAGTATAAAGATAATAATGCATGTTCTGAAAAGAATGCACGCGATTTTATGAGAGCTCTTATGCCGAAAGCTGTTTTCTGTTTAACAAACGCAATATGATTAGTAAATTTCAAGTGAGAATCTAATTTTATGCCAAGGAAGAAAACACAGTCCGCTGCAGGAATAAGGTGACTGTCGAGAGTTACTCGGGGGAAAAACGGCACGATCTTCTGCTTTGTTTTAAATGACATGAACTGAGTTTTGAGAGGGTTTAAAATTAAATGATTTAACTGACACCATTCAACAACTTTCGCTAGTTCATTGTTCAGTTTAAGGAGTAAGGTTGCTAAAGAGTTATCAGACATGGAAATAGTGGTATCATCAGCATATAAAATAGCATTAGAAAGGTCAAGAACATCGGGTAAGTCGTTAATGTAAATGCAAATGGTGCATATCTCCAAACTGGTGTCATTCTGGAAGTTCATTTCGAGTGGACACGTCTGTCAAACTCACCGGCTACGATTCGTAAACTGCCACATGTGCCGCAAAGTAATGAATTAAGGAACTTAATTAATAACATTTTGTTAATTAGTTTAATATGTGTCTCGATTTCTCTTGCAAGTAACGTCCACCTTTCCTAATAATCCAGCTCAAGGACTAGAATTATGTTATCTGGAACAGGCGATTTTTAAAAATTGCGTGAAAGTTAAAAATTAGCACCTCGCATATTGCCTATGCCCACCTTTGTACATTATACATGCCGCTATTTCTTCTTCATTTAGTTTTATTTGGTCATGACATTATTTCATCATGTCAGTTCTCATTACATTATTCCCGCTTTATTTTATTTTGTTTGTTAATTCTCTTCTCTTTAATCAACTGAAAAGGGGCAGTCGTCGCCTACAAACGGTGACAGCAGCCCCTCTGCTTATTCCCGAAACAAAAGAGAACAGAAAAAAAAAAAAGAAGAGGGAGGCTTTCTTTTTGAAACTATATGCCAAGGGTCTTGCATCTAACGAGGAGGCTCAAGTCTGCTCTGATATTCATTCAGTCGCATATTTAGCCGTACTTAAGCTCTAGTAACCTCATATGGCCAATCTATAGGGAGAAAAAACACTCGCAGAGTGCCGCATGACATTCTTTCCATATGTAGGGAAGACACTTACGTGCCTCTGGGTGTTACAAAAAAAGAAAGAGAAAACTAAAGTGTGTTCGAGAGTCTCCAACTACCTACACGTTCCGCGCAGGTCATAACTTCCTCGTATTATTTTATGAAGAGGCGTTGTTTGCCCAAAGGCATCACTGAAGCTAACCAGGCGGTAAAACAAAGACGCGTTTTCTTTTTTTTTTCTTGAAACAGCTTTGTTGTTCAGGTATAATGCACGGGTAAGTATTGCTTCGGCTGGTCGTTAGGGTGGCACAGCTCTACGTTTACGTAGGGCGAGGGCTTCGAGTAGCGCCGTAGGTCCATGGGTGGAGTGCTACGTTGGTCCGCACTTGCAGCGAGCGAGTCGTGGCGCGTTGCTTTCTTCGCAGAACTGTGTCCGACGGAAGCCAGTGTAAGCGCAGCGTCCAGCTGGGATCCTGGCCTGACAGCGAGGTTCTCTTAGCATTTCGGAGCAATATGGATGTGCATTGCCGACGTCTTCAAGATTTGGCAGTTGTGCTGAGAATCACGTGTGATCAGACTACGCCTTAGGGCTGCGCATATGCCGTAGAAGCTCTCTGTAGTTGATGCGGCCTTGGTGTTTAGGCGGCAGGTCGAATGGTAGTTCGTCTCTGAAGTATATCAAGCGTCCGTTGCTGCGCCGCGCATGAAGTTTATTTTATTGATTTATTTAACTGTTTAAAGGGGCCTTGAACCACTTTTTTATCCAAGTGGAGAAATATATTTGAAGTGAAAGTAGGGTATTCCAGCAAGACTTTGCCGCAAAAAGTACTTCAATGCGTTCAGCAGAAGCGGAGTTATTGGCAATCAAACACGGCCTCCGCTGCGCTCCCGTGCCTGCACTGCTCTCCCGTTTATGCCTTGTACTGCGAAGGCTACGGCGCAGAGGGGCGTGCCCTCAACGCTCCCCCTTTTAAATGTATCCGTGGCGCGCAGTTGAAATTTCATTTTGGATGTTAACGTTGACGCCACGACTTCCGCCTTTGGTGCCTACGATACGCTAAACATAAGCCAAACGCGGTTGTCCTCAGCGAGGCGCGGTGCGCTTATCCAGTGGACTCGTGGCGGCACCCCACGGTGGCCGCGGTATTTATGCCATGTAGCCGACCGCAGCTTGATGTCAGCTATCGGCCAATAGCAGCCATCTAACAGAATGACGAAATAAAGCGTCCGATGAGGAAATAAAGTGTCCAGAAGAGAGCGAGGACAGAGCCTTCTGTTGAACAGAGAGCGTTTGAGAAAACGGTGACATCGCGATTCGTTTTCGAGCTCCTCACGCCGCGTACGACAGCAAAACTTGGCTGAGATGTTCACAGCAGCGATGTTCACCAAGTCCGTGGGGTGGTTCAGGGCCCCGTTAAGGTATTCTGCGGGTCATATTTAGCATGACTTCTAGTACGTAATTCTAGTACATTCTAGTACGTAATTTGACTAATTATTCATTACGTTTCGTAACAAGAAACCACATGCCGCAGTACGAACCCGCGATTTTCTTGTTATATCCTGCTTACCAGTGGTAATGTCCGTCGCAAATGTATCCAAATCGTACTTCTAATTCACACGTCGCTCACCATAGTAAAACGCCTAATATACGCAAAGTTCAGTATATGAGTATATGAATGATATTGCATTAGTATGATGCTGAATACGCTTAAATGTTAAGGAAATTGTAACCTCGTGCAATACGCCATCGCTCGTTTCGCTAGTTGTCAACCAACAGCTATGCTGTGGGTGCCCTTGTTATGACGTGATGCTGCGGTCATATATATATATATATATATATGCAGACGCTTTCGAGTTCTATACATCCCCACGCCAGCTATATACCATTTACAGGAATCAGGTTACTAGACATACTAAATAGCGTATAAATCCGAAGGAAAAGAACACGAAATGACGAGAGATTTCTTTTTCTCTCCTCTTTTTATTTCTCTGTCGAGAGCTGGAAAAGAGGAAGACATTAGATAGCTCCCCCATCCCGGCCCCGTGCTAAAGCGCTCTCAAGCGCTTTGTTTTCAGCGATGAAAAGGCGAATAGCGTTTCGATGGCGCTTCCTGCCCTTCCACTCCAGGCTTCCTTTTCCTCTCACGTGCGCCTTTCATTTCTCGGGAAAGGGGCATTGTTCGGGCGGCGGCACAAAAAAGTGAAATGCAATGCCGGAGGAGAAAACAGGCTCGAAAGAAGGCAGCATCGACGATATTCTTCCGTCCTCTCTGTCAACCCGCACGTTGATAACAAGAGCGGATTAAAAGAAAATAAAAAAGAAAAAAAAAAAACACATGCGCGCATACACACACACACGCACACAAACTGCCTCCTCATTTCTCCCACTCGTGTTCCTACAGGAAAACCTGGTACCGGGGAAAATTGTGTTTTTGAAGTACGTACAGGCCGTATATTACTGCTGCTGGCTGTTGCTGCTCTTCCCCCGTACAGTTCCTACAGGAGGTCCTGTGATTCTCTTTAAAACCCCGTTAATAACGGGCGCACTTTGAGAAGGCAACAAAACGCAAACTGCGGAAACCGCTGAACAAATAAATGAATAAAGAGCGGGAGGGAAAAGGTGGAAAAAGACGCGGATACATCACGGGAAAGGGCGCTGGCAAGCGGCGGGGAGGAAACGAAGAAAGACGTGACCGGTAATGGCTGTCCGCGGCTCCGTTCGTGCGTTACATTGGACTCGACGCCCCGTCACGCCGAGACGACGACGTTGGCTATTGACAACTTTCACGAGTGACTGCAGCTCGCTTTATTTGCCGTTTTGTGGCCGCGTTTCGAGCTACCGTTTTCTCGGGCCTTGCTTTATCGATGTTGTTGCTTTTTCGCTTTCACCGTTTCCTGGAATGCGGGGGAATGCGCTATCTTTTCCGACTAATTATAGAGCTCGGATGCGCAGCCGCTTTTCTTTTGTGGCCTCTTTCTTTTTCGTGCCCTCGGCCGCCGTTTAAACCGATGGGCTTTCAGCGGGTTCAGTGTTCTGTTGGCAATCATTGCCTCGTGTGCGTATCGCATGTATCCATTATGTTGCAGACGTGCCTGTTGCGGCAAAATCTTATAAAAGGAACTACGTGCCGTGTACCGCTGCTATTTAAGGGATGTGCTGCCGTCTTGTGTGCTATATGCTGGCACTTTTGCAGCGCCCAAATCGGAAGTCACTTGAGGTTTTCAGGTCACTGCAATGTCATCGTTGCTGCAAAGAATTCACCGCGCACATGATATACGCAGTTGCGTGTCAGTCGCGACGTGTCCTTTAAACCTGTGACGTGCACTGCACGGGACGAAGTTATTTCCCGGAATTTTAATTATGACTATTTCCCGGAATTTTAATTATGACAATGTTGCCGCCCCTGGGAGGCGTCACCTTTGCGTGGCACCTTCCGCGGCCGCTCACATGGAGCTGACGGCTGGTAGGGCCGGTGGTCGCAGCGGTGTAAAAATTGGCAACAAAGCGTTAAAATGCTCTAGAATTCTTTCTCTTATTTCTTTCTTAGGGCAGTCCTCCTATATATACGCCGTGTAACACTCAGGTAGTGCCTCTGGTTGTACCTCTGGTTGTCTTAAAGTGTAGCATAAATTTGGAGCATAACGTGTTTTTAATTCATGTCACCGATTTGCGACATGTATTCAAATTAAGTCAGACAACAATCTAACTGACCACGGGCTTTCGTTTCGTTGACTAAGTATCGAGCCCCTCGGTTGGTATGACCATTCGCAGCCCGATTTCAGGCCTCTTAACTTCAAACTTTTGCGATCAGATAGCTCGCAATCTCAACACAAGCAAGGGAAGAACCAACTCGCGCGCAGGGGAGCAAGCACGACTGGCTTGCGTTCTGTAAGAAGAGCGCACTAACGCTGCTAGATTATCTACGGGTTTTGCACGCATTTATTAGCGGATAGATAAATACAAAGAAAGAGGGAGCTACGGAGTTATGCTGAAAAAAACCTTAGTGGCCCGGCTCTGAACAGCGTGAATAAAAATTATCTGCGAGTTTTGTGGGGCTAAACAAGCCAAATGGAGGTTCGTATTTAAAAAAAAATAGATTTAAATTTTTTTCTTTGTGTGTGAAATCCTTAGACTTTGCTACGTGCAGGCGAGTATGCGTAAAATGAGTGAAATCGTTTGCAACCACCTAAGGGGTACGCTAATTAAACTTCGCGTATTGGCTGGCTGTGCGCTGAAATGAATTGTCTTGCCTATTGAAAGACCGAAAGTGAAGCCTTTCAACAAAGGCCTCCTTTGAACGGGCACAGGTATTTCAGATAATATCATGGAAGACTTCATCGTCTTCTCTTACGAATCCGTTCTTTTGAAGGTAAAGAAAGCAAAAGCAAAAAAAAAAAAAAAAGCCGGCAGGCGTAGATTGTTCGGTGTCTCTCTTCGTTATGGCGCAGCGTTATTACATCACTTTGACTCCATCTCATTTATAAGCGCCACCTAGGGCTCCGTTCTTTATGCCGGAAAAACCGAGTTCACAAATGTGATGAGCTCAGTGCTAAAAACGTTCCGATCCTGATTCGCACGCTTGGCTCATGGCTTTTTGGGTTGAGGCCGTTCCACGAGCTTAGCGACAACGTAAAGTGGATAGCTGGCGCCAACGCCCATCAAGAAAGAGAGGTAGAAATGAGAAGAACGAAAAAAAAAGAAATTGCCGCGAAGCAAGCGGCCCAAGAAACAAAGAGGGCCGGGTGGGCGGCGTCTTTGACATGTTGAATGTAGACAAAGCGTAATCTCATTGCCGCGCGTGCACACATACGCATACTCGTGCAACCGGAAGAAAGGAAAAAAAGAAAGAAAGACCGAGAGAGCGCGCGCAAGGATTCCTCCAATATACTTTTAGAAGCCGGTGGCGAAAATTTATTCGATGTACAAAATAAAAATGCAAATTCGTGCCCCCTTCCTCTCCTCCGAGCAGTGTGCTCGCGGCCCGACAAGCTTAGGAGGCGGCCCTATAGTAATAAGACCGAAATAGAAAGAAAAAAAAATGACAGAAAAAAGAAAATAAAGGGCCCGGGGCGTAGTTCCTGGCGAATCCTTTGCGTTCTGTGCGTTTCCTCGGGCGGGCGGCTCCCTCTTGTCATTCCTTCGTATAAAGAGCGAGCGGCCTGCCGCGCTTTGTAAGAGAATGGAGTTGAGGGGGTCGGAAAGAGGAGCGCGGGGGGTTCCGCCTGCAGGGGGCTTAACGCTTTCGGGTGCTTCTCATCGGGCTTGCCCGCAGCGTCGCCCGTTTCCGGTGATCGCGTGCGCTGCTCGCTCTGGTTTCGCGCGCGCCTGAGCTGTAGCTACGGAGTTTGGGGGGGGGGGGGGGGGGTATGAAAATCGTGCACGCTCCTCAGGTGTCGAGCTCTCGGGGCTGGACCCGACGGGTCACTCGATCCATCCTCCGGGAGCGCAGCGGCCCACCCCTGGTCGACAGAAAAACAATACTCGACTGCCGCGGAACGCGTGCCGCTGCCGCCGCCGCTGCCGCCGTGTTTCTAGAGCACGCCAGACACGAGCGAGCGAGCGCGCACGCGGATGAGGCTCGCAGAGTTGGTGGCAACGCAGCGAACGATTTCGAGTTCGCAAATTGGATTATTGCTGCCGGTGGCCCCCCGTTCGTCGTTCTCGTTATTCCCGTCCACGGCGGCAGGGATTTTCGCCGAGGCGACCCCGAGCGCCGCCTCGAAAGGAGCGCGGCTTATCTGTACGGAAATTCCTTGAGCGTCACGCGGAAAAAAGGCGCGCGGCGCGGTAAACAAATGGAGGGCGGCGATTTGCACCGACTTCTGCTCTTCCCGCCGGCTTCTCCCTTTTTGTCCCGCTCGCTATTTTTTACTTTTCATTCCTGTCCTTCCTCTCCTCGGAGATTTCAGCCGCCGCTGTTTTCGCCTTCCTTTCGCGCACAAAGTGTGCGCGGAGCGAGCAGTTTAAGCAGAGGAGCTGAGCGCCCGTGCGAAATCCTTTTTGTTTAAAGCCGTACTTACGTTTTTTTTTCTTCTTTTTTTCACGTCGGCTTCATCGCCGTCTTCGCTGAAAATAGCAAGATGAGCAGAGACGAGCGTTGCTGTGGCAGTTTGTTTGTGTGGGCACTACGGAGTATGCAAGGATTAGGCGTGTGCTGCGAAATCATCGTGCATTGGGAGAATGTTCGGTAGAAGCTAGACAAGTCAACGTTGCCCGGCTAAAACATCGGGCTTCTCAAACGTATCCGACAACAATCGACAAATTTGTAATTGCGTACTTATAGTCACGCCGTCGCATATATTGGCATGTAGTTCACTCGTTGATATATATATATATATGAGAGAACGGCAGGGAGGTTAATCAGAGTTAAAGCCTCCGGTTTGCTACCCTGCACTGGGGGAAGGGAAAAGGGAGGTAAAGACAGAAGGAAGAGAAAGGCGTGAAAAAAAAAAAAGAGAAGTTACTGCGGCGGCGAGCAGACTGTAGAACACGTACTTTGCCACTGTTCCCGATACAGAGCACACCGGCTATCGCTAGCGGCCGTGTTGGCACGCCTTGACGACAGGTCACTTTCAGAACAGACAGTCTTGGAATGCCGACATGAACTGGCGTCGCATTGAAAGTCGTTCAAGGCTTTGTTGACCTTTTTACGTGGCAGTGGCCTATGAGAAAGTCACTCGTTGAATAGTGCAATATACAATGGGCCTAAACATCGTTATTCAAATCAGTAACTGAAAACACTAAGATATAGCCAGTACGAAAGCTTCCCCCTCTTTCGTTCTGATGTGCTCGTCGTAAGGATGAGCTTTTGCTTCTTTTATTGGCAGGCAACAAAAAACGCAATGCAAGCACTTTAAGGAGGAGAAGGAGGAAATAAAGAGGCAAAGCAGGGATGTTAACCAGAAATGCGTCTGGTTGGCTACCCTACTCTGGGGGACGGGAAAGAGGGAATATAAAGATAAGATAGAGAGAGGGAGAGGAATGCCGCGGTGAGCTCGCCCACGCACGCGGAGGGCCTGAGCGAGTGAAAGGCGTTCACATGGGCCAGTCGCCCTCAAGAAAGACAAAAGGGCCTTAATAGCTGTGTGGGCCGACGAGCGATGGGGACCGTCTTCAAGTAGCACCTGCACAGACAACGGCCGATCGTCCAGTCATCGCAATGCGATAGATAATATTTGTCTTTCCGACTGAAATCGATGACAATGGCACAATAAATGTTCGATGTTCTCTTCCACGCCGCAGAAGTCGCGTGCAGCACTGTCGGTCATTCCAATACGCCTTCGTGGAAGCCACTCCCAACTAAAAAAAAAATTTATGGGGTTTTACGTGCCAAAACCAATTTCTGATTATGAGGCACGCCATAGTGGAGGACTTCGGAAATTTCGACCACCTGGGGTTCTTTAACGTGCACCTAAATCTAAGTACACGGGTGTTTTCGCATTTCGCCCCCATAGAAATGCGGCCGCCGTGGCCGGGATTCGATCCCGCGACCTCGTGCTCAGCAGCCTAACACCATAGCCACTGAGCAACCGCGGCGGGTCACTCCCAACCACAGCCGGTATAGAAGCGATGCCTCACGTCGGTGAAGCCCAGGCGGAGGTCGGAGTTGCAGCGAAGGGTTCTGTTCGTACAACCTGGTGCGCGTTATATTTGGGCTGTTACACTCTGTTAAAGAGAGCTTGCGTGCTAGGTAACGAAGCTGCCTTGCAGCGTCTGTCCTGGAAAGAGGAATGGGAACGCTGTGTAGTTCTTGATGTGACTCTCGAGCAGCTTTGTCTGCTTCATCATTACCACTGATTCCACAATGGCCAGGTAGCCACTGGAAAATAATTTCGTGGCCTTTCTGTTTGACCTTAAGAGCATCGAAGCTTTAGCTCGGGCCTAACTCCGACGCGGCCTATCCAAATACATGTATTGCAACAAACTTAAATTAAAAATTAAATTATGGGGTTTTACGTGCCAAAACCACTTTCTGATTATGAGGCACGCCGTAGTGGAGGACTCCGGAAATTTTGACCACCTGGGGTTCTTTAACGTGCACCTAAATCTAAGTACACGGGTGTTTTCGCATTTCGCCCCCATCGAAATGCGGCCGCCGTGGCCGGGATTCGATCCCGCGACCTCGTGCTCAGCAGCCTAACACCATAGCCACTGAGCAACCGCGGCGGGTGCAACAAACTTCGTCAAATTTGGTGCAGCGGTTGCCGAGAAAAACGAATTCTCCTTTTACATCTATTTAGATAGGTCTGACTGCCGCGAAAGTGCTGCTGGGTCATCCCGTATCGTTGTGCCCCTTCTTTTTTAATACTTCTTTTTTTGCAGAACTTTCAGAAAATGCACCGAGGAGGCGCCAGATAAATTACTCTTCATCTTCAATTATTCAACGCCCATTTTGGAATTCCGCCAGTGTCACGATTTTATGGCACAGCGCCGCAGGTTAGTTTCTATCGGCGCTGACACTTTGACGGAGCGCGTATTGCACGAAAATATTGAATTTCCGCGCAAACTGTAAGCGTAGCCTATGGTTGAATGATGCACTATGCACGCTTTTACGTACTGCGGACACACTATGTCGTTCAATTCCATGGGCTGCAAACCAAGATTTTGTTGGTAATTCAGTTTGAAATTCACTCTGGAAATGTTTGGAAATTCACAAATTTTCACTTTTCTTGTAAATGCATATAAAGCACCGAAGTCTAATTCTTCATATTCGGCGTTTCTTACAGCTAGGTGATTGAACTTGGGCGCCGCTACGCCCTCCCCCCTCCCTCCCTTTTTTTCTTCTTGTTTTGCTGACTAATTACGTACAACTAGGGTGTGGGGCACGATGACCCGGTATGTTGAAGTATAGCTAAAGCCGTAGTGCTTGCGTCTGAAAGTGTGGAGCTTGAGCCAATCGCACAATGGAAGCAACATTCCTGTAGTGTCACCAGAACCGAATGCCAGATCTTTTTGTAATCATGGCAAGCATTCGTACAATCGCGGATGGCATTTACACAAGTTGTTTCATAGAGACTGAGACCATTTGTTACATAAAAATTCCCGATTACCTCGAAATCGCTGCATCGCATGCTGTTTGTCGTGGCAGCAGTAAGAAACTTCCATTCCCACATATGTTAATTTTACCCAAGAGAAAACGAAAGAGAAATTGATGTGGGCAGCACTTTTAGAAGAGCAGGAAACATGGAAGCCCCTTCAGCACACGCTATTTCTTCACAAAACAAAGAAAATTCTACTGAAGGTTTCTCAGTTCATGGACTTAAAAACAGCGTATTGATATCGCTGGCCACAGATGTGTATACTGCGCAGGTTTTCAAATACAGTTTGCAATATTCAATTAGGAAATTATATTTAACTACAGATGACGGCCTGCTTCGTATAAGACCGTAAGAAGCAATGAAGCAAAAAGAGCTAATCGAGCCTGCACGAACGTTTCCCTTGAAGTTCTCCAACCGGTCCAGCGAATTCGATTTGCTTTGAGGCAAGATAAAAACAAAGTAGCAAATTCGCTTTCGTTTTCAATGGTTTGCGTAGTATTCCATGGTTTGTGTTAGTATTCTATAAATAGCTAATCGGCTGCAATCTGTTTCGCGCGATGACTATGAGAGATGACGTCGGAGCTGTAAGGCATCTGTGCAGATGGCTGCGAGATGTCTCTCAATCGTTCTGAAATTAAGATTCCGTTGGCAATATGTTTAATAACTTCGTTTATGCGCTGATAACGCAGCACGAATATTGTTGAAAAAAAGATTATGCTATAGAATACATCAACACCAAAAAGTCTCTTTGCTCTTTTACCAAGGAGTTAAAAAAAAAAAAAAAAAAGCCATTTTCAGCACTTAGAACGTGCCGCTGCTGTAGCAGTTAACAGTATCGTGGATTCTTGAGCCATGGTTGAACTTTTTATTCAGCTCAAGGTCCTCATGGGAGTCTATCAAACCGTTGCTCAAAGAACCTTTAACAGAATTCAGAACTGTCCTTTGGTACCGCTCTGAGGAGCACACAAACATATCCTCCATTAATTATGCCATGCACGCGGTGCGCCACAGGAGAATTACTTTCTCGTCTACTTGAGTACTGCAATGAAAGCGCGCCTATTTGTTGTGGTTGGCTTCATCGAAGTTGCCCAGGAAATCGCCTGGTTTTTTGTGGTTACCCACCATTGCTAACTTCGGCGGCATATTTGGTACGTAACAATGGGATCCTGTATCTCGAAGCAGTCGCGCTACTTTTGCGTTCATGGCCCCAAGTTGATCAAGGATTTCGGTTTCGGCAGCAACTGGATTCACGAGAACATTCTTTGCGCCGTCTTGCCCACCTAAGTAATATTCTGGAGTGATGCGACAAGGAGCTGCGAAGGAAACGTGAGAGTGGGATTAAAATTCAATTGCCGTAGCTGAACTAAAGAATGAGGCCATTTATTTCGAATTTATATATTCAAAGATGGACTCGATAGTAAACAAATTTCAAGAATTACTGAGCTCTCATATGCCACGGCACGACCATCTGCACTGGCGCTCAATTAACTGCGCTGCCTGGGCGGATGAGCGCCGGGAGTTATACCCCTGTCACACGGGCACCCGCGAACTCCGCTGAGCATGAAACTCCCTAACGGAGATTTACGGCAATGGAGTTGCGGCCGTGCAACACGGCACAGCGCGGGCTTTCGACGGGCGCCGCATGGGACGGAAACGGAGCTGCTGCTCTTACTTCCGCGTGCAACTGTTCACATATACGGTCGCCGCTAAAGTAATCTACACGTATTTTTTTAACGCAGCATGTAATCTAAAAATCACGGCGAGAAAGTTTGCTGTACGTTACCGCAAGACTTTTGTTTTCCAAGCATGGCGAAGTTGCAAGCGATGCAGGACGCACTGAGCTCTTGCTATCGTGTGTCGGCAGCGTGGGCGCGTGGGTCACATTGTTCGACCGGCGCGCTTCGAGTTGCGCTTCTGCTGTGTAATCGTGCGTGTGCGTTTGTTCGCGGTGAACTCGACTGCTTCCAGATGAGTGACGAAGCCGAAGACGTGAAAAAGAAGGGCGCGCTCTCCATGGCCACAATAACCGGCATTGAAGCGCTGGGACTGCTCATTGAGGTCTGTGCATGCCACCCGGAGAATTTATCTCTACGGCCACTGGGACGACACGTGCGGCTCGCGCGCGTATAAACAAGCCAAATGGCTGCACGACATTTCCCCATGCGACATGGCGAAGCATCGGTGTAGAGGGTACAGGCGCCGGTGTCCTTAAAAATACAAATGAAAAACTTCCATTACGTGGCATATAATCCAAGGCAAAAAAAAAAGCAATAATGCTAAACTTTGTAAGTGAACTAGTTGCGAAGATTTCATTAGCATGGTTTTCTTGAGCAGCTGTAGCTATCCGGGACCGAGAGTACTCCATCCAGCCGTAATGGTCATTGCCGAACTCCCTTCGCTCAAAATCTCCATTTAACTTATTTGGCGCAAGGGAGACCGTGTGAGGCGGAGCGCAACTCCCTTGACGTAAAGACGAAGGAGTTAAATGGAGTTCGCGGGTATACCCGTTTGACAGGGGTATTACGCCAAGCGAATATGCATTCCGTTCACGCGATGCGACGCTATGTAACCCAACCGATGCCAATTACGTACCCCTTTGTTGAGGGACTGCAAGATTAACTAGATCACGTTTCTCTCGGGCTCTTTCTTACTGGTAAGGAACGTGGCCTGCGTGATCAGGATTGCCACATATTACCACCGCGCCGTGCACTTTTTCTTTACTGCACTGTTGCACCCAAGAATGGCAAGCTCGAGCAAGAGCCTGCCTTGCTGCCATATGTGTGCGTATTCTCCGCACAAAAGTGAGCTGTCTTGACCTGCGAGAGGTACTTGGACCACGCATGGACCAGCGTACGTCTTGCGCGACGAAGCGTGCTTTGACTTTCTTGCGACGCAATGGTCTGGCCGAGGCGCTTGGAAGGGACACTAAAGAAATAATAATGTGAGCTGTAGTAGTGAACTACCCTTCTAGGATACTAACAAGGACACACTGATCGTGAGAGGAGGCTCGGTAGGCTAGAAAAGACGCAAGAAGTAAAGGACAGGTGGCGACGCCCCCTTCAAGTTCCCGCACCATGTCACCGTGACGTCGTGCAACTTGACAGCCCCTCCGCTGGCTCCAGTAAGTTCTTTCATGGGGAAAGATGGAATACATTATATTCTAAAAAAAAAGTCAAAGGATGAACTTAGCGAGTTTTGAGAACTTTTACGAAATTCAACGGCAGAAACACGAAAAAAACAATGCGTTGAAATCCGTAACGTCACATTGACGTGCCGACGAAGCGAAATTCAAGAAATAGACCCTTGACCTTCTTTTTCTCTTTCAATAATGAACCTCTTCCCGTGACGTTAAGAGAAATATAGTTTTAAAAATTGGTTTGTCACTATAAATTGACTGAGTCTTTTTCTTTAGTGTCCTTTTATGTAGTTTATTTTGACAATTCGACAAATCAAATTAGCCAACATAACGACTGTCGCGGGCTAGACTGAGCTTTTTCAGAAAACAAGCATATGCACAAAGAAGGTACCGATTCCCAAAGATTATGCTGCAATTGACGGAGGATATGAACGCCTCAGAGCCATCAGACGCCGGTATGAAAGGGCACACCGATGGAGCGGAAGTTTAGAAGCATACAGAGGCGCTCAAAAAATCCACACTGTCTTGCGCAGACGCATGCAGAATTAGATCAAAGACGTTGGCGTGATTTTCTTGCGGCATGTGGTCTCCTCACACACCTTCCCAAATAATTTGGCTATTCGTGCATTATGCGGCTTTGTAACACACAGATACCCATTTCGTGCTCTCGCAGTAGCCAGGGACAACTGCGGAGATTGTGGTTGTAGACGAATTTTGCCAACTTATTTCGCGAACTCAATTAATTGCGTAGAATTTGAGAGTGCAGTCGTGTTAACTCAGCAGAATGTTGATGCTTGTTATTCTGCAAAACATGCTCAAGTTGCATGCTGAAAAACAATGCTACACAAAACACTTTTTACACAGAATTGGCCGCGCTGAAATTCCTCAGTGTGATTGTGGCTTTGTTGACAAAGACATATATCACCTTCTAGAATGCTCGCGCCATGATCCACCAAGACGCCAACTTAAATCGTCCTTAATGGCTTTACGCCGTGGAGCTATAAGAAGAAATTAGTAGGGCCGTGGCCAACAAGATCAGTGCGCTATAATAGCATTTAAAAGTATTTCTGGAAGACAGCGACATAACTGACTGTGATTACGTGCGGAAAAAATTGTTTTTAAGAGAATTTTTTATTTTTGCTGCCAAGGTGTGCATGTGTTATTATTGTGGTTAGCATCGTAGCTTTGAGTGTTTATTGTTATGTGACGCCGTTGTTCGCATTTTTGCTTTAGGTATGTCTTTGTAATCTGGTCTTGTTATTTTAACTTGTATGGCACAACGCAACTTTGCTGCAATTATGTTGCATGTTGTTATATGTTTTATGTTGCAGCCGTAATTTTGTACGCACCTCATATCCAAGAGCCAGCCAAGGAGTAGCCGGCACCTCATTTGTGCGCCAACGTCTCCTTATATTATGTCAATTAAAAAAAATTAGAAAGAGGGAAAGATCAGACTGTGAAAACAAAGGACATGGGTCTTGAACTCCGCTTCCCACTTGGGTTACTACTTGCTTACGGAGGAGTAATAGCAGACCGAAAAGCATTTTATTTGTGCACCTGTGTACATATACCTGGTTGCACAACATCCATAAATGAGCTATTGGAAAGTTTTGCCGTTGTTGTAGGTCCAGTTATATTTTCTCAGAGAAACGCATCCTAACCCATCCCATTCTCGTTTATTGCAGTTCCCTAAGGAAATTGCTTTCTGTGTTTGTTATATTCGTCTTAACCCGGCCGCGACGTGCCCCTGTACAGGGCTTCAGTACCGTTGGATGAATGTCATGTTTCATGCTCGAACCGCACTGAAAGAGGACGTAGATTTCCTCACCAACGTAACTCTAAGCCTGCCTGCTCCCCCTCGTAATATGTTTGATTTGACAACGCGAAGGAATGTAAATTTTTGAATAAAGAAACAAGAAAGGGTACGCGAAAATAAGATGGTAATGCTTGTAAATGTTGAAGTTACTTTGCAGTATTATTTGTCCGCGATTGAATTACTACATATAATTAAAGGCCGTCTCTGTCGAAATGTAACGACCAAGTGTTAATCGAAGGTTGCTTTGTCCGCTGATTCCGGCGCTACAGTAACAAGCAGTACGGGACAGGTCGTAATCTTGACAAAGGACGAAAGTAGCTTGTTATCACTGAGATGCCTTCATGAAATTGCGCGTGTCCGTGGTGGTGGATGCTACGTTTTATTTTCTTGGCTCTTCTGAGTATCCTTACGCGCATGTCACCGTGGTGTGTCGTGCATGGAAAATGAGTAGGAGAGCCTATAGCATTACATACAGAAAAGGGCGGCGAACAAGCACCAAGAAAAGCACTGATGGCTTCGCCGTGGCCTGGCGAATCCTTCTTGCACCGTGACGCAGAAATAGGTCAATACGCTGAGGGTGCCATGCCCTCCTCGAATGCGGAGGTACCGGCCGGGCAACCAAAACATAGTCAGGACGACAACAAGGCGTTCGGGAGAAAAAGATAAACACAAGCATTCGCAAGCAAAAAGAGAATAAGAAGAAAAAAAAAAGTGAGAGACAGCCCACTGCCGTGCGCGAACGCTCGCGGGCTCCGATAAGGTCCCGAGTCCATCGGCCGTCCGGGCCACGTGATTAATGCGCATGCTGTCATGTTTACCAAGAGTCGCATGCAGGCCATGTCCTCTCGACGTGTGCGGCATGCTGAAGCAGCCATTAGCTGCGTTCCCGTTAAGCGATGTCTTTTTTTTTTATGATTTAGTTTCTGCCTGTGTTTGTTAACTGCGTCTAGGAACACACCACTTTCCGGATCTGAGCGCCTTTTCTAAATGTTCTCTTGAGTTTAGGCCTTCTTTTTTTTAATCTCCCGCCCCTTTCTCTCTTCTCTGCATCTATTCCTGTGCCTGTTTGCTGGCGTTTCTGTTCAACCTGGCACTGCGGCTACAGAGGTGAACGGCAAGGCAACGGCATAGTTGTGGTCGGAATAATTATAATAAAGAAAGTTTGACGCGGTCGCAGTGTTTTTTTTTTTTCTTCTTCTCGAAAACGTCAGTAGCGCTTTACGCTAGCGCGGGGTGTGCATCATGGCACTATTGGGGCTCTCTCTCCCCCCGTCGGTATAGGCGCGCTGTCCCGTGTTACTTGCATTGCGTCCGCTCAACCGTCTCAAAAGCAGAGAAACAGAAAAAAAAGTCTAAATAAATACAAAAAACAAGCGCTCGCGGAGTATAATAGCAGAACCCGATCCATAATGCGACGACTGCCCATGTTAATTGCCCCTCCGCATCACGCAATTGGATCGCGTGAGTCGCCGTGTAATATGTAGCACTTCACTCTTACGGCAGCGATAGCTGCAGGGCAAGGAAGCACGAGAAGAAATGTGTAATTAAAGAAAAAAAACTAATCAAAAGGAAACGATGCGCGCTGGTCTCCGATGCGTTATTCATTTAACGTAAGAGACCGCCACGTCATGCCGCTGTCAGCCTTCTTTAATAAAGCATCTATATATGCCGGTTTTCGGCTTGAGTTGCGGGTTTTTCTAAAGTCCAGTAGAGTTACGTCGCCCATGCGTAATTGTCAAAATCATTATTTAACTGGAACATGTGAAATCAGCAGAGTCCGCTTGCAATCTCGGTATCGTGATTTCAGCCGCTACTTTTTCACCAACACAGGCTGGTGAAACCCTTCATGGTCTTACAAACTTTCTCATTTTTTTAATTTTTATTTTAAAGCGAAGTTACCTTTGCTAACCTTCCTCGCCACCTGCCGTGGTTGCTCAGTGGCTATGGTGTTGGGCGCTGCTGAGCACGAGGTCGCGGGATCATATCCCGGCCACGGCGGCCGCATTTCAATGGAGGCGAAATGCGAAAACACCCGTGTACTTAGAATTAGGTGCACGTTAAAGAACCCCAGGTGGTTGAAAATTCCGGATTCCTCCACTACGGCGTGCCTTACAATCAGAATGTGGTTGTGGCACGTAAAACCCCATAATTTAATTTAATTTAACCCTCCTCGCCCTTCCTGACCGTGGAGAGGGGGCCTCTGTCTTGCCGAATAGCTCATATGCAGGGCAGGACTACCATCTCTAGTACCCTTACAGTGTCCTGCCTGCTGGCGATGAGTCCTACAATAAAACAAAGTATGTCTAAATATCCTCATTGAAACAAATAGGCTTCATCAAGAGTACCATTGCTGTAACGAAACACAGCTTTCTTGGCCTACTTTTCTTCGGTTTGGGGTTTGGCGCATCTGTTTCATCGGTCTTTCGCTGAGCAAAGTGCAGTTTACTGTTTCACTATCTCGAGGATCAGTCCGCCTTAGTCGGCACGCTGACCCTGGTACAGTATGCATAGCAAAGAGGCCAATCCTGGAGACGGTCACGTGGGTCAAGTGGTGAGGGTGTCCGCGCCTTGCTGTCTTCACCGGCAGACAGGTAATCGCTACGTCGCAAGACGCTGCGATGAATGTAATCAATTGCATGGTATTTATTTAACCGTCTATCGTGATTTGCTGCTAGGCCCGAGGTCGCGGGATCTAATCGCCGTCCATGGCGGCCGTATTTCGATGGGGGCTAAATGCGAAAGCACTGGTTTACTTAGATTTAGGTGCACCTTAAAGAACCCCAGGTGGTCCAAATTATTCCGGAGTCCCCCACTACGGCGTGCCTCATAATCATATCGTGGGTTTGGCACGTAAAACCCCATAATTTGAGTTTTTTATTATTTAACCGCTTCACGAAAGCTTCGCTTCTCAGATTCCAACTTGAGGGTTGGATCTGGCTCATCCTCCTAAACCCATTTGTCTGTATGAACAGGAATTGCGCACTGAATCTTTATGTAAAGAGAGAGAGACAGAGGAAAGGGGAAAGGCAGGGAAGTTAACCAGAGGGGAAGATCCGGTTCGCTACCCTACGCTGGGGAAAGAGGCGAGAGGATGTAAAGTGATAACAAAGTATAGATAAAGAAAGAAAGGAGCACAGACATACAATCACAGTCGGTCACTGTGAGCGCACAGCACAGTAGCACTTGCAGCACTATGAACCATCTGTTCATGCTACAGCTGTTTGTCCAATTCTGTTGCCCTTAAAAACTGCAACAGTACTCTCGTCGCCCTCTGCTGCAATGACCCCCCCCCCCCCCCCCCCCCCCCGTGATGACGACATTTTAAAATAAGTTCCTCTGTTAGAGGTCTTCGGTCAAAGTGCGCTATCGCGTTTGCGAGCGATCGTCTCTGTAAATTATAGCGAGGACAGTCACAGAGAGGGCGTTGAAGAGTCTTCTCGTCACCACAGTCATCACACGAGGCGTCGTCGGCCCATCCGATTCGGAAAGCAAAAGACTTGGTGAACGCCACCCCTAGCCATATTCGACAAAGCAGGGTAGCTTCGCAACGGCAGAGTCCAGCTGGAACGCAAAGGCATAGAGAAGAGTCTAGGTTGTGCAGCCGGTTGTTTTGAAAACTTCCTACATTCCACAAGGAGAACGTGATATTACGGCTGAGCATTCGAAGCTTTCTAGCGGCATCTGTCCTTGATAACGGTATCGACTCCTCTTCGTCGCCTTGAAGAGCCGACCGGGCAGCGTTATCGGCGTGTTCGTTTCCTATGACGCCGCAGTGACTTGGAAGCCACTGAAATGTTACGTGGTGTCCTTTCTCAGTCAAGGTATGGATTAGTTCTCTAATCTCGAATACCAGCTGTTCGTGTGGTCCACGTCGCAGGGCTGATAGCAAAGACTGCAGTGCTGCCTTCGAGTCATTGAATATTGACCATCTTCGAGGTTGTTCTTGGCTGACGAGACGAGGTGCAGCGCGAAGAGCTGAAAGTTCCGAAGCCATCGCTGTCGTTGGGTGACATGTCTTGAAACTGATGGTGGTGGCTTTCGCTGGGAAAACCGCGGCTCGAGAGGAACTCTGGAGGGAGTTGCCGATCCATCAGTATAAATATGTACGTGGTCGGCGTACCTCTCGTGCAAAAGGAGCAGAGTTAGTTGTTTAAGAGCAGGTGATGACAGCTCAGATTTTTTCCTGATTCCTGGTATGGTGAGGTGCACTGTAGGTTGAGCCAAACACCATGGAGGAATCGCTGGCTTAGTTGCGGGGGAGGAGCCTGATGGAAGGCAGGTGTAATAATCCGAAATTGTAGTACAAAATGATGCCTGCGGCCTTTCTGACGGTATTGTTGCTAGATGGTGGGAACGGGCACGGGCAACGTGCCTAATGTGAACTCTCAAAACTTCCACAGCAATGTGTGCTTGTATGGGTTGGTCCCGGGCGATCGCAATAGTCGCTACTGTCGATGTGCATTTTGGCAAACCAAGACAAACCCTGAGAGCCCGAGCTTGAATAGCCTGTAGAGCACGAAAAGTTGTCTGGCAAGTGTTGGTCAGTACGGGCAAACTGTATCTCAAGAAGCCCAGAAAAAGAGCCCTGTACAATTCCAACATTGCATGCATTGACATTCCCCAAGTCTTTCCAGCCAGAAACTTGAAGAGCTGGGAGATTGCTGTCAGACGCTGTTTCAAGTAGGTCACGTGTGGGATCGATGAGAGATCTCTATCGATGATTATTCCAAGAAATCTGTGAGTCTTCTCGTAAGAAATTATCTGGCCATTTATTGAGATGGCGTAGGGTGTCATTGGTTTGCGAGTGACTGCCATCAGTGCACATCTGTCTGACGAGATTTCAAGACCTTGGTTGCGGAGGTATATAGCTGTCAGAGTAGCAGCTTTTTGAAGAAGAAGTATTTTAATGACTGGAAAATGTAGAGAGGTCGGCCGGATAATGGAACATCTGGCCTGCTATTCTACGTAAGGAAAGGGGAAGAGGGGAAGAAAAAGGGTCACAATGGGGGATGATAATGGGAGGAATGGGGTGAAGGACACGTTACACAACTGGTGTCACAGGCTTGAGTCCAGGCCCGTGTCACCTAGGAAACGTGAAAGAGCACGCATTGCACGCACGTCATCTGCCAACTCTGCGGCCATGCGCCTACCAAGAGGTCCTCCGACAGTGGTCCATTGTGTAAATGTCTCAAGATATCTGCCATTGTCAGTCTTCCGCGCGCATACTCAGGGCACACCACGAGCACATGGTCTATAGTCTCTACAGCGCCACACACTGAACAGTCCGGGGAGTCTGTCCGTCCAATAATGTGCAAATATTTGCGCGTGAAGGCGACGCCTAATTACAGTCTGTGTATCAGGTATGTATGCGCCACCGCATATCAGGTTCTGGCACTGCAGATCACCGAGCTACTTTCATGCGCTCAAGAAAAACACCACCGCATAGTGTTCCAATGGATCCCGGGACACTGTGGGCTCAACGGTAATGAGATGGCCGATGCTGCAGCAAGGCGCGCCCTCAGCAGTGGCCTGCGAACTGTAGTGCCATTCTCCAGACCTGACATCACATGCCTCCTGTCGGAATCAATGAGGAGTGCGACGAGAAGATACTGGGTTCAGCCAGACGCTCGTCACGTCCGCCTTAAAAGGCTGGATCCCGATATGAAATTTCCTATTCTGCGTGGAATTCCACGCAGCTTTTTGAAGTCTTGCACGTATCTGAGGACGTGTCACACCTGAAGTTTATATACATATGTCATCTGCGTACATTGATATCTTGATCGCTGCTGGCAGATGATCAACGAGACCAATGAGTGTGAGGTTAAATAGGGTAGGGCTTAGTACACCGCCTTGAGGAACACCTTGGTAGATGTAGTGTTGTGCGGTTTTACCATCGTCGGTACACACAAAGAAAGATATCATAAAAAGGTAAAGAGAAATCCACTGGAAAACGCGACCACCTAGGCCAACCATCTCAAGAGCATCGAGGGTAGCCTCGTGAGATACGTTATCGTATGCTCCCTTGACATCCAAGAACAAAGCTGCAGATAATCTTTTGTGTGACTTTTGATGCTAGACATACGTAGCGAGATCAACAACACTGTCTATTGATGAGCGATCTCGACGAAAACCAGCCATGCAATTTGGTAACAGGTTGTAGTGTTCCAGGTACCACTCCAAGCGGGCAAGGATAATCTTTTCCATTATCTTTCCCACACAGCTGGCCAGCGCTATTGGGCGGTATGAGGTGAGCTGAAGTGTGGACTTGCCTTGCTTCAGGAGAGGGACCAAGCGGCTTGTCTTCCATTCTTCGGGTACCATGCCATCTTGCCAAGATACGTTGTATAGATGTAAGAGTTCTCTCCGTGCGCCATCACTCAGGTTGTTCAAGGCGCGGTAGGATATTCCATCTGGTCCCGGGGATGAAGAACGCCTGCATAGAGCAAGAGCCGCTTCTACTTCCTCCATTGTGAAAAGAAGATCCATGCGGCAGTCACGCGAAGCAAGAATGTCACTGGGGGCTGGAGAGGCTGGACCGGTTGCTTGGCCAGCGATCCTTCCACAAAAGTCTTCTGCAACATCAGCATCCAGTCGCCTCTGGAAGAGCACCAGCGCTTTGAATGGGAAGCGTTGTTCAGGGAGGGAACGCAGACCACGTATGGTTCTCCAGATGTGGGAAAGTGGCTTTCGGGGGTCTAGTGTTTAGATTGTCCAAAGTCGAGATGCCAATTTATCCATGCGACGTTGAATTTTCTTTTCTAGTCGTCTGGCTGTCCTAAGGTCTTCGATGGATTTTGTACGCCGGTAACGCCGCTCCGCACGACGACGGAGGGCACGAAGTCGCTCCAACTCTATGTCCAATTCCGCGTGCTTCAACGAAACCGTGACAGTGCGCGTGGCGTCTCGTATTGCAGACTTGATTGTTTCCTCTAATCCAGAAGACAAGCCCTCCCGACAAGCATCTTCCATGGTAAAAGTAAAATTAGTCCAGTCTATTAATCGAATGGTGTTCCGTGGGAAGGACCTGGATATCCCTTTCATGACAAGGTACGTGGGAATGTGATCACTCCCGTGTGTCTCGATATCCGAAAACCATTTAACACATCTTGTGAAAGAGCTGGAGACGAAAGCTAGGTCAAGACAGCTGCCATAATTCACGCCTCGTATAAACGTTGGGCTGCCGTCATTCAAGAGTGAAAGGCCCTGGTTGCAGGCAAAGTTTGCAAGTCTTTGCCCTCTTGCATTTGTCCTTGTGCTTCCCTATGCCATATGGTGCGCATTAAAATCTCCGATGATGACAGTGAGCTAGTGAGCTTGACAGGCATGCGTGATTTTTATAAATGCCAGAGCACTTCATTACCTATTGATCCCAACTATGCTAAATCAAGCTTTTTTTCGCCTGTATGCGATGCTAGGGATTCATTTGTCGATGTGATGGCGATGCCCATGGTGTTTATGATACCCATGATGACGTGACACTTCATTTGACATCAACCGGACGTCTTCTACCAGAAGATTCATTCATTCATTCATTCATTCATTCATTCATTCATTCATTCATTCATTCATTCATTCATTCGTTCGTTCGTTCGTTCGTTCGTTCGTTCGTTCGTTCGTTCGTTCGTTCGTTCGTTCGTTCGTTCGTTCGTTTTTACTTGAATATATGGTTCCGCTCGTATATGTGTTAGAGGACTGGACGTTCTTATGTCGTCTGTAATCACTTTAATAACTCATTGCTTTTATTTATTTCCTTTTTTTACAGAAAAACGTTTAACCACCAACATAGCTCCACTACAACCAGATGCGGTACATGCGCGCCTCTGTCGGGTTCCAATTGCCTTTTAGGTTTTGCATAGTCCGCAAAGGTAGTGAAAAAATAAAAGAAAAGGAAAGCAAACACCGCGCATTCGCCTTAAGAGATGAAGCATGCATGCCTTTTCTCGTCATGCAGCAGTGGGGCACTGCAGATACTGCAGTGATGAGCTTGCATTTCCCAGCCGGGGATTTCAATATAATTTTTTTTTCTTCAATGCCACAATTTCCATTCATGTGCCTCTGGGGCTTTTCATCTGCTCTCGTCACTGTATTCATCTTGAAAAGCTGCGCAACGAAAACAAGGCACAAAAGAAAGAAAGAAAGAAAGAAAGAAAGAAATGAGGTACAGTGTACGTCATTTCTTATTTTTCTTTTGTGCCTTTTTTTTCTTGCCGCGCCCCCTGCTCTATACAATATTAACTCGAGCCATCTCGCCCAACTCGCCATCTTATTGCCGCGTCAATGTAAGCGGGCTGGACGATGCAGGGCTGGATGCCTGCATGGTGGAAAACGGTCGCAGTGCTTAGCTTCAGGTGAAACCACGCTGCGTTTTTTTTTCTCACTCATCTTCGACGATGCGTTTCTAAAGGAGCTCGATCAACACCTAGAATATCTCAACACCTGCGCGCCTAATTGCAGCCGCAACGTCGTACATGTTGACCAACTCTGCCGCTGAAAAGTGTGGCTTGACGAAAGCACGGGCGAGGCACGAGCACCTTTGCTTGTTTCTTGTTTTTTCCCATTTCGCTGCACGGACTGTCGGTGCACTTGTAGCGACGTCGCTACATGGAGCAGAAAGGACGTGTGTTATTAAGACGATGGAGGCTCTATTCTTCCGGTCCGCCACAACGGTACGGGAAACATTTCTTATACGGGCAGCTATACGCGATGTCCGCATCCAAGCTCTGAGATGACGGCTCATAGTAATGAAAACTGACGGGTCTAAGAATCGAAATAAGATGAAAAGATTGGGCAGATCCTACGCATACGTGGAATTCGGCGTTAAGGCACGCTTTGTGTGATGTTTGCGCAGATATTAAAGCAAAAATTATGCAAACGTGACGTTAATAATGAAAATGTTCGTACACAATGGCGAGAAGGCAGTAGAATATTTATGCAAATTTAACGCACCGAAGCGAGTGTTTTGATATAAGTGCGGCGTCCGTTCCGACGTATACCGCCATTGCTTTATCTTGATGACACCCGGACAACCAGCCTTTCACAAGTCTACTGGCATTTGATGCGAGACAGCGGCGCCGCGAAGGCAACGGGCGACGAAATATCGCGTGTTCTGAACACAACCTACTGGTTAAAAGGGACTGAAATGCCTCTAGAGGGAAACTATCGTGCTTCATGACCTTCTATGATAGCCCGTGGAAAAGTTGTAGTATTTATTTATTTATTTATTTATTTATTTATTTATTTATTGTGTGTTTCTCTGTTACGTGCCATGTATATGATGAACATATTGCGTAAAGCATAGCATCTCGTATTAAATACTATGGCGAGGGATCAGTTAAACAAAACCATTGCACGCCGATGGCAGCAACGTGAGGGCTGCCATTCCGGTGACCTTAATCGTAGGTGAAAGTAACGGCAAAATTAAACAAATGTAGGATTTCAATTCTTCGCCGCAAACCGGTAAACGCCGGAAAGTGCCCGTAGATATTTATCTACGGATTCGGTAGAAACCATAAATAATTTTCTTTAGTTTTCTTTTAACTCTTTTTGTGGTCTCTCCAATTATCTCTCCCCTCCATGGTTGGGCTCGTCGTAGCGCCTTTGACGAGGAGCTGACATGGCATACCTGTTACATGGCATACCTGCTACCTGTTCATTTGAAACGAAGCACGTAGCACTACTTCCAGAGAAATGGCTCGTTTTCTTTGGTGGAAACTACATGCTTAAGTGAAATCTGTGTGTGTGTGCGCGTGCGTGCGTTTGTGCGGAATATTTAGAGAAGCAACGCACCAACCGTTCTGACGGCAGGTGGTTATTCGAAGCGCTCGCCCTCACCGAGGCGCATCGTCATAGGTCAATCAGTATTTCTAAAGACAAAAAAAAAAAAAAAAAACGATTAGCCCAGTCCAATGGAATGGTGCGGGAGTTCACTGTCGTCTACCTACGCTACGAGTAAAACAGCCTCGCGGGGACAACGAGGCGCCGCCGCTCGTCGCAAGCCGGCGGTTGCAGCGTCGACCGGTCGCCCCGAGTCGTCGGAGCGAGAATGTTGCAGACGAGTTCCGGCGCATTTCGAGCGGCGCGCCGACGGAAGTCGACGAAGCCCGCTCCTTCGTTGGCTTCTGTCAAATTTCGCTCGTCGGCGCCGCTATGTTTTGATTCCGTTCGGGGCCGCCCGCGCCGCTACCGTAGCCCTCCTCCGTCGGAAGCATTAGACGCTTGGCTGGCCGCTCTCCTGCGAACATTTCCTGGCGCCGCCTTCGTTGGGCCTACAGTTACCGTGAGCGTGTTTGCTTTCCCGGCGCGGGTAGGAAAAGAAAACTTTGTCGCTCGTTGGTTTAGTCGGGCGCAGATTGATGGCGCGCATTTCGCGGACTTATCGGCCGGAACTGGCAAGGACGTCGTCGAATAAAACTCGCAATGCTCGAAGCAGCGGCACAAAAAATATCCCAAGTGTAAACACCGACCGCCCGCTTTGCGCTCTGAGGAAGGGACAAAGAGTGCGAGACGGAGGAAGGAGAGAGATTGAAGCCATCAATTTAACTTTTGTGATCATCACTCCGACGTAATCCTTCTCGAATGTTGGCTTTACGGAGCCAATTCCGGAGACACAGCGGAACGCTGGTTAAACACACACACACACACACACACACACACACACACACACATATATATATATATATATATATATATATATATATATATATATATATATATATATATATATATATATATATATATATATATATCGCCCGGGAGAAAAGTGATGCCTTGGACGCGATTGGAAACGTCTTTTTCATTTCTGCCGCCGACCGACCGCTTAGCCTTCTGTTGTTGTGTATGAGACCAGGATGTAGCAACACCCGACACTATTTCGTTTGCCTGTTTTGCCGTCTATAGTTTTCGATGTCGTCATGGCAGGACGTGTTATTTTAGGAAATAAGATAGAAACAGAAAGCTACATGTATCCGTTGTACTGCTTCTTTTCTTTCTTTCTTTTTTGGTCTGCAGTTCTTCAATTAAAATAAATTATGGTGTTTTATGCGCCAAAGCAACCGTCTGATTATGAGGCACGCCGTAGTGCGGGAGTCCGAAATTAGTTTGACCAGCTGGCGTCCTTCAACGCTAACGCAAATCTAAGGATACACGAACATTCTTGCGTTTCACCTCCGTCGAAATGCGGCCGCCGCATCAGGAATCGAAACCGCGCTGAATTACTTGCCCGATGCTACAGGATTCAACCACCGCCCCTCAGTACAGCAGTCCGATGCTCAAGTCATTAGGCCACAATCACGTTTTGTTAAATCTTTCATGGTATTCCTTACAAATATAAAACGTACCTGCATAAATTGTATACACAGCGGCAGAAACAGCCATAGCCGCATCCACAAGTACAAAACAAATACATCACAGCACATCTTATTTATTTATTTATTTATTTATTTTTATTTATTTATTTATTTATTTATTTATTTATTTATTTATTTATTTATTTATTTATTTATTTATTTATTTGTGATACCCTCAAGGAACATAGTTGTACATTGCAGAGGGGAGGGGCGAGAATACATTCCAAGAGTAAAAATACAGGATTAGTTCTAGGAATTCACACTGCAGGGAACAAAAGAAATATGAAAAAGCTGGTAATTTGTTCATAACAACCAAAAAAAGAGACTTATATAATCTGAAAATACAGGAAGAGTACACTTTACCAAGCAGACAATGTTCACGAATAAGTATGTTATTATGCCATTGACCACCATACATTATTTTATGTTGATTAGTGCATTCTTAAAAAGAGTGGGGTCACTGATGCTTACTAATGATGTAGGTAGATTATTCCAGTCGATTGAACTCCTGGGAAGGAATGATTGTAAGCACGCGTTATAACGGGGTACGTTAACTTTATGTACGTGATGACGACGAGCCGAATAATAAGGCACAGGGTAAATTAATGCAGTAAGCATTCCTCTGAAAGGGAGGACAAAGGATACACTTCATCAACAGTGGATACCAGTCCGGTTGAAAATCTATGTGATCATAAAGTATTGCACTTGTGAAATGATTTGAATGAAATGTGACTGCGAAATCTGCTTCCGATTTAACATGCGAGTTTTCCATAATCTTTGCAACCCCATAAGTAGCAGCATATAAAACGGCACATCTTCATATTTAGGTGGTATTAGATATCATATTATATAGAGATTTACATCACGATCATCTTGAAAAGTCATGTGGCACGTATTCGTATATGAAGCCAACGACAGCTACTTCTTTGATATGATCGCCGCGTGTTCATTTTGATGATGATTTACATACTATGGCGCACTTACCCACAACGGGGGATCGGCCAAGGAGCGAGTGACACATTTAAAATAAATAAGAATAAATTGAGAAATAAACGAGTCAACATAAGAGTTGTCACATTGCGTAGCATGGGTGCGGAAGAGCACATGGGTGCGGTGACGCAAGAGACACCGGGATGAAAGGAGCAAATTTATAGCATTTCATTAACCGATTCGCCTCTCATAGATTCCGAAATGCGAGTTGGAATTGCATAATTTTCACTAAAATGGCGATGTCGCGGGGGATAGACTGGCATATGGTTAGTTGTTCGTTTTTTTTCATTATCTTGCTTTTATGACAGAAAGCTACATGTCTGAAGGTCAACGTGTTTATGCCCCACGCATTTGAATTATATTAAATGATGCTGTTATTTTAGAACGACGATTTTTGATCATTAGACTGTGAGCCCACTAATTGTTCTCACTTTTTATTCATGTCTTACAGGAACCAAAAACCCGGACTCAACCTGCCACCGCTCCACCGCAAGTCTTCTTGTGAAGGTGAGAGATATCCACTTGAAGAAGGCTTTATAGCTGCGAACGATTTCCAACTGTGGCGCCGGCTCCGGACTTTGTGTAAGAACATTTGGAAAGCACATTCAAATGCTTCTTTTGAAATGAGCTTTCCAAAAAATTAAATGAGCTTTCATGAACGGCGGTCTTTCTTTATTCATTGCGGTTTATTGCCAGTATGACTGAAAGGCGGAGGGGTGCTTCTTTCTCCGCAATTCCTATTACAGAAATCAAGGGTGGGGCGAATGACGGTGTGGATATATTAAAACGGGCGTTAAGAAAGCTGCAGTTCCGTCTGAAAGGCGAAGCATCGATGGCGATAGCAAAGTGTTAGACAACTACGCGAAATACGGTTCGCAGTTTTATCGGCCGGATAAATTGTAGTAAACATTCGCTTACTAATTAAATTAATAAGCGTAGCGTTACACGCGCACAGGTAACTGTGCGCCTGATGACCACCAACACTCGCTGGGACAATGCTAGGGTGGTGAAGAGCTCAAGCAGAGGGTATAGTGAACGCTTCGTGCTACCTCTCGCTTCGACACGTCTCCGAAACTTTAAATTACGCTACACTCTGAGTACTAGGCGCGCGGCAAGCCAGCGCACACGACGCCGCCAGCCGTGCCTGATCGCACAATCTTACGTTTGCACCCGCCGGAGGTTACCCCCAAGGCCGGGCGCGAGGGCCGCGTGTGCACTTGGCTACGCCGACCGCTATGAGCAGCAGCCACGGCCGGGCTAGAGGAGGTATCCTCATCTGCACCCCCCCCCCCTCCCCAGCGTGCTTGATCACGTGGCCTCTAACATTGGCGCGCGGAAAGACAAGTCACGATCAAGACATGATCGTTCTCCGCTTAGTCTTGCACGATTTCCCTCACAACCACAGTGAAAATTCACTTGGAGTGTCCCTATAAGAGCTATCGCAATAAAAACAAGCACGCCTAATCTGTTTCTGGCTTAGCTGTGCTATACCATGTTAAAAATGTAATACCTAAGAATCACAGGGTTCTTAATATAAACTTCCTGTTCCTGAACTGAGCGCTTGTTTAAGCTTCCCGTTTTGTTTATAATAAGTAAGAGAAATATATCTTCCAAGACCTAGTGGGACCTTCAACTACGCCGCATTGTACTTGTTCCTTCGACGTGCAACAAACACAAAGCATAAATCATAAATACTAACCTGGAACCTAAAAAAATTCATTTACAGATAAATACATATACAAGAAGACAGGAACAGAAAAGATACATACTAAAACAAACATTGATTCAATGTAGACTATTCATTTACCCTTCTAGAAAGTTCGCTATGTTTATTTTACGCCGAAAGATGACTTAGCTGCTTGAAAATTGTGGCTAAAGGAATAGCACATCATCATCATCATCATCAGCCTGGTTACGCCATCTGCAGGGCAAAGGCCTCTCCCATACTTCTCCAACTGCCCCGGTCATGTACTAATTGTGGCCATGTTGACCCTCCAAACTTCCTAATCTCATCTGCCCACCTAACTTTCTGTCGCCCCCTGCTACGCTTCCCTTCCCTCGGAATCCAGTCCGTAACCCTTAATGACCATCGGTTATCTTCCCTCCTCATTACATGTCCTGCCCATGCCCATTTCTTTTTCTTGATTTCAACTAAGATGTCATTAACGCGCGTTTGTTCCCTCACCCAATCTGCTCTTTTCTTATCCCTTAATGTTACACCTATCATTCTTCTTTCCATAGCTCGTTGTGTCGTCCTCAATTTAAGTAGAACCCTTTTCGTAAGCCTCCAGGTTTCTGCCCCGTACGTGAGTACTGGTAAGACACAGCTGTTATAAACTTTTCTGTTGAGGGATAATGGCAACCTGCTGTTCATGATCTCAGAATGCCTGCCAAACGCACCCCAGCCCATTCTTATTCTTCTGATTATTTCACTCTCATGATCCGGATCAGCAGTCACTACCTGTCCTAAGTAGATGTATTCCCTTACCACTTCCAGTGCCTCGCTACCTATCGTAAACTGCTGTTCCCTTCCGAGACTGTTAAACATTACTTTCGTTTTCTGCAGATTAATTTTTAGTCCTACCCTTCTGCTCTGCCTCTCCAGGTCAGTGAGCATGCATTGCAGTTGGTCCCCTGAGTTACTAAGCAAGGCAATATCATCAGGGAAGCGCAAGTTACTAAGGTATTCTCCATTTACTCTTATCCCCAATTCTTCCCAATCCAGGTCTCTGAATACCTCCTGTAAACATGCTGTGAATAGCATTGGAGAGATCGTATCTCCCTGCCTGACGCCTTTCTTTATAGGGATTTTGTTGCTTTCTTTATGGAGGACTACAGTGGCTGTGGAGCCGCTATAGATATCTTTCAGTATTTTTACGTACGGCTCGTCTACACCCTGATTCCGCAATGCCTTCATGACTGCTGAGGTTTCGACTGAATCAAACGCTTTCTCATAATCAATGAAAGCTATATATAATGGTTGGTTATATTCCGCACATTTTTCTATCACCTGATTGATAGTGTGAATATGATCTATTGTTGAGTAGCCTTTACGGAGTCCTGCCTGGTCCTTTGGTTGACGGAAGTCTAAGGTGTTCCTGATTCTATTTGCAATTACCTTAGTAAATACTTTGTAGGCAACGGACAGTAAGCTGATCGGTCTATAATTTTTCAAGTCTTTGGCGTCCCCTTTCTTATGGATTAGGATTATGTTAGCGTTCTTCCAAGATTCCGGTACGCTCGAGGTCATGAGGCATTGTGTATACAGGGTGGCCAGTTTTTCTAGAACAATCTGCCCACCGTCCTTCAACAAATCTGCTGTTACCAGATCCTCCCCAGCTGCCTTCCCCCTTTGCATAGCTCCCAAGGCTGTCTTTACTTCTTCCGGCGTTACTTGTGGGATTTCGAATTCCTCTAGACTATTCTCTCTTCCATTATCATCGTGGGTTCCACTCGTGCTGTATAAATCTCTATAGAACTCCTCAGCCACTTGAACTATCTCATCCATATTAGTAATGATATTGCCGGCTTTGTCTCTTAACGCATACATCTGATTCTTGCCAATTCCTAGTTTCTTCTTCTCTGCTTTTAGGCTTCCTCCGTTCCTGAGAGCTTGTTCAATTCTATCCATATTGTACTTCCTTATGTCAGCTGTCTTACGCTTGTTGATTAACTTCGAAAGTTCTGCCAGTTCTATTCTAGCTGTAGGGTTAGAGGCTTTCATACATTGGCGTTTCTTGATCAGATCTTTCGTCTCCTGCGATAGCTTACTGGTATCCTGTCTAACAGAGTTACCGCCGACTTCTATTGCACACTCCTTAATGATGCCCGTTCCTTAAGATTGTCGTTCATTGCTTCAACACTAAGGTCCTCTTCCTGAGTTAAAGCCGAATACCTGTTCTCTAGCTTGATCTGCAATTCCTCTATTTTCCCTCTTACCGCTAACTCATTGATCGGCTTCTTATGTACTAGTTTCTTCCGTTCCCTCCTCAAGTCTAGGCTAATTCGTGTTCTTACCATCCTGGGGTCACTGCAGCGCACCTTACCGAGCACGTCCACATCTTGTATGATGCCAGGGTTAGCGCAGAGTATGAGGTCTATTTCATTTCTAGTCTCGCCGTTCGGGCTCCTCCACGTCCACTTTCGGCTATCCCGCTTGCGGAAGAAAGTATTCATTATCCGCATATTATTCTGTTCCGCAAACTCTACTAATAACTCTCCCCTGCTATTCCTAGTGCCTATGCCGTATTCCCCCACTGCCTTGTCTCCAGCCTGCGTCTTGCCTACCTTGGCATTGAAATCGCCCATCAGTATAGTGTATTTTGTTTTCACTCTACCCATCGCCGATTCCACGTCTTCATAGAAGCTTTCGACTTCCTGGTCATCATGACTGGATGTAGGAGCGTAGACCTGTACAACCTTCATTTTGTACCTCTTATTAAGTTTCAGAACAAGACATGCCACCCTCTCGTTAATGCTATAGAGTTCCTGTATGTTACCAGCTATATTCTTATTAATCAGGAATCCGACTCCTAGTTCTCGTCTCTCCGCTAAGCCCCGGTAGCACAGGACGTGCCCGCTTCTGAGCACTGTATATGCTTCTTTTGGCCTCCTAACTTCACTGAGCCCTATTATATCCCATTTACTGCCCTCTAATTCTTCCAATAGCACTGCTAGACTCGCCTCACTAGATAACGTTCTAGCGTTAAACGTTGCCAGGTTCATATTCCAATGGCGGCCTGTCCGGAGCCAGGGATTCTTAGCACCCTCTGCAGCGTCGCAGGTCTGACCGCCGCCGTGGTCAGTTGCTTCGCAGCTGCTGGGGACTGAGGGCCGGGGTTTGATTGTTGTGTTCATATAGGAGGTTGTGGCCATGTACTGCACCAGGGTGGCCAATCCTGCTCTGGTGAGGGAGTGCGTTGCCGGTTCTGGTCACCGGGATCAGGCCACACTCCAGGCCTGTTTATGCAATTTTATCAACACGCAGATTTTTTTTTTAATCCGGTGGAAAATTGCGCGGCACCGGGATTCGAGCCACGGACCTCTTGCACGCGAGGCGGGTGTTCTACCTCTATGCCACCGCTGCCACTAGGAATAGCACAATTCGCAATTTTAAATCGTCTTGACAGAATTTTGATGTAAACTAGTAGGCTCATCTTTGATCTTTATATTTGAAACAGCTCGAAATGTTGGCAGGAAGGACTAGAGGACAGTCTATGTCTGTCCTGTAATTCTCTGTCTGTTCCCTGAAAGAGTCGAGGATTGTCATTTCTTTCCGCCGTTTTCTCCGCCAGCTATTTCATGTATAAAGATCAAATCGTCCGCGACAGATCGAATTCCTTACGTTCGAAGCCTGTGGTACGCCGTCAATCTCAGAGATTATATTGAGACGCGAGCTACCACCCGCCAAAGCGGCAGCTCGTCACGGCTTTTCTATTAGCAGCTGAGGGTGCCTTGAGGAGAGAGCATCAGCGGAGTCTATCGGAAGATCCAATAAAACTTCTGTACTTCTGTACGTCATTGCCTCGCTTACAGAAGCTCTGTCCTTGAAATAAAAACGTTGCTTCGGGGACCTTAGAGGCCCTAGTGCACCATTTAACTGTGACAATATTTGCCTGCAGTGTTTAAGCAATTCCCACTACCCCATTATATTACGCACACAACACAGGCCTCGCCATTGAAGTCGGAATAGAAGTGCGTAATGGACTGAATGAGTCTACTGCAGCAGCGAGTGATTCTTAGACTCAAAACAGTAAGCGTTTCTTGCTTTCTCTTTCCACTGGCAGAAAGCAAGCTCACGCAGCCGTCACTAGCAGGCTTAGCGTTTTCCCATAAACGACATCGGGCGAAAGCGACTGGGTCTGTTCGCAAATGACAGCCGCAGGAGTACTTGTGTGTGCCCGAAACGCTGATCGCCGCGTAAAGTTTTGCAGCAGGCTTTCAATGGATGCCGCTTGTTCAACCAGAAGTGAAACGTTCGGACAGCATGTCTTTCCGGAATTAAGCAGGCCTCACTAATCGCTCTTTAATGGCCCACGGGCTGTGCCAGATGCTAGCGACGCGAGGAACAGCGCGTGCTCTACCGCAGTGCGAGCTCTTCGCAGTGCGCAGCACGCGCCGATGGCGGCAGCCCCGGGTCGGCGTGCCTCGGCGCCAGTCCCGCCAAGAAAATTTGTAGCGCTACGCCCGCATTGGGCACTCGTTCTAGACGCTGATGTTTTATCCGCGCGCGCGCCCCGTTCGGCGCCGCGCATCGGTTTTCGGCGCAGCGCCATGGCGGCCCCCGTTCTTGGCGCTAAGCATCGGCTGGCGCGACGCAAGGGGCAATTATTTACCCTCCGAAAAACGACCTGTCTCCAGACGGCGGTGGGCCCACCAATCATTCTGCCCCACCAGACTTCAGCGTAACCGCGGCGGCGGCGCGATAAGCGTGATAACGCCTCCACCGTCGAGCCACCCATCAGTCGGGCGCTGCCGGTGGGCGCCATACAGCGGGGCAAATTGAGCCGGCCGCAGCGCGCTCTGCCATTGTTGTCGCGCCTCCGACGCCGTGTCCATGGTCGTGCAAAGGGGTTGGCGGCCGCCATGAGAAAAAAAGAAAGGAAAAAAGAAAAAGAAAAGGGGAGCCAACACTGAGGCCCGGCGCGCCTCCAAGGAGCCCGCAGCAAGGCGCGTAATTGTTTTCCAGGCGTCAAACACTTTCTTCAGCCCTTAATGCCCACCGTTATCAATAAAGAATGCGCGTTGACCCTTTTATCCTCTTTTTCTCTTTCTGTCTTTGGTGAGTCGGCCATTTTATAGCTTCCTATCTCTTTGCCTGGCTAAGACGTTGTTCCTTTATCCTGACATGAGAGTAAACCGCGAATATAGCTGCCCCGGCAGGGCAGCGGGTGACATCGTGTCGGATGAGATCGTGTTTTTCTTAAAGGATCAGCGATGCGGAGGCATGCATCTATCGTTTAATATGTAATGGCGCGTAGGGAAGCTATACCTTCACCAGTGAATAGCTCACATCGTACGGTCAGTCCGTGTGCATATGCACCTCACTATAACGATCGATTTCAGTGCCTATAGCTGGACACATTTTTCCAGCCCGCGTAGGGAATCAATACAGTGCATCTCGATTTCAACGTGTAGATTTCGATTAATATTTTTTTTCTGGCTGGATCTAGTGGACGGCTGGCATAGCTGAGTGGTTGAAATCAACTGTACTAAATGTTGAGATAACGCTTCGTACATCACGAACCTTTTAGAGCAATCTTCATGCATTACAAACGTTTCTCTAGCCCGTAAAGTTCAGTCGTGAAATACAGTGTTCCTGCGGTGATATGTTCGGTCGTTTACCTATGGCAGCTGAATCCAAACATTAAGCTTCAAACAAAAATCGCTTTGGGGCAGTATGGTGTCTTACGACGCCTGCCAATGTCGTTTTTCAAAACTCAGCATGGCCATCATCGCAGTACTGTAAACTCCCGTTAATGCGACCCTTGCGGAACCACAATATTCGGTCGAATTATCCGAAAGGCCGAGTTAACAAACAGTGCCAAAATGAACGACATAATTATTTTTGTTACTTGAAGTAGTCTGTTGTCGTCAAGATACTATTTCAAATAGTCATAACACTATCTATTAACTACACATGTCGTCGTCGGTCAGTGGCCCACAGACCTCAACACTGTCGCCGGCGCTACGAAAATCCTTAAAAAGGACAGTGCCCAAGGCACAGCACAGGTCGCCATCATCATGGCTGGACAGGTTGCTACGGTCAACGTCGTCGCCTAAGAAAGTAGAAGCGCTGTCAGCTGAATTCCTTTTGTTTTCAAGCTTTTAGTAACTGCTGCGCGCATGAGGGTATGCCAGTGGAGGTCGAATTAACCGAAAAAGCATACTTTCCGGTTCGAGCTAAACGAGTTATCCTTTCGTGAAAATGTATGATTTCCCGCCAGGACTTTCCCGTGCGCTCGAATTAAGCGAACAGTCGAATTAACCTAGGTCGAAATAGCGGAAGTCGACTGCACTAGACGACTACTACTGCTATTACTACTACTAACTGTGACGAACCACTACTACTGCTAATAATAATAATAATAATAATAATAATAATAATAATAATAATAATAATAATACTTCATTAACCCTGACGAAGACCCCTTGCTGGATATTACGTAATAGGGGACCAAGTACATCAGTAAAACACAATGGTGACCTTTAAAGCCAAAAATCAAACAACAACAAAGGCGAACTTAAGAAGCAGAAGAATAATAAAACAGAAAAAAAGGAGTAAAGTTTGCCATACATGTGTCAAGTGGGCAAATGAAAAGAACACACCGCAACTCCTAAATTTCACAAACAAGAAATACAAGACGTTGCCATAAAGAACAGTGACAACGCAGCAGTTGTAGATTACGGGTTGAAATGACACGGTAATAAGTGTTCCAATATTGTCAGATCAATCTCGTTAACGCCCTCAGGAAAATTACACCTTCGAGGGTGCATTGGATGATGAAACACCTGTTTTGCACCATCAATTTCACTGAAACATTTCAAAATGGGTGCATTCGTTGGTAGAACAACCTTGCAGCACCCTTTTATTTATTTCAAGGTGCTGAAAGGCTGTTTCGTGCGAGACGTACACATTGCAGAATTTAAGGGTGCTCGGGCACTTCAACATTTCAAGCAAGTGAAAAGCCCCAAGCGTATATATTTCCCAGCCGTTTGTGTCAAGTTATTGTTCGTGCATGTCACATAGTCACAGCAGGTTACGAATGTCAATCTCTGTCGGCGTCTCGATAGGCGTCCCCTGTTATGAAGTGTAAAGACGTAGCTTTTTCTTTTATTGCCTACCGTGCCTTTCGCTTTTTCTACTGGCGTCGCTTAAGTTGTTTAAGCTCGGTGTTGTTCTGTAGATCAGCTGCCAATCGTCAGCGAATCATGGCGTGTCACCCCATCACATTTCTTCAGACGCACGTTCTTCTGGTGTCGCATCGGGGCTGGCGCATTATTAGGCGCAGTAAGTATTGCGCTGTTTTGTGCAGCACCGGTTGAAATAATTGAATTCTGCGGAGGCACGCCGTAGTGGAGGACTCCGGATTGAGTTTGACCACCAGGGGACCTTTAGTGTGCTCCCGATGCACAGGACACGGGTGTTTTTGCATTTCGCCCCCATCAAAATGCGACCGCCGCCGGGGCCGGTGATCCCACGACCACGTGTTTAGCAGCGCAACACCATAGCCGCTCAGCCACTGCGGCGGGTGCTTGAGATGAACATTCGCAGGTGAACACGGAACAGCCTACTACAAATAAGCGCTGAACAGTTTTTTTGTGGAGCTGGTGCGCTGGCGATTTGGAGTAGCATTCATAAATGCCTACTCATTCTTCATCGTAGTTCCGAATGTGAAGTTCATTGGTGCAAAGAGACGATTGCACACCTTGTGTGCGTTCGTCCCCTTTTCAGCGCATAAAGAAAATCGCTCGATCTCCACCACGCTCGACATGCTTGACATGCATGTCTTTACGGAAAACATAATTCTTGAAGCCGACGTCTGCCCGGGTTGCTTCGAAAGGACTATACTGTATTTCTGCAAAATAAAAAAAAAAGCTTGAATTAGGAATTAAGAAATGCTGCGCGCTTCTTAATTCAAGTTGTTTTACCAACAAGTCTAAATTCTGTCGTTATCAAATTCTTAAAAACATCGGGCCAAGCCTCGGTCAAAATCATCGACTGACAGTCGTTGTGAGTCGCACTCCGCGTTTTTGTGCGTCAAATTCTTTTCATATCTTCTCCTTCCTTCTCATTTTTTCTATACCTTTTTCCAACCGGGCAGTTACTCTGCGTAACCTCTCTTTCTTTCAGCTCCCATTTATTTATATCTTTGTATCCCTTTCTATGCATGGATATGCGTGAGTTTCCTTCTTATTTCGAATGACCTTGGGGCTGCTGTTATCAGTTTTCTTCAAGCTTTCTCGTCACCACGACAGACACGACAGTGTCTGCAGATTAACTGAGCGCGTGAGCGTCCGATTTTAGCTGATTTCGAAGCTTTCAGCGAAAAACAAATAACGTAAGAACTGTGATATGTTTGTTTGATATTTAGGCAGCGTTAAGTCCTTAGTATTACCCAATTTGACGTGACCGATGCACTACAGAATTATACTTTATTTAATACGCAGAAAATTCTGTAATAAAGGCCGAGCTGTTATACTTAGGCACTATTAGAAGTGATGGGACGTCGCGACGCAGAGAGCGCAACTGGGACTAAATGACCGACTAAACTGTCTGAAAAAATCCCGCGACTCCCATCGTACTGTCGAGCCAGACTAATTTGCATGAAGCCTTACAGAGCCAAGTATGTTTTCTATTCCAAGTGTCTTTACACAAAGAGAGAAAAGTATGTAAGGAAAGGCAGGGTGGTTAACCAGAGATAGTGCTGGTTGGTTACCCTGCCTATGAGGAATGGGGCAAGTGGATAAAAAAGAGAAAGAACGTGGAAGGAGGACAAAGAAAGAGGAACGCAAACAAAGTCGATTGCGTGCGCTATACAGCGGTAGCAAGCGGTATTCTTAGCGTCTGTCATGTAGGCCTGTAGAGTTCTGGAACCTGAGCAGCGCGAATGTAGCCTTTAGTATACAGATTTTTGATGGTGCGCTAGTTGTGTTACTTATGGTAAGCCTAGGTGCCAGGCTGAGTTGCATGAATAGCATAAAAATGGCGTAACAAACGTCGCTAGGCCAGCCACTTGAATCGATCATATACTACCGCCAAATTTATGGCACATTCCCCAAAGCGGGTCGAACCAACCAAGCAATTAGGCGTAAGTTGCTCTTGCACACGAGTCATCTCTCCACCACACACGTCAGGCATACTTTACGTGGTCTAATATGGCATTCCTCTATTGCATAGCGCTGTAACGAGTGGCGCTATGAGCTGCGAATGTATTTACGCCTATCTAAACTAATTCAGCGTATGTGTTCGTGCACCAACTTTTTTATCCTCAGACTGGCTCAGCCTCGTTACTAGAAGGGAAGCTTGGGCGAGTTGGTGGTAATTCATGTTTTGGAAAGTAACAGTGCTAACGGACAAGGACTTGGGCAAAGAAGAACAGGACACTGACGCTCTCACACAACTGAAGTTTACTTCGAGGGATATCACATTTATAAACACGGACCGACAGGGAAACAACTACAGCGACTGTACGTGCGCAGCAGGAGCCATCCTGGTGACGTGTCGAACGACGTGAAACAAACGTGGTTATGACGTGCTGGTTCAAGTTGTGAGTCAGCGCCAGTGTCGTGTTCTTTGCCTAGGTCCTTGTCGGTTTAGCGCTGTTACTTTCCAAAACATGAATCAGCCTCGTTTATCACCCTGTGTTTTCCCTACCTAATTCTTTCTTTCTCTCTCTAAATCACCACAAAAAATTTATTCATATTGCTGAAAGTTCACTATGTCCATGACATGGTGCTCAGTAATGCGAAGCGGCGTTGCTCTGCATGTGCGCTCCGCATGGTCATTTTATACCCCTTATTGGTGAAAGTGGACTGCGACATTACCGTCCGCAATGCATATTGCTGTCCTCCTAATTTGCATCTTCCTGTGTTTCCATACATCTACATGCGAACCATTTGTGTACATAAGTGCTCAGAGGTTAGCAAACCGGTGTCTCGCCTGATAGATCGAACTTCCCGCTTCTTTACTTCCCTTCTCCCTTTATTCCGCCAATTTACGTTTATAGGACCACGTCGGCGTCTCTTGTGTGCTCTCTTCACTGAAGGTCTTCACGTTGCTCGCTTTTGCTTATTTGTATGTTGTTGTTTTTTGTTTTGCTATTTGGAGAGCAGCTGCCGCAGTGTAAGATGGCTAAGTCAATTTGTTATTAAAGTAATAAGAAAAAAGCGGGAACAATATGGTTGTGAACATGATCGCGTGACAAATGCTTACATAGGCAACTTTTCTGGCAATGAACATTGCCTATATTTTCGTATTTATGATCTTAGCCTGCTTACATAGCCCACAATCTTAATCAACTTCTCATTTCACGTGCACTCTTCTCCAACGATCCTTCTCTTTATTTATTTACCTAGCGTCGTATGCTTAAAGCTTGGTATTTCAAGAGCATCTTATACCGTTGTTACCTCCGACAGAAGTACGCTACGCAAACCTGCTCCGCGTTTCGCTTAGTTTGCTCCTCTATAGCGGCTGCTTCTTAGCCGTCCTTTTTGGCGCATGTTTGTTTATTTTGTCTTTACTATGTCTGGTGGGTAGTATAGTGGTTAGAACGGGGCGTTTTATGCATGAAAGGAACTTGGTCTTCTCCAGGTTTTCATTGGCTCCGGGGCCTCGCCTGTACTTACATGCCGAGAAGCCCCATACCCTTTCCACAGCCATCTATACCCTGAGCCAGCTGTTCTTGACAGCAGGTGGCGGTAAAAGTAAAAGCAGTAAAAACGAGAGCTGGCCTGCGCTTATGAGGACGTAAGTTTGGTTCGAAGGCTTTGCCGAAAGACAGCTTCGTCGGTTGGCGAAATATTCTTGCCTAATCTACAGGGTACAGAAGAAAAACAGGCGTTTTCCGTCTCACGCAGCAGTGTCTCATAATTTTCTTCTTTCAGCAACTTTCTGCAAACGTTGAGGCACTTTACCGCGGGGGCTGTCTGCAGACAGAGCTTTCATAATTCTCAGATAGCTGGGGAACGTACCGAGTTAGCAGGAGTTATAGGAGAGAGCGTACATGGGTTCAAGGACATACTTCACCAACAGCGTACTGTAAAACTAATCATCTACGTTGCACAATCAACGCAAGGTTTGTTCGGCACAAGGTGCCGTCGGCATTTCGCGTTTCAAGAATTCACTAGTGGGACAAAAAAGTCTAAAAACAACATTTTCTGTAAGAAGCAGGAGATTAAGAAATTCTTCTCTTCTATGACGGTTGCTCTAACTATCTAATTATGTTCTGGTGACGCTATAGGAAAGCTGCATATATGTAAACAAAATTTTAAAAATGTGAGTGTTGGTGGCGGTGATGATGATGTTGCCGCAGGTGGGGTTAGCCTAGCAGGATAGGCTTGAACGCGTCTGTCCGTGTCTTAAATATGTGTCACCCTGAGTCAGTCAGCTCAGTATCTGGCAGAAATGTCAGTAAAATGGGGGACATTTCCTCGCGCACTATTCGTGGTTCTTCCGGGAAAACTAGCTGTTATGTAAGTCCACGAATAAACCAAACCTTCTTCCAGTCATGCTGTCCAGAAGTATCTTCCTTTAAGAACAGAAGCACTTGAAGGACGAGATGAAGTGCTCAATAACACCCACTTCGTTGCACTCAGTGTAAGACGGGGAAGCAGCACGGTCGACCTTAAATGCCCATGCAGGCCAGGAGTGTAGGCTGAACCCTAAGCGAAAGCGCCGTTGCATAATATAGGAAAACATAATATTTAGTGCGAGAGCAAAGGAGGAAAACAAACATCTACTTCGGAGGTGCACCGGGAAAAATACGGTCCACGAAAATGCACTTAGGGGGGAACATTTCCTCCCCTAACATACACCGCTCGAACATACACCGAAAATGCACTTAGGGGGGAACAGTTAAGGAATGCTTCGTCTGACGATTAAAAGCGATGGCTCATGGACAATTTTCAAGTTGCTGTTTCAGTATCTGCATAAAACGGTTCACCATGCTTACAAAAAAAAACACAGAAAAAAGCAAAGGAAACACGAAAAAGAAAAAGGTTATCCGTTTCTTCCAATCCGCCTACTTATTTATTGTTATCATTATAACTATAAATAAACAAATTGAGTCCAGATGTCAAAAGGTCAAATAATATCTTTAAGCCCTCATTAGTGTAAGCAACAGCGGGGCCTTCGTTGTTCGGATTGCGTCCTTAGTTCTTTCCCAGGGCGCTAGGAGAACATTAGTCTGCGTTTGTCCTCGTATATCAAATGCAATCTTTGCTGCTAATGATTCGTTGGTATAGCGGAGATAGTCGGTGCAGACCGGCGAACTGAGTAGCAAGCTCTGCATATAGCAGCACTGACATCATCTTTCACCAAACTTTTTCTCTCTCGTATGAGCAAAATACTTTTGAAAACTTCATTCTAAAGAAAGAATGTTCCTTTTTGGCAATACACATGTGAGTTGCGCGTGCCGTAACTTCACTGGTTGCGCCAGTTGATCGCGTGACGCGCTCCTTCGCGAAGGACACACCGTGAAGATAATAACGACAACGTTGTTCTCTCAACCATTGCATTGTCACGCTTTGTGGATTGTCTACATGCAGGAACGCTTCCTTCTGCGCTAGGACGGGAGTCAGATCCGGTAATAATAAAGAGAAATAGCGTTTAACTTTCCGGCCACTAACATAGCCTGTTGTATATCGCTGTCCCAGTTATTGTTTCCAGAAGACCGACGCAAGCGAAACTGGCGAGTACGAAGAGAATTCTGAGGAGTTCTAAACAGGGACCATACAGGCAGTTGGAATATCTCCTGTATTCGAGGTACCTAAAAGAAAAAATAGAGTTGACATGCTTCTGCGGTGTCACGTTCCCTCTAAATTTTGTCTTGTTATCACGCATTATTTCAAAGTTGAACACTGTCTAACCTAAGGGCGGATGCTGGAAAACTAGCTGGCAGCCTAACTGACGAAGTAGCTAGTTCTGTCAATAATTTTTTTCTGTGCTTAAAAGATGTTTTCGGCCAGTGAAGTCAGCTGATCTCTGTTATAGTAAATACTTTTTTTTGCCTACTTTTCTTTGGCGATGTTTCCGCGCAGCGCTATGCAGATACCACCTTCGCATATGCCACCTATACGCTCGCTTTCTCCCGTTGTTTTCGAGTGCTGAAAATTGTCACTACCCTGTTTCGAGGCACGCATTCACGACCCGTCAAGCGCGGATCAGATTTTTTTTTTTTTCACTTGCTTTTCGCAAGAATCGATTCGACTATAACATCTTGTTTTCTAAGCGCTGATATTTGAAGACGCGCAAACACGGAAGTAATCGAACAAACGCTCGTGCGTCCGTACAGTCGTCAACGAATAAAATGTGATATTTAATTTATATGTAACGTTCTGTTTATCCGTGGCCCCTATCTTCCCACGGCGAAACGTACTGCGGGAAGTAACTGAAGAAGCACGCGAGTTTGCAGTCTAATATCAACACATATCGCCCTAATCCCGCCACCACGGGGAGCGACTCTCGGTACGTATAGATTGGGCATAGAATGCGTCGGAGGAACGCGTGGCCTCACTGTCGTATCTTTCATTCATTGAGAAGTGTACTGACAAGAACACACACACACACGTACACGTGTACACACGCACACGCAGTTCGCAATGACCACGGCTAACGAGCTGGATGTTTACGTTGATCCATTTTCGAATGCCTTCCGCCTCACATTCTGGCTGGCTGTGGGAAAGCGGCTAGCTCGGTCCTAGACCGACCGCGTTCGCCGCCTGTTTCTCCACGCGCTTTGGTCGCGACGGCAGCAGATTATTGCGCGCTTTCGCCACCAGTGTGAACGCATTCTGAAATACGGCAACACAGATGCGTATGTATAGGCGCTATAACGTAAAACTATTCCAAACTTTTCTATTCCAATTCTGCAATCAGCTCACCGCGATTGGTCAAAAACTTTTTGGACCACCCCACTTCACCTTGTCACCCGACGTCACGAAAACCGCGAAATAGCTCCCCATCTGATATGACGTGTACACACTGATTATGCATAATTTGACCGAACAAAACAAAAATAGTTATTTCTGATTCGACGCCTTTTCGCCATAGCCCTCGGCTATTGGACAAAAGTTTTCGGGCTGCACCCACTTCACCTGCCTCTCACGTGATCTCACAAAACCGCAAAAACTTACCGCGTCGAAATGACGCGTACGCGTTAAAGATGCATTAATATGCCGATGAAAAGTGAATTTTCTTCTGAATAGCCGCAGGCTGCCCCGTTCCGAAAGAAATAAAAGATGGCTGCCGACGATCGCTCCGGCACTGGCTACTCGCCCCTGCCGGAGAGCATGGGTTTATTTGCTTCTAATAAAACTTTTTGCGTGGCCGTGTAACGTTTTCGAGCACTTTCGGCACGTTTACGACCACGTTCTGCCAACTCTTCTTTGCTGAGTATCCGTTTTAGCGTCATTCTTAATCTTATGTTGCATGCCGCCGCGATTGTCGACGAGCCACCGCAAGCTAAGTAAGAGAAAGCGGACCAATCGCAGACGCCGGCACCACCCTCTTCATCCGGTTATCGATATTCACTGCAGTGGCTCGGCCCCATCGAATACCGCTCCACTTGAGCATGCTCTTCGCATCTTGTGAGCCAATTAGATAAGACAAGCCGCTCAGTGCAGGCAATGTTATACGTTTTTGAGTCAAACAAAAGTGACCTCCTTTGAACGAGGGGAGCATTTGATTGGTTTGTTCAGACAAGCCTGCGGGTGACCTCCCGATGCTTGCGTCGGCGTTTACGCAAATTTGACGTCAGGAGATTGGAATAAAAACACATTGGAATAGTTTTACTTTATACGGCCAACGTTTATCATCTTTATATCGTGCGCAACTTCATCATTTGTAAATTTATCATCTAACTTTTATTTCATTAAACAGTGGCCGTTATCAACAGACGCGTGAGGGTTCACGTACTCGTTGACATCACGGGTAACGTTCTGGGCACAGCGATGCTCGATGTCAGCTGCAGAGCTTGCGCCGCCACTATGCGCAAACCTTGTTCGATGTTGTAGCGACCACTATGGAATAAACAACGGCTCACTTGTGTGGCTTCGAGAGCGTTTCAGGGGCTTGCGTTTCTTCCGTTTAATTTGACCGACGACCTCGCCACGTACAGTAGGCGCATAACGTGCTTAATACTATGTCAACCTCAGATCGCAGCGCGTTTCAAAAGGCAAAGCAGGCACGAGGGTGCGCAGCTTTGACATCGGAGTTGATGCTTAATAACTGTCAGCGGAAAACAGCGTTCTCGGTGCCGTAGGTAGCAGACGTGCTCCTGCAAGAAGCTGGAGCAAAGTTTAGCCGGCGTCTCTGTCCCAGAGCGGCAAGCCCGCAGCCCAACATAGATAGGAGGCGAGCGACCACCTCTCCCCCTGGCATCCGTCGTTGGTGCTTCCCCTTTCTAATCTTAAGCGAGGGCCAACCTTGTGTTAAGCGCGTACACACAAAAAGACCCGCTCAAGGAGAAACTCGCAATCCCCCAGCGGCGCGTGGAAGGCATCCGTGGACGCCTCCTGATCCCCGACGCTCCCTAATCCCGTCTTTTGGAGGGCAGCGTCAACCCGTAAGATGCGCTTCCGAGGGCACGTGACCTGATAGCCTGATGTGACCCAACGCGAATATCTCTCCTTTCCCCTGCCATTTCCTTTCTTCTCATTCTTTCTTTGCCACGAGCGGCTCTTCTCCTCACGTTTCGTGTTCTGAGCTGCCGGCGAGGCGGAGACAACTTTGTTTTCTGGGTCGCCGCCCTTGTCTTTGCGGTGACCGCTCTTTCTCTTGGCCGCTCGCCAGCCGCATTCCCTTGGGTATCGCTGCTCGCTCCGCGGCTTTTGATATCCACCGCCGCGCCGTTTTACTGCGCGGAGATCTCGCGTTACGGCGAGAGGGAAGCATTTCTTCTTTCTCTCTTGCGGCGCGGGCAGTGCGCCCTCCTTCGAGTGGCTCAGCCCCAGTACGAGGTCGTCAAAACTCTTCTGCTCGGCGTCGCTCCCGCTCTATAACGGCGGTGCTATTGCGTAACTAACTGTCTGTACGCGGCAGCGTAGCGCCGCGAGAAACAAGGTCATACCCCCACATAATACTATCTGAAACAAAAATCCTTTTACCCCGGTGAGGATAATCAGCAAGAGGAAAAGAAAGAATGTTGTCTGCCATTGCATTTTACAGCGAAGCTGTTTATGGCTAGGCTTCCGTGCATTATTGTTGTGCATCAACAAAAACTATCATCATCAGCAGTGGCTCATTCCCCTTAAACAAGCAAAAAACGCAATGGCTCATTCTCTCGTAATACAGATGCTATATATAAATGTAGTCATCCACGCAAATGTATATAAGTAAATCTGCGTGCGCACCCTTCGTCATGATGACCACCGATCAAGACAATAAATGCGTTAATCCACCTTCACTGAGTAGAATGTCTCATGATTATTTTTTTTCTCCCGGTGGAAGAAAAAAAAGAAAAGGCACGAGTCCGGCGTAGCCTGCGGTACATTCAAAGCTTTAGCTGCGTTCTTAATGGTCAGAGCGTGTGTCCTTTCGCTTTGACTTAATCGCACTTATTTGCCTTCCATACGGTGAGAGTTGGATCCTGGTGAGTGGTCAGAAGCGCGTGGTTGGTCGAGGAAAGATGCTGGCAGCCGTTTGTGTACAAGCAACGTGCCCCATACAAAACGAAAGAAATAGCACCGACATATTTTTCTCGGTTTACGTGTTTCGCATGCGAGGCACCATGTGGCACGTGGGACACCTGCGATGTGACGCTCTTCTCGGTTTACGTGTTTCGCATTCGCTGGCCTGACGAGCCCGACGTTGGCCCGCTGCTGTGGAAAGGCTAGCTTCGCACCCCGCGCCTTCTGTCGCGGTTTTGCGCCTTGCAGACACGGCGCGAAGCTTGGATACAAGATTGTGCTGTGTGATTTTCTTATAATTTGTTTACGCCAGTCGGCAATGACTATAAACTGCAGCAGCTGTAACATGGTAAATAAATAAAACTCACTGAATGAGAGACAGAGTTTAATGGAAGCTGAAGATAACAGTGAAATCTTTTTATCTGTTTTGTTCAGCTGACGCAGCAATCGACCTACTAAAGACCAAAAGAGTTCGCGATAGCTAAGTATAGGTTGCGTGTGGGCATTGAGGCGCTGAGGTAAAATGCGCACGTTAACTTTTAGATGGTGTCAAAGAGAGGGCACGCGTATTCTTACGCGTGTCGTCTACACCATGCTGTCGTGTTGATATATTTAAACTTCATCTTGTTAAATAATGCAAATTCTTCCACGTAAAGCCTTCAAAAAGGGCGTGAATGTATATATACGAAAGTCACGCCTCCGAAAAAGTTCAAGCAATATGTAGTACTGCATGAGTTGTATTAAAATGTTGCTTTGGTGCGCTAACACTTCGCTCTGAAATCTTGTTCCCTAAACTAGAAAAAAGAGCCACTCTCTCGTTAACGACAGGAGCCCATTTTTCATTTGATAAATCAGCCATGATGATACGATTACAAGGTCTCTTCGTTTTTCCTAAGGGTGCAGCATTGTATTTCTAACGGTGACTACTCTTGACGTCTGCGGTCTCTTAAGGTCTCGCGCTCGCTTATTTTCTCCTTCTCAAGCCCCGGGCTGACGCTTCTTCCCCTTTCTCTCTCTTTTTTTTTCTCCGTCATCGCTTGCAGCCGTATACTATCATCTTGGTTCGACGCCTTTGTGCCTCGCGTGTGGTTATCTTTTTGTTCTTTCTTCGGCTCAAAGAAAAGGGGGAAGCGTTGGAGGAGGGATGGAAGCATCGGGGCAGCGTGAGGTCTGAACTCGAGCGATGGGTAGGCAGCAGGACGGGCAAGCACCGCGAATCTGGCCGATTATTTATCCTGGCGCCCCTTTTCTCGGTCCCTTTGGCGGGACCGAAATGAGATCCCGCCGAGGGAATCAATACGGCGTAGCGGGGGCTCCTAGCGCAGCCCGCCGAGGACAGTGGACTCCTGAATTCGAGATTTCCTAGCGGCGGCGGCGCAGTATTGGCTGGACGTCTCTATCGCCGACATCCGCAGCGAAACAGCTGCCTTGTGTTTTTGTGCGACAGCAGTTCCTGCGGCGCAGCCCCGCTCAACCCCCTCCGCAGGCGCACTCCCCGCTGAGCCCTTGGCGCCGGCCTCGCTGCCGTGTTTGCACAGGAAAAGCTTCAGACTGTGCCTAGCTTTCTGGGAGAAAACCGTCCTTCCTCTTGTGCATGGCGATCCCATGTATACTTTTCTTGTTCCCCACTCCGCGGCCTCGCCAAGTCGAAACGCGGGGCGAGTCGATGCCGTTTACACTTGGACATCCCCGTTCCGTCCGAAGCGCTGTCGCAAAATTCACAGAGTCGAGCGAAGCGAAACTGAATCAGCCATGTTTTCTTGCGTCCTTCGAATAGCTTCCCTGCAGTAGGTTTCGCTCTCACTGACTGATGCTCCTGCGAGGAATAAGGAGAGCGGCGGGAGAGAGAGGGAGAGCTTGGATGCTTATGATGTTGTGCTTTCGCTAAGAGCTTTACTTATCGATAATGTTTTTTTTTTAATTTGATGAGACTTGCAGACTGTGTATGTAGCCTCTTCTTTTAATGATTGCAGGTTTCCAGATGTCATTCTTTTGTGCTCAATCAACTCACGAAACAGTCGGTATATGTCGGTGGGGACGTAGGGTATATATATATATATATATATATATATATATATATATATATATATATATATCGCGATCTGCTGCGGAAGAAGAGGTCCCAGACGTGTAATTCACGACCGCGGCGGCCGCAGTTCAATGGGAGTGAAATGCAAGAACACTCGTCCACTTCGATTTAACTGCACGTTAAAGAACTGCTGGTAGTCATAACTAGAGCCCTCCACTACGGCGTCTCTCAAAGCCCCAGTGTTGCTTTGAGACGGCAAATCAATGAATAAATGAATGAATGATGGTAAATCAATTAACTTATTTATTTATTTATTTATTTATTCATTTATTTATCAATCAGTCAATGAATCAATCAATCCGTCAATTGTGAGGCTCCTACAGTGCTGTGCGTGTATTCAGTGAAAAATTGAGTGAGTTGTTAACCATTTAGTGCACAGGCATTGCGCCAAGTAGACATGGCCACAAGAAGAAAGCAGCTGAGCGCGCACAAACAGCCTTGGTGCTTCAAGTCACACACACTGTGCTCGTATGTTCTGCTTGCCGTCGCTTGTGTTTAGTGCACCCTCCACGGGGTGCGCGCACGCATGCGTGCGTGAGTGGCTTCAACTAGCTGTCGGCGTTAGTGAAATCCGTCCCCGCCACAGTACGAAGACTCGTGGGGAGAAGACCATTTCAATGACACCCTTCGTTCTACGTGCGATAGCGTGTGGGCTGGAAGTGCGTGCGAAGAGTGGGCGTAAGTGAGAACGTTACCATGACAGCGGTGTCATTTAAGCTAATAAACAAACATCCGCGGTGCTCGAACCTGAACTCTCTAGATTCTGGCAGCGGCGCTGAGCCGATTGTGCCATCAGGACAGTGGGCGCACAGTAAGAGGATCTGTTGCTTCGCGGATGGATGGACGGATGGTATGAGCGTCCCCTTTGGAACGGGGCGGTGAGTTGCGCCACCAAGCTCTTGTTATTATAACGCCAAATGTCCTACCTATTCCCCGAAGTTAAGACGCAACCAAGGGCGGGAAAAAAGCTTGCCACGGAAGCTTGCTAGCATGTGTCCACGCATCTCAGCCGCCCAGAAGCTGACCATTTATGGTAAAAATCATACAAGACTGTATTTGACTGGCGTGGTCGGCGTGGTGTACGAAATTCCACTTAATTTCGGCAGGGTGTATATCGGCCAGACAGGCCTTTGCATCAACGATAGGACAAGGGAACACGAAACGCCTCATGGGTCCAGTCAAGCTGCTTATGGCAGATTTTAGTCCGGTAGGACATTTCTAGTGTATACTAGAAGAACTAATAAAGTTGAAGTTGAAGTTGAGCTGTTTGTCATAATTAAGATTAATACACATTTTCCTATGCACTGAGATTCCTGCACGTGTGAGCCAGACCTTTTCCATATCCGCATTCTTTGTAAAAGCGAATACTCCCTGGCACGGGAATTAATGGAGCCTATTTTATCAACATGAAACGTGACGTTTGTGTCAGCGATGCATCTGTGGCTTTACGTAGCACTGAAGGACAATTACTGCTCTGTATGATTAGATAACGATGCAAACTTTGTTTAAGTATTGTGCGCAAACGTATGTGAGCACATGACCATCTTCGCCTACAAATATCATCCCGTCTGCTTTCCATAAACTAGTTGCAAGTGACGCTCTTTCCTGTCCTAAGACTTTTTTGTGCCCTTGGTTGCGTCTTAACTTCGTGGAATAAGATGAACCAACTAGCCCAGAAATAGGTATCGATATGGTCCTACCTATGTTAAAAAAAAGGACGAAGAATTCTCATCACCAAACTTTCTGGACCCCTACTGGGAACTTTGTACCTATGTTAAAAAAAAGGACGAAGAATTCTCATCACCAAACTTTCTGGACCCCTACTGGGAACTTTGTTTTGGTACACCTCCGTTGTTTGTCGTTTCCCTACTTTTAGCAATCTTCCAATCGTCTCTTACTAATCTCTTCTGCGGACATGCCGAATGCCAGTTATGATGGCATCGCCAAAGTAATGATGCTAAATATTATAGTGCTGGGAGAGAGGGGGGAGGAGGAAAGACAGGTGGTATTATTATTATTATTATTATTATTATTATTATTATTATTATTAATCATGTAACATATAAAACACCACACAAAGAGAAAAAGAAGCGGGCTATAGCAACTGCCGTCTAAATGGGACACCAGGCCCGCCCGCTTGAAGAGGAGCGAAGAGAGAAAAGGGAAGAAGATTAAGGAAGGAAAGGGGAAGGCACACCACGACACGCGCATAGTAAAGAGGGAACGCGTGAAAACGTGCACTGCTTTCCCCTGTAACACTCATCTTGAAAGATAACGGCAATGAGCCCCGAATGTTTAAGGCTGCGCAGGGAATAGCCGCAAATTAGCAGAGGTGCCTCCTCTCCTTTGAAATCGCTCCTCATTTGATCTCTTAATTAGCTGCTGAAACAATCGCGCGTAAGAATCTCGGCTATATATATACCGGGCGTAATTCACGTACCTTAGAGCTGAGCTCTTTCGTGGCCGCCTTTTCAGCGCCTCGGCCAATGGTCACTGATGGCGTGGCCAACGGCCGTCATCCAGGAGAGGTTCAATCGCGCGGGCGGCATACGGGGAGAAAAAGCACGTGTTCTTTTGTTCGGCAAGAGAGCGGCCGGCGTTCGCCGCGCATCCCCCGTGCTGACAATGACCGATCGCGCTTTTCTCGGCCAGTGATGCGAAAGACTTCATGCGCAGCGACGAACATTGGGGAAGATTACGCCTCCGACCAAGCGCCAGATGAAACTGTAATCCACATTCTGCCTAATGGAGCGCACAGACTCTCGGTCGCGGAGCTTTACAGCCTCTCTCTTTCACGCGCGGCACTGCAACGCAGTTTGATGCTTTGCACTGGTTTCGAGCGCGAGTGGGAAGGGGGCGCTTGCTTGCGCGTGTACAAGAACACGCGGTATATCCTTCATATACGTAGCATACTTTGCTGCAGTAATTTAATGCACCCAAACTGGTTCGTATTCCGCAGAATTCTTTAGGTGTCCACCTTGCGCGAGGCAGTGACGAGTCCGCAACGCATCTCCGTTTAACAAGCGCAACCAGTTCGATCGGTTTGTTCATTGACTTTTTTCTTTCTTTCTTTCTTTCTTTCCATGTTTATGTGTGTGTGAAAGAGAAAGAGAGAGAGAATGGTTCTGCAAACGCCTTCCCGGTTACGAGGTGCTCTCTGGAGAAACGTAGGTGACTGAAGACTGTTTATTCTTCGAGCAAAAATAATTAAAATTCGTTTCTGTTCATGGCACGTACCACTTACCGTTTCTACACGTACCGTTTCTGTCCCTAATCACGTACCACGTTCTTGAAGCTCGCAAACCTTGATAACACGAATGTGCCATGCGTGGATGAAAGCCACTGTGTTCCTATAGAAGTACGGCTCATCATTTGTTATTCGGGCCGTCAAACTAATTATTGATGGCTAAACAATAAAATGTTCCATATTTGTTTAAAGCCCTGGCTAGTTTCTTTAAATGATCTAGAGCCCTCGAAAACACTAACTTTATATGTCACATATGGAACACGGCAAGCGCAAGATTTAAATTTTCTAGATTTTCAAAGTAAAGCATGCCTGAAAGCACTTCAAGAAGCCTGCCCGATAAAAACATCCGTATTGTTGTGTGCGAATGAACAGGTCACCTGCCTTGCCTGACACGGCAGCCTCGCGGAAGTGGAAATCGCGTGCGTGGTGCTTTCAACGCGATAAGCGGTTCTGCGGAGGCGCCGCGCTCTCGCGAATCGTATGTGGCGTGCGCTTGTACGCCTCGCATCGCCACGCGAAGCAAACCGCTGTCACGTGTGTTGCGGCTGCAACCGGTACAATCTGCACCCTGTCGCACGCATCTGACAGCGAGGTTAGGCTAGGAAGGGCTCTGCGTTCGCATGAAGCCCATTTGAGCAGGCGCAGAAAAAAAATTCTCGGGTTTTACGCGTCCGAACTACGATATGATTATGAGAGATAGCGTAGTGGAGGGGAGAGAGACTTTGGAACAATTTTGACCATCCGGGGTTCTTTAACTTGTGCACCTAAAAGTAAGTCGACGAGTGGCTTTGCATTTCGCCCCCATCGAAATTCGGCCGCCGCGGCCAGGATCGAATCCGCGACGTCGAGCTAAGCAGCGCAACGCCAGAGCCACTAAGCTATACCGCTGCGGGTGAAGATGCACAGATGGATTAGCTAGATGGATGGCATCACTTATTAAGAGGGGCGGTGAAAGGTGCTGTGAGGGTGGGTTTGTTTTGTGTTTTTCTGCATTCTTGATCCTGATCTCGTTTAGAGCAGCAGGCAGCAACCGCCTTTTGAATTGCGATTACATTTGCATCGCGCATTCTTCCCCGAAGCCCGCTCTGCATTCTTGAATTTATGTGTAGCGCTCTTTACTACACCAATATGTCCAATGATTCCTTTGTACCCTCTTGAATGATTTATTTATTTGATGATACGCAGTCGCCGGCTTTTTCGCGACATGTGATTGCCGAACGAATGGCCAGAAATCACCTGAGGAAGTGAGCAAATACCCCCCTACCCCCTTCCCCTCTCCTAGCGCCCCCCCCTCCCCACACACACACGCACACTGACGAGAACTTAGTGTCGACCAAAGAAAACAATCAATTGAAGGAAACGATTGTATATATACAAAATGAGCATCGTTTACAAGTGTAGGGAACCTTTGAGACACTTGCAGAACACATACAGAAGCCGTGGACGAAGACAATTCATACATACTGGAAACTATAAATGAATAAGTAAACGCGTAAGTGAATAAGCAAAATAATAAGCTAATGAAAACACGAATATAAAAAGAAGCCGCAAAAAGAAAAATTAATATAGCTACATTGCCGCAGTCTATTAAGAATGGTATTAAATGTTTTCTTTTCCTTGTTTTAGGTTATGTTTCTTACTTTTTTTCTGCGCCGCAGCTTAAGCGTCCTATGCACATGTGTACGCGTTAGTATTCCTCAGTTGCTCGTTGAAACAGATATTACTCTGCGCCTATCGTACCTCAGAAGGCACCCAGCCTATATCCCCCTGTATAAGCTTCGCACTTAAATGTTCCCAAGCTCACCTAGTGTTAAATTTGGTCAATCTGCTCAACCGATTCCACTTCGACTTGTACCACGGCGCCGCGTTACCGAAGGTGAACCCAATGACGACTACAACGCACCTAGAGACGCCTCGTACGAATTGCTTGTCCTTATCGGGCATAAACACATTCGTAATATTTTTCGCATAAACACATTCGTAATAGTACGGGCCCCTGTACAAAATAGATCCATCGTGTGGCTTTTACATGCCGCGAGGCCTCAGTAGACAAGACCTAGCATACCTTCACCGCATAAGACTCAAGGTGGCCTACACCAACTACTTCAAGTGCGAGATTCAACTGACGGGACTCGCCAATATGCTTTGAATGCAACGCCCCAAAAGACCTGCAACATGTTCTGTGCGACTGCTGCCGCTACGTGTCAGAGAGCGAGTCTCTGAAGGCGGCACTACACCTGCAACGGGACTCGCACTTAGAAATGCGGCATATGCTCGGCCCACGGCAAAGCACCGCCTGCGTGTTGCGTGCCACGAAAGTGCTGCCGACGTTCTTGCGGGCCATGAGCCTTACCGAAACTTTGTAAATATCGCTATAGTATATATATATATATATATATATGTGTGTGTGTGTGTGTGTGTGTGTGTGTGTGTGTGTGTGTGTGTGTGTGTGTGTGTGTGTGTGTGTGTGTGTGTGTGTGTGCGTGTGTGCGCGCGAGAGAGAGCCGAAAGAGCACGCACATTGATTCTTAAGCGTGAATATCTTTTTTTCTCATTTTTTTGTATAACTTGAGCGTCCACAGTAATATAATTTCTTGCGCAATGTACACGCATGGCTATATATCTAGTCACTGAATAATTCAAGTTTGCGTCATTAGCCTAGAGAAACGTTTCGCATGCACCCCAATAATTCCATATGTTTTCCCGTACGATGCTTATTTAAGTTAAACGTAATTGAGGCGCTATATTTATAGATTCCGTAAGAATTATACGAAAAGCATACGGAAGATATATCCAATTACTGGAGTACTGTAAAAAAACGTTATGTTAGGGTAAGAATGTATAGCATTATGACTGCACAGAGAGAGAGAGAGAGACAGCGACAGAGCGAAAGAGAGGCGAAAAAAAAAAGGGCCACTGCAACGCGGTTGGCCAGAACAAGACTTCATTACAATATGTAAACTGAAAAAAAAAGTGGGTGCCGCATTTTCTTGCACGTTAAAGTGCTACGTAACAAAAAGGCCTGGCTAACCGAGATTGTGAACGCGTTCTTAGCAAAAGTGGCCGACTAACGACGAACTATTCGAACAAAAGGTGCCGTGAAGTCGGCTCCCGGTTTCCAATTTTCCGAGAGAAGCAGTGCACTAAGCACTCCTCGCAGGACAGGCACGCGTCGTTTCACAAGCCCCGTGCCATTTTGTCGCTTCTTTTTGTCTTCTCTCGTCACCATATTAGAAAAAAATAAAGCGCGCATGATTGTTGCCAGGTGGCGTAACCGGCGAAACGGGTAGACTTATGCACTAAGTTCTAAGGAACGTACTCACTCTGAAAAATGAATGCAAACAGTCATTTATCAATGTGGGCCCGCGTGCTGCTGTTTCTGGCGCAATATACCAAAAGAATCATTTTCAAGCACGCTACTTGTTGTTCGCCACAAAATTGTTTTTGGGACTCACTTTAATACTGATTATGTTCCAATTTTCTCTCGACGACGTCTCGTTCTAGTTTTCCTTTGTTTTAGGTGTGTTCCTTTTTTTGTTTCTCGCAAGAAATTCACACGTGGAAACAAATCTCGAAGCAATTATCGGGAGTGGATGCGCTCTCGCAAACGCTCGCGTGGGTCTGAACGTGATAATGCGTATACTATATAAAACGAACGCCAAAAGAGATAGTACGAAATGATTCAAGTACACATAGACAGATAAAATTTTTGTATTAGACGGCAACACAAGGGAGTATAGTTGGGGGGTGGAGAGTGAGGAAGGCCTAAGAGAGAAAAGGATAAGAGACAGAGCTCAGATATAGGCCGCAGCCTGCATCTTGGAAGAGACAAACAATCCGGATGTGGAGATTCCAATCGCGCGAATGGCTTCAGGACTGTGCTTTCTCTGGCGATGTCGTTACAGGAGTAATATAAAGAGCGATGGTCGAGTTTCTGGCCAAATAGGAAGGCGGGCTTTTTTCAGGGAAGCTGCTCCGTGTATACGTCTCGAGCGCGCTTCGTTTGTATTTATATACGAAAGCGTATATGTACCTTCCCGCGCGTATCAGGGACTTCGCTTCTGAGAGCCATGCATGTAATCGGTCACGGCGCCGCGCCAAGGCCATTCGTATAGGCAAGTGCGGTGGCAAACGTTGCTTCATTTTTAAGAAGGAGCCATTTCTGCAATACGTCGAGGACGTAAACACCGTTTTCAAATCAGTGCTAAGTGCTTGTTCTTTACCTTTTTTATTTTCCGCGATGGCTGCGTGTGTCTTGTTGCTCGGACCAGATTACTTATGCTGCTATGTTCGAGCATCGCCTGCGCTATCGCGACGTATTGTGCGAAGTCTGTGGTGGGCCGGAGTTGAATAAAGCTGCTGCCACCTTATTTCTCCCCTGAAGAAATGTACTCTGCGACGCAGGGAAGAGCGCTTCCAAAATGTTCTTTTCTTACCGCTGCTGGTACGATGTAGCTTCCAAAACTCGATATAGAAAGACATATGGAAGTTTAATTCAAGAAAGAAGGGTTTTTGACAGACAGCCATAGTGCTATGGGAGAAAGGCTGCTCCTAAGCACACATATGTCTTTTTTTTTTTCGTGATGTCGAATTGTACGTTCGTTACTGTGCTTCCCTTTTCAAAATACAGGGCGTCATTCACGCGACGCGTTGCTATCGTGACGCCCTTTGTACCAGCTTTGTTCACTGAAAGCAGCCTTGCGATCAGAGAACATTTCTATTCAATAAGGACCGTATACTGAGGGAGTTGCGTGGAGTTAATCTTATCATTGGAACGTAGAGCGTTGGGCTAGTTCCTACGTGAAATCAGAAAGCATCTTATGGCCAGACGAGGCCATTCGTGCTAGTCCTAACATATCTTTTGAGCCTCGAGCTAGCATTGACGTCATTCTAATCACCAGTTCTGTTATTATTTTTAACCCAGCAGCGCTTTATGACTCGGTATGCCATTAGCTTAATGTGCACATTTCGCAATGGAAGTTACGCCACTGTCTCGCGCAGACTTGTGCTTTTGTTCAGATAGATTCTGTAAGTCGAGGGATGTTTTTTTTTTTTTTTTGCGCTATCTGCAAAGATATTTCTCCACTCTAACCAACTTGTAAAATCACAACCGCCGCTTTGAGAGAGAGAGATGCAAATGAGAGAAAGGCAGGGAGGTTAACCAGAGAAAAAAACCTCCGGTTTGCTACCCTACACTAGGGGAAGTGAAAGGAGAAGTAAAGAGGGAAAGAAGAGCGGGGACAAAAAGAAAGGCGTAAACAGTATATACATACGTGCCACCCTTCAGCTTTATTTTATCATACAAGTGCCGTAACATTTATGCTGTTCTTTCGAGGCATGAAATATTCTGCCCGTTTAGGTCGTTCCCCGTACAGCACAGAGCGCGGCATCGCGTATGTACTGTCAAATTAATGGCACTAAGCAAGTGATGATTGAACATGCATCGATTTCGCATAAGCCTGGCAGTTCTGAAAAAAAAAAAAGGCTTAGACAATATTTTTCTGATAGTACTAGTGGCAACTTGTCGCTGAATTTACGATGAATGTGTGCGCATTCCAAGTATAGGTTCAACCTCTGCTCTGTGTTTAAATAACCTGTTCCTTTCCGAAGTGTAAGTATCACGTATCTTAAAGGGACACTAAAGAGAAAAATGATTTCTTCTGTATCAGTAAATTACCTTTCTAAACATCAAACACACCACTCTTACCACGATAAGACTCTTGGTAAGCCAGAAAAAGCGCAAGAACGAAAACAGGTGGCGCCGCCTCCTTGAAGTTCCTGCACTTGGTCGCTGTGACGTCATGGGTTTTGATGGCACCTTCTAGAGCCTACTTAAATATATAGCAGTGCAGACTGACTATATTGTGTCCTAAAGGAACCGAATATTAAACACAGAAAGTTTCGGGAACCTTTAATCAGCCAACGCGGCCCAAATGCGAAAACATACTTTGGAATCCCTGACGTCACACTGACGTACCGGCTGCGGAGTTTCGGCGCGAAATTCAAATACTGATACTTCGACCTTGATTTTCTCATCTAATAATCGAACTTTTATTTTGAAATGACTGCCTGCAGGGTTCTCAAACAATGCTTTATTAGTCTAAACTGATTTATTATTTCGCTTTAGTGTCCCTTTAATGATTAAGCAAGCGCAAATGTCACAGTGTCAAGTTTAATTCATCCTATCTTTATGCGCAACCGCGTTTTAACGGTTAATCATAACAGTCATAACGCTCAGGTTCCGAATAGACACTACAGCGTGCACAAACTATGTTTGTCTGCGACATTCTTTCTGTTTTTTGCAGCAGTTGAACTTGGCGCAGTCCATCGGAGATGGGCGTCACAAAGTAGAACGTTATCATGCTTGCAGAAGCAGCTCCCACGGTATGTCGCTTGTGTGGCTGTGGCGTTCTTAGTACATTGTCACAAATTCGGTGTGCAGCCGCGGCGGCCACATTTCCATGGTGGCGGAATGAAATGGCGCCCGTGTGCTGAGATTTCAATATCGGGTTAGAGAACTCCACGCAGTCAATCCGGGGCCCTCAACTATAGCGTTCCGACTACTAGATCGTGTGCAATTATGGGACATTGAGAGAGAGAGAGAGAGAGAGAAGGCGAGGAAGGTCAGGGAGGCCAACAGAGCATTCGGTTTGCTACCCTTCACTGGGGATAAGGGAAATGGGGATTAGAAAAAAGAAACAGGAAGAGAATGAACACTGTGTGCACTCGGGAGGATGCGCAGAAGGAATATGAACGTTCACTCATGCCGGTGTACTTCAGGAACTGCACCAGTGCAAGGATAGCCTGTTGCGCCAGCGGCGGATGTGACCACGGTCCGAGACTTTTGTCTCGTAAAATGTTTTCGAGTCGACTCGGTTTAGATTTGTCTGGAAGAGAGGCGTTGAACGAGGGAGCGAGGACAGATGTACTATACGTGCTCATGGTTTCCGTGCATCCACAGGAGTCGCACTTCGGGCTATCGGCCATTCCAACACGGTACGAGTAAGCGTTCGTAAACGCCACTCCCAGCCGTAGGCGTTGCATCAGCGTTGATTAGCAGCTGCAAAGCCTAGGTGGCGCTTGTAGCCGTAGCGAGGGGTTCAGCTTACGCAGTCGGCAATTGGAGACGCGCGGGGAACTCCAAAGCACTTGCGTCTTTCTTTTTTTGAGGAAGGGGGGGGGGGGGGGCAAACAGACGAAGTGCCCTGGTAGCATCCAGCCTCTGAAAAGGTATTGGAAGCGTCTGGGTGTTCTCGGCGGGCACACCGGGCAGACTGGTCAGCAAAGTCGTTGCCGACGATGCCGCAGTGAGTCGGAAGCCACTGAAAGATGATGTCTTGCTCAGTTTCCGGATACCATCTGCTCGTATGTTCTGTGACGTAAAAAAGACTGGAGGCTGTGAAGCGCTGCTTTGGAATTACAAAACATGACCCATTTCTGTGTCGCTTAATCGGTGACGAAGTTCAAAGCGGCACAGTGAAGTCGGTTCGTTCGTAATTCTTATTCATTCATTCGACGCGAATTCGCCTCTGGTTTTTAGAAATCGCATTCAAAAGCACCTTGAGGCGAAGATACTTATAATAAATTACCATTGCGTCATTGTGAATTCTGTCTTTTAAATCATAGACGTTGATTTCCTGCGCAGTATCTAAAAAAGGGGCGCAATCAAAATTGTGATGTGGACTTTTGTCAGCTCAAACCGGCAGATGAGCCAGTCACTTTCAGTGAAATGGCACTTTGGAAATCAGGATTAAGTCTTCTTGGGCTAGTTGGTAGATAGCTTGTGAAAAAAAGCAACGTGGAAAATGCGCTAAAAAGAGGATTCAGGAGAGGCGCTGTCTTCCAACCGTTTATTCGAGAAGTGTAATCCATGCTTATGTTCACACTGGCCATCGTAATCGCAATAATCTGAACATACCACAATCACTGATCCAACACATAACAAACACAGTCTGGGATGGTGGACGTACTCAATGCAGTGTTGAAATCGATTCTCTTCCATATTCGTTAGCAAAGTAACCAAGTTTGTTCTCCTAATTAACACCCGACGCGTTGACGAGAGCCCTTGCTTAGAGGCGTTAGGCATTTTTTTTTTACTTGCTGTACCTTACGACGTGGTCATTCGCGAGCTGATTTTATTTTTCTTCTGCCAGGCGATAGCTAATGGTATAGCAAATGATTGTTGCAGGTAAAAGCGCCACTACAACGTAATTCCACCTTCTCCATGGGTATCTATATATATATATATATATATATATGCGCGTTTACTTCTCATCGAATAAATCAGCTCCAAGCGTGGATGCGTCGCTCGCAACATCCCTCTCTCCTCTTCATACTTATTCAGTATGTTCATTCATAAAGATCACTCTTCTCAACGACCGCTACGCCGCCTGCTCGCGGCAACATCACTGACACATGGTGCCGTCGATCTTTCTGCAGCTTGTTAAGCGCCGCATAAACGCGCCCCGTGCGGGCGTTAAGGAAGGCGGCGTCTTATGTTCCCAGTCGGCTGTGCACACGCTTCGTGCTCCCTTCCTCGCTTTACGATGGTGTCTTTACGGGCCTTCATTTCTTGCTATGGCAGCCCATTTTTGGCCGCATCGAGGACAGCAGCGAGGCTAGCGGAGCCGCTATAACTCTACAAAGCCATATATAATTCGCCGTCCGTGTGCAGTACCACCATATATTTATATAGGCTGCACCAATTCGCGAGAGAGTCGCGCGTGTGTTGTTGTACGGGGAGGCGCGTATCTTCTCTATGCATGAGTGACTGGCTGTTTGTGAGAGCGAGAAAGGGGGGATGGGGGGCGTGAGGGTCGTTGGCGTTGCCAACGTGCTCGATTGCCGCGCGCGCGCATACTTTTATCGCGTGCGCTGTTCGCAAATGCGATCGCCCGCTGCCGATCAGTCAGCCCACGGCAGCGACCAACGCGAAGGCGTAAATGCTTTTAGAGCGCGGCTTATATGGCACCGTTTCCGATTTTATGCGCTCCTCCCATTCCTCCCTTTTCTTTCTTGCTTGCCTTTTTCTCTTTCTCTAGGCCTCACCAACCAACCGGGTGTGTGCGATGCCTCGCCTCTTTCATGGTTTAGAGCTCGGCCAGGTGCCGGCGTGTCACGCCTTGCCGATTTTCTTTCCTTCTACAAGCTCGGCCCTGGCCGACGCCCGGAACAAACAAGTGCACTTTTACGAGGGTGCGAGCGCCGCCGCGAGCGCGCCAAACGACGCCGCCGTATGGGCCGACGCGCTAGCGCCACCCGCGTCGGCGCTGCGTGTACCGGCCGCGTGTATGTTGCGGCCGACGCCCACGTGCTGTCCGGTCGCTCTGCGTGCGTCGCCCATGCCGTCCCACATCCGCCGTCGATATTTGCTGCCGGATTTATTTCATGCACGCTCGTTTCTCTTATTTGCCGAGGCCTCGGGTTCCGTTTACGCTGGCAGCTGGCGGTCCCTCGTTTCTTCTACGTCTATTTTCTTATACGCCCACACATTCGGACCGTAACGCAGACATTGAGTGCGCCTGTACGTGTCGCTTCCCACGCGCTTTGTTATGATTAATTAATACTGCACTCGGCTGCTTCTAGCACTTTGATTCACGCGGTACAATACGACCGCGCTGAGTGTCTTCGATTCGTCCTGAGCGTCAGTGTCGTTTACCAGCTCGAGAAGATCAAGCGGAAATGCGAGAACGTAAACACGAGTATATAATCTTTACGCGACTTCACTCGAGCGCAACCAACTGTTCAACGCGCACTTATATCCAACAACCAGCACTTATATAGAAACATGAAATCACGCTGGTCGCTTGCTTGAACGAGTGGTTAATCCCAATAATAGTGTGGTTGTTCCTGTTCTTGCGAATTAATTGCGTTTTAATGCGAAAGCATTATATGCCCCGTTAAGCGAAAATCCGTTGTAGTCGCCGTGACCGACAGATGCTATCAAAAATTGCCGACGTTGCAAAGAGTAAGAACACGTCAAAAAAGGCTTGGATTGACGACGTCAAATTTCACAGCGATGTTCCCGTAAACAAAGTAAAACAATGCCTGTAAAAAGAAAATTTGGTAAATTTAATCTAGCCCGGGCATCCGGGGTGCGAGACGAGAACAGTTCCCCGACGCCATGGTGGCTCCACGCTTCTGGCTGATTAAAGATTGGGCACGTGACGGCGCAGCCAATAGGGAGGAGGTGACGTCACGTCATGAGTGTATAACATGAGTGCGTTTATTCTGCGCCTCGGTTAGGCCAAATCAAAACGTGTCAAGCGTCTCAACGCGCTTGCTAGTCCGCGACGGGTGCATAACTCGAAGGACCGCTCAGCGGCGTGCAATGGATATTAATGCTTTCGCATTCACAACTCATAAGAAGTGCGTAGGTGCCCTCGGACGTTTTTCTTTGTGTGTGTGTGTGTGTGTGTGTGTGCGTGTGTGTGTGCGTGTGTGTGTGTGTGTGTGTGTGTGTGTGTGTGTGTGTGTGTGTGTGTGTGTGTGTGTGTGTGTGTGTGTGTGTGTGTGTGTGTGTGTGTGTGTGTGTGTGTGTGTGTGTGTGTGTGTGTGTGTGTGTGTGTGTGTGTGTGTGTGTGTAATAATCCGTCATATTTTCCGCTTCAGTCAAGGTTCTTTTGCTCCGTCGCAGTATCTGAATTGCGCGAACATTTCGAGTGCACAGTCTGCTTTCTGACGTCATAAAGAACTCGGTATGCTGTGTCCGTCCGCTTTTCCGTTCTTGCCGTGACGTCGTTGTCGTCAACCCACCTCAGCAACCACACCCTCCACCTCCAAATCCTCAGCTTCGACCCGCGGCAGTATGAAATTCGGAACTGGACGCGCTAACGACCGCAGTGTCTCGAGGCTATGGCGCTGGACATTTTGGGCGAGGTGTTGAAGACACGCAGACTTTTGAGAGTAGTGGCATCTATGCAGGTATTTCGAAGGGAACAGCTGGCAATGTTGTAGCGGGCGACGAACATGTTGTGCACATCGCAAAGGAGAAGTTGTTTTTGTGAAGGGGTCCGCGGTGCTCTGCTGTCGCAGTAAATGAGTTCAAAGCCGAAGGAACCGCTGAATTTCTTTTTCTGCGTTTCGTGTAACGTACACAATGGTACACACCCAGAATGAAAGCCTGAGCAGCCATATCAGCCCGTCATTTCTTCCAGGCGTACTGTCGTCATTCTCCCAGGCGACGACAATGCGCGCAACCTTGTATATTCGCGGGAGACAAATGTGCCCGATTTGCTTATTTACTTTCATTCCACCATGATATGCCACCAATGACTTTGAAGCTCATGTGACCTTTTTTTCAAAGACGTTTTATAAACTAAAGTTTAACTGGAGGAACAACAACGAGTTGCCTAATTAGAAAATATATTTTGCAACTATTCTTCAGTGGCCGTCTCTCCGGAAGTGAAAGGCATAGCGGGCTGACTGTGAATGCTGTGCGAGAAAAAAAAAAAGAAAGAAGAACTGTTTAGCCTGTGTCACAATCCCTTAGGCTGTAGAAAACCCTATTCGTGCTGTCTTCTACTAGGGTGCTATAAAGGAAAGATTCCGTTGAGAAATATGAGGCCAGGAAGAAGTAACACGCCGTGCGGTACAAGTGCTCCGTATACGACTTCCGAAAGCGTTATATACATGTCAAGCTGTCTGGCATGCCTTCTCGCCCTTTCTTCCTTTCTGCGTTTGCTACATCCCCTTCCAAACAGGTACACTTTCTTTCGTGTATTTGCTTTTGGTAAGGGTTGTGCGTGCAAGCAATGTTGGAATAAGCAGAAGCAGCGTTAAAAGTGAAATTGAAGGGAAAAGAAAAATAGCGCCTGATAGAATGCACGTGCACAGAGCAATGAGCGGGAACTAGACGAAAGAACTGCACCCTTACCGAGTAGGAAAGGCGTCTGCTTTTTATTTATTCACTTGTTTAAATTAGTTAGTTAGTTAGTTAGTTAGTTAGTTAGTTAGTTAGTTAGTTAGTTAGTTAGTTAGTTAGTTAGTTAGTTAGTTAGTTAGTTAGTTAGTTAGTTAGTTAGTTAGTTAGTTAGTTAGTTAGTTAGTTAGTTAGTTATGCCGGGGACTTCGCTTCTACAGGCAATAAGTACATGCACGAGAGAGAGAGGGAGAATAAAAAACCGAAATTGACTTGAGGTCACAGCCTCGGTGTACGTGTTCCACCTTGCGTGCATGCATCCCATTCACTGCTGTTTCCGGCGCCCGCATTTCGAGGGACGGTATAGGCAAATCGCGGCTGGCACACGACCAATCGCAGTGGTTTTGGAAAGGCAGACGGCCGCTGAAAGGCTAATTTCCTCGGTGCTCGAGCACGCAGGCGTGGAATCGAAATGTGCGTGTCGGTACGAAGGACGCGGGGGTTGCCTTTCCGAGGTGGTGTTACGGCCTGGTCCAGAGGAAGTTCAGGGTCCGTATTCACAAAGAGCTCTTACGCTGTAATTTTTCGTCAAAGCTAATTCCAACCAATCTCGATGATGGACATATTATTAGCGAAGGCAGCCAGCCCATGGCAAAGAACGCTTGCGAATGAAGAGCTTTGTGAATTCGGCCCCAGGCTGTTTATTTTTCTTTCAGGGCGGGGTCGTCCGGCATTTGAAATACCTTTGTTTGGAGCTGAGCGATTAGAAGTTATAATACGTGACGAGGAGGAATCCACGAGTCTTCCACTGTACGGCTGTTGTCATGCTCTATGATGTTTCATTGGAAGAAGAGGCGCCAATGAAGGTGACAAAACAAATTAGGGGATTTCCTTTGTCACGTCACAAGTCAGTTATACGTCGGCGTAGGCGCGGCGAATATTGCTTATTTCTGCACTCTATGACATGCACCTTGCCGACAAGCGACCTGCATACAGAATGGACGTCTCTTGTTCTTTTGTTCTGATTGAAATAGGGCGACGGTGATAGATAAGACATTCATTTCACTCATTGAATAAACAAAAATCAGACACTGCATGCTTTAGTTGATGAAAGAATTCAAGGTCCATACAACAAACAAAATATAGAGAAGATGAATGCGAAATGATGCAATTAAGGGCAACGATCTGAACATCTGAACATAGCATCGACGCTGTCCTCTTGCAAAATTTAATTTTTCTCTTGTACAGTTATATTACATTTGTTGCTTTGACATTTTCTGGCATAACATACGTGGCACCTCTAGACTTATTTTATATCGAACTATTCTTTTTGTCTCGATTGCTTCAGCGGCTCCTAAGTTCTACTCTTAAATATCGCCAGTGCTTGGAGAGATTTTTCATGACTACCGCCCTTTCCGGACAGACGAGCGGTCGAATAAATATGCAGCTGAGGCCTTTGTCTAAACGAAGCAAGTGCGTTGCTTTTCTTTCTTTTTTTGGTAAGGTATTCAGGAAAAAGCCATAGACTTCTTTTTTCTCGACATACACGTCGAGAAGTTTTCAGTCCTGGCTTTAGAGGGCAAAACCTTATTTTCCTCTTTATTACTATGTGATGTTCGTGCCTTGCTGGTTCCCCTTCATTAATAAGTATGAGCCCGGAGGCCAGCCCTCTGTGAGACTTCGTTAAGTAAATGAGTCCGTGAGCAGCACCCGGCCACTTCGTGGCTGGTTCATACTTCCAAGAGTAAGGTTTTATTTCCCACTGTCTTGAAGATTTTTTCGCCGTCTTGTACTGTATGCGAAGCTATAGAAGGGGAAGCTGATGTGCCCCCTTTGTTTATTTGTGGCTTTGTTTGGTTATCTTTAGTCTAACGATTACACAGCTACCTACTACAGCAGTAAAGATGTAGGTAGGCCTGCACTTCTTCCCATTCCGTCTTGCGTGACGTGGTGGAAAGTACACTTTCGTAATGTAGTCTTTTCACCTCGTTGTTTAGCAGAGAGCGAACGTTCTTACACTATTGTCAAATGCAATAAGCACAGGTAGTAGTAGTGTAATGGTAATACATATTTTCAAGTAGTATGCAAGTACAAGTATTCCAGCCCATATAGCGATGCCGCTTGTGTACCAGGCTGGACAGAGGAGCATCAGAAACCATGATAGTGGTGATGACGATGGTGGTGAAAACGGTTTTATTGAAAATGCAAAGCACTCTAATCCTCCGCTGCATGAGTGGGACAAGGAGAAGGGGAAGGTGGAAGGTGGGGTTGAGAGAGAGAGAGAGGGTGTTATGGTGAGTGTCGTTGGCAAAGTGAAACGGGAAAAACGATTTCAGGTCGGCTCTGACGGGTAAAAAATATGTTGGCCCGTCACAGTGACCAAGAAATATTACATTTAAAATATCCACTGACAAGCTGTTCGCTCTCGTTGCGGTGATCATAAGTAGGCCTTTCGGTGAAAAGCATTGGAAGCAGCAACGTGGCACATATAATAATAACACATTCTTCGCCATCCCTTGTCGCGAAGCTCATTGATGGAGAATGCGAGTCCTCAATGTCCACCTCGCACGTCTATCGGGCGACAATAACCGTTTTCCGCGATGTCAGTTGAGAAGCGCGAAGCAAGCGGCAAAGACTCCGAGGGTGCCCTTGAGATGTCAGAGGACATGCCCTGCTGAGAGCGTCTCTCTCCAAAGAATCGAGAAACAAATAACCAGGAAAGAAGTTGGATGCACGAGACGCTGTGCCCCGGCAACGATCCCTTCATTCTCGCCTCAAGAAACACAGCTTTTGTGACAGTTTGGCACTTTCATGACGTAAAGCGTTTTATTTGGGGCCTCCGCTGAAAAGAGCCAGCCTGCGGAAACCCGGAGGAAGACGCAGTGCGCTGGGAGATGAGGAGGGGACGACCGGCGCGACGCATTACCGGGCGTGCCCACTGAAGACAAGCGCACTTTGTAAGCGAAGCCAACCGCATGGCAGGCGATGGCGGCGGCGTGCCGTCCGACGGTTAACCATGACTTAGAGCACGAGCGCAGCGGTACACATCCGGGTCATTTTTCTCGGGCGTCGTGGGCCAGGGAAAGCGGAAGCCTGCCAACATCCCCTGAGACTCAATCAAGGAAACCATATTGGAAGGCCCGCCTCCTTCCCATCCCGACTTCCGCGCGCCCACCTTTCTCGATGCGGCGAGGAGTTGATCTACGAGGCCTGGCAGTATCGTGGGCGCAGCTCGCTCTGCAAAGCGATTGTGGTTTCACGAGCGCGCGGCTAGCCTTGTACGATTGCCCGTCGCGGCGCCCCTTGGAGTTGAAGAAATGAATGATACGCTTACAGCAAGAAGGCTTGATTAGGCGCCGCGCTTTAGTGCTCTGGCCCTATTGTTTTGCTTTCGTCCAGGCCGATAACACACAACTGCGGTTTATGCATGAATACAGCATCTAATCTCAAGTTACATAGAAGACATAGTTGTGCAATACATGCGAAACGTAACCTCTGCTGCAGAAGGCATGACATTCTGCCGTCTTGTAGAACTAGAGAACGGTGACATTGGCAGCGCTCATTCCTATGCATATGCGTATATCAAAGTGCATAAAAAATAACCTTCAATCTTGGAACGCAGGCTCTCATTCTTACCACGAACATACAACGAAAAGGATTCTTATAAAGGCACTTTTCTTTATCAATATTTACGACAAAATAATGCAAACAATCAGAAAACGGGCAAGCTATGTGCTGCAGGGGCGTGGGAGAGCTTCAAACTTGGCACGTACTGCATAGAACAGATAATTATGTGTACTGTACCCAATGTGCGCCTAATATTGGTTCAAGCGATTTGAAAGTGCACTGCTTTGTCAAACGTGTTAAGACTCTCCGCTCCAATTGAGCTAGCTGCACTTGGTCGTAACCAAATAATACAGCACATCACTTATGTTTTTACTTCGTTTTCTTTGCAGAGTGTGCATCTTAGATTTGAAAGAAGCATGGAACCGCTGACTCCATGCATTACAGCGTAGAGTGCATCGCATGAGGCTATTTACGTAGCTAAGACAAACAATCTAAGAATCAATCTCTTAAAAAGAAAAAAAAGAAAGTCGAATAATACACAACTTATCACTATTACCCTCTCTTTGCGCTTTCTGTTTTGTTCTTGAAACAATAACCTTGCGCATTGCTAAAGCCTATAGCCATTGTCTGCTGAGTCACGTGAGAATTTTGCAGCTTCTCACGTGTTAGGTGAGAATTAGTTCGGACCCTTCCTTGAGCTTGAAACCCTTCTGCGCGAATAATTTTTTTTTCTCTCGTCTTAAGGCTGTCGTGATTCCTACATTGCCGAAGCCCTTGCCCAGTAAATACATGCTATCATAGAGCATGATCGTTTGCAAGTTAAGGGGTCGACAAAGTTTTTAGTGATGATGATGCATTTTTTTTCTTTTTGATTGGCAGTCACCAGCGTCGCTCCATCGTATTGAGGTATCGTCAGCAAAGCTTCAAAAGCGAAGAAGCCCAAATAAGCTGGAACCTGTATATGTGGCTCAGCGTTCGTTGTTTGGTGCAAAGTTAACGTAATTTACACTCGGACACGGAATTGTGGATTTACCTACCACATCACTTTCAGCGACTAGCTACTCAGCGACGATTCATTTTGCTGCGAAGTTATCACGAGAACGAGTTTGTTTAGTAAGTACCTAATGAAATGGTGAAACCCACTTTAAGGGACCTAGCACATGCCCAGAGCATTTAGGTTCTATCAGTTCTTTGTGCGGAAACTTGATGAGTCGCGCTACATCACCATACCTATCTTACGGCGAGAGCCGTGACGTCAGATTACCGTTGCGTTACTGTTGAAGAGTTGAATATTTAGAAATTGTATCCGTAACAGCATAGCAGCGAGCTGCGAGGAGGATATTCTATGTCTCTGTGACGACAGAAACGACTACAATGATGGCAGTGATTGTGATGATGATTATGGTGGTGAATCGCGGTTGGCAGCATCGAGAACTTGCAGCATACAGAGCCTAGATTGCCCGAGGGCTATTCTGCACACCGCCGTGTTCAGTCCTGTTGTTGAACACTGCCATTTTGCCGTTGTGATTGGCTCAGAGAAAGGCCACGTCCTGTTTGTCTAAAAGAAATAAACTTGCTCACTTGATCATCGGATTTTGTCTGCAGCAATTAAAGCATGCAGCCCACGTGTGCTGTAAATCTTTATTGACGACAAAAGTAAAAACGAGGAGGGCACGGCAATAACAAAAAAAGAAGGCAGCATCGTATGACGGTCATAACAACCACGAGGGGAAAGAAAAAGCACACAAAGAAAATAGGATCTCATTTTTTTTTTTCTTGCGAATGAAATCTACAAGTGGCCTGCTTGGAGCGCTCGAGAGCATTCTGAAAGACCGCCGCACGTTCTTATTGCCAATATCGGGCGTTCTCATTATGTTTTGATTTATTTGATGATATTGGCATCTATCCCTCACTTGGTCGTTTCAGTGCGCCTGGCTCCAAATGGGAGCGCTCAGAGGCGCTCGAACCCTGAAATGAGAACACGCTCAATATACTCTGAAGAGCGGTCATATAGCACAAACCATTCTTGCCGTTCGGACCGCTCGCGGCAGCCCAAACAAATTACATGCAGTACGCGCGAAAGGTCACTGTCACATTTAATGTTTCTGGCATTTTCTCAGTGCGGCTATTTGGCATGGAAGGGGCGGTAAGAAAACATATGCTTATATACGGGGTGTCCCAACTATCATGCACCAAGATTTAAAAATAGGCAAATGCCATGTAGCTGGACAGAACCGATGTTTGCCGTCGCTTGAAGATACTCAGACAATATATTGCATTCCGTCTAATTACATAATCAGGCTTAATTAATCACCTTCCCAAATCTTATATTTAGAACAAAGGTGTCAATGATAAAATTGTAGAGCAACGTGAAGAACTCCCGGTACAGCTTTCTGTTGATCAATATGAGCTCTATAAAAGTGCTTTTTCCGAGAGTGAAACAAGCCCGCAAATACACGCAAGTGCCTCGAGCGGCCAGTAGCGCGGCAATATTGCGTGTATTCGCGGGCTTCTTTCACGCTCCGAAAAACACTTTTATGGAGCTCATATTGAACAACAGAAAGCTGTATCGGGAGTTCTTCACGTTGCTCTACAATTTTATCATTGCAGGCACGTACCCAAGGGGGGGCCCGGGGGGGCCCGGGCCCCCCCCGAAATCAAGTGGCATACCCCCCCCCCCCCTCCCCACCCACGCCACCACTCCTCACACATTCCTAAAGCGCCGCCAGATCAATGTTGAGACTTGGCAGCTGTTCATCGGTCAGCATTATGCTACCTTTTTCACTCCTTTTCGATGGCGGTAGTTATTGGCATCTCTTGTAATGTGAAGGACAGTTTTCTCATAGATTCCGCACCCGCGCGATTAACTCGAGATGCGTTCAGTTGTCACCATCTATTCAACCGTCACGCGCATAGCTGTTGCTTTTGTTAGTTCAACCTTCTTTGTTTAGGCTGATCCTGGGACCAGGAGAGGGATGCGGGTTACTCAGCTGGTGTGTACTCTCATGGAACGAGTTGCGGAGGGAGAAAACGCCAATTGCGTTTAACTTATCCCTTTGCTTCATTATTTCCCTGAGTTACGGCTCGCCGCGACGCTGGCAGATGCCTGGAACCACATACACGTGATATGGGTTAGATAAGGTGGGAAATAAAATAATGTGAAAGAGCGTCCATCATGAAACCCTGCAATAACCCTTAAACCCATAAGCAAGACGACTGTCGCCCGTTACCTCGTCTGTTTTTCCCTAATTGTATAGCACTTTTCGTGCGAAATTGGCAACTGGAAACAAAAATCGCAAGGAGTTGAGAAATTAAGCGATCTACTAAGGGAGAGAGCCAAGGCAACAACCAAACTGCAAGCAAAAGCCAATAATAAAAAAGTTAACCGTTTATGAGAATATTTATGGATCAACATCTTTTTATTTAAAAAGGAAATAGAGCAAACGCCGCCGGAAGTGGAGAACAATTACTTGTTTTGAATGACGCTTCTACAGTTATCGGTCGAACCGCCTCACGTAGCCACTTCTCTGCTGTGCTTATGTGGGTGTTATTCTAACCTTTCGCAGTGAGCGCAGTACGTCTAGAATCGCAGAGTCCTGCGCTCTACGCGGTTGTATGGGACTGGCGGCCGCAAAGCGTTACGCAATTCGCGGAACTGTCAAAACTGATCAACAAGGCGAAAATAACTGATATTCGAAACTATAACATGAGAAAGACTGAAGAAGCCGTAAAAAATGAACGCAGCCTGAAATCAGTAAAAAAGAAACCTGGCATAGGACACACCATGATGTATGCACTAAAGGATAAGAAGGATAATATCATCAGCAATCTCGAAGATATAGTAAAAGCAGCGGAAAAATTCTAAGCTGACCTGTATACAGTACCCAGAGGAGTCACGATACCTCACTTAGAAACAGTAATGAACAGGATACAGAAACTCTCCTATAACTAGCGATGAGGTCGGAAGGGCCCTGCAAGACATGAAACGATGAAGAGCAGGAGGAGAAGGTGGAATAACAGTCGATTTAATCAAAGATGGAGGAGAGATAATGCTTGGAAAACTGGCGGCTCTTTATACGAAGTGTCTATCGACTGCAAGGGTCCCAGAAAACTGGAAGAATGCAAACATTATACTAATCCACAAAAAAGGAGACGTTAAAGAATTGAAAAATTATGGGACCATTAGCTTACTCCCAGTATTATATAAAATATTTACCACAGTAATCTCCAAACGCTGGACTTTAGTCAACCAAGGGAACAGGCTGGCTTCAGGAAGGGATACTCTACAATGGATCACATCCATGTCATCAATCAGGTTATCGCGAAATCTGCAGAGTACAATAAGCCTCTCTATTTGGCTTATATAGATTACGAAAAGGCATTTGATTCAGTAGAGATACCAGCAATTGTAGAGGCACTACGTAATCAAGGAGTACAGAACGCTTACGTAAAAAGCTTGGAAAATATTGCTACATGCGTGTGGTATTTGTTTGAACGAGGCGCGTAGGCGCCATCACTCCAGAAAAGAGGAGGAAGAACGAACTGGGCTCGCGCTGTGAATCTAACCGGTCAGCGCTGCAACCGTTGTTGTAAATATAAAATGTAAATAGTTTCTCGTCTTACTGACTCGTCCTTCGCGTAATAATATCTACAGAGGTTCTACAGCTACCTTAATTCTACACAAGAAAATCAGGGAGAGACCTATAGAGAAAGGGGTCAGACAGGGAGACACAATTTCTCCAAAGCTATTCACTGCGTGCTTAGAAGAATTCAAGCTATTAAACTGGGAAGGCTTAGGAGTAAAGATCGACGGCAAATATCTCAGCAACCTTCCGTTTGCCGATGACATTGTTCTATTCAACAACAATGCAGACGAGTTACAACAAATGATTGGAGACCTTAACAGAGAGAGTGTAAAAGTGGGGCTGAATATTAATATGCAGAAGATGAAGATAATGATAAATAGCCGGGCAGAGGAACAAGAGATCAGGATCGCCAGTCGGCCACTAGAGACTGTGAAGGAGTACGTTTACCTAGGTCAATTAATCACAGGGAACCCTGATCATGAGAAGGAAATTCACAGAAGAATAAAAATAGGTTGGATCGCATACGGCAGACATTGCCAGCTCCTGACTGGAAGCTTCCCATTATTATTGAAAAGTAAGGTGTGCAATTAGTGCATTTTGCCAGTGCTGACATATGGGGCAGAGACTTGAGAGCAAGTTAAGGACCGCGCAAAGAGCGATCGAATGAAGATTGCTAGGCATAACGTTAAGAGAGAAAGAGAGCGGTTTGGATCAGAGAGCGAACGGGTATAGACGATATTCTAATTGACATCAAGAGGAAAAAATGTAGCTGGGCAGGTCATGTAATGCGCCGGTTAGATAGCCGTTGGACCATTAGGGTTACAGAATGGGTACCAAGAGAAGGGAAACGCAATCGAGGACGACAAAACACTAGGTGGAGCGATGAAATTAGGAAATTCGCCGGCGCTAGTTGGAATCGGTTGGCGCAGGACCGGGGTAATTGGAGATCGCAGGGAGAGGCCTTCGTCCTGCAGTGGACATAAAACAGGCTGATGATGATGATGATGATGATGATGATGGAGGTGGTGGGCCCCCCCCGAAAAAAAATCCTGGGTACGTGCCTGTATCATTGACACTTTTGATCTAATTATAAGATTTGGGAAGGTGATTAATTAAGCCTGATTATGTAATTAGACGGAATGCAAGATATTGTCTGAGTATCTTCAAGCGACGGCAAACATTATCTTGGTTGTGTCCAGCTACGTACGTCGCATTGAAATATCTTTAAATATTGGTGCAAGATAGTTGGGACAGCCTGCATACCTGGGATGCAATCTAAAGATTGCGTGCGGATGCGCGCAATCTTTAGATTGCAAACGGATGCGCGCGTCAATCACAACGTTACAGTCGTGGTGGTATGGAACTTGGCCATCGGTCTGTTTTCGGCGCCGTCACCACTCTGAAAATCCAACGAGTGTTCGACTGAAAGGCTTTCCTATTTCAGATGGAGAACGCTTCCCAGTCTGGCCGCCGGGAGGCTGTAGATGGAGCGACCAGTCGAAAGCGTGCCATTAGCCCGAAGTACCGAAATAGCGCCAGACCTGTATGTGTCAACCCCAGTCACAGGGGAAGCAGAATTTGTCGTCAGCATCTCGATCAGGTGGCGTGTCGTGTTGTCTCCGTGTCGCGCCATCAAGAATGAATGATGCGAATGCGGCGACCGTGATTCCCTTTCAAATAACCCATTCACCTACGTTACCAGTGGCACCAATCAGCGATGTGGTGTCAGCTGCAGGCCATCGATCATGCGCAGCTCGTTCCGTGGCGAGCGGCACCGCTATCACTTCCTCTACACAGCCCAGTGCGTTAGTTGCACCACTCGAAACACTTCCCGTCCCCGGCTCATAAAACGTGTAGTGGACAGTTTAGCTGAGCCGGGCGCCTCTCGAAGATAAGAAGATCGCATCGCTGAATGGAGCACAGCGAGGACACCAATGATTTTGATTGTTGCATCAGTTCCTTAGCTTAGCCCATTTTCATTTTTTATCAGTTGTTTAATTAAACGCAACCTAGATCAACCAAACCAATACAGATGAAATGCGTCAGTCTTTTGAATGCAGGCCACCTCGTCTACAATGAAATTAATCGCTCTCTTGTAACTGTAGAGCGCTTCAAGTCGTACAACGATGTAGAGAAGAGAGAGAGATAAAGAGGAAAGGCAGGGAGGTTAACCAGGTATCAGCCTCCGGTTTGCTATCCTACAGTGGGGATGGGAGATAGGGGTTAGAAAGAGGACAGAGAGGAAAACGTTAAAAAAGAAGACGCACACACGGAAGCACATACACACAAGAGGCGTTCCAGTTAAAGACGTTCACAAAGGCCGGTAGATCGCAAAAAGCACAATAGCGCTTGCACGGCCTTCTTCTGTGACGGTAGGTCCTTTCGATGGTATAAAATTCTTTTTTTCCGATAGCGGTTGGTCGTCCAGCTGGTCAAGTTCGTGGCGAAGGCATTCCCTGTGTGGACTGTACTGGGGGCAGGTGCACAAGATATGGTTAATCGATTCTTCATGGCCGCAGTGGTCACAGGTTGGGGTGTCGGTCATCTCTATGTGGAATGCATAGGCTTTGATAAAGGCAACGCCCAACCACAGTCGATATAAAAGCGTGGCGTCTCCACGGCGAAGCTGTGAGGGCACTCGAAGACTTAATGTGGGATCAAGTGAGTACAGTCGATTATTTCTTAAATGTGGCTCATTCCATTGCGGCGCGGTGCACTGCCGGGCAAGTAGGCGGAGCTTCCGTGCTGCGTGAGTTCTAGAAAGTGGAATGGGGACGTGGTGCTTCTCAGTATGGGCTGAGCGGGCAGCTTGACCTGCCCGTTCATGGCCGATAATCCCGCAGTGACTTGGAAGCCACTGGAAGGTTATTTCATGGCCTGCATCACTTAGACGGTGTAACGTATCTGTAATATGAAATATTAGTTGTTCGTGCGGTCCGCATCGTAAAGGTTACAGTAGAGATTGCAGTGCCGCCTTTGAATCGCAGAATACCGTCCACTTGTGTGGCGGTTCATCACCAATGTGATGAAGAGCAGTAAAGAGCGCTGCGAGCTCTGCTGCCGTCGATGTTATCGCGTGGGTCGTCTTAAATTTGGTTGTTGTAACTTTCGCTGGTATGACGACTGCTGCCGCGGAGCTGTTTGGAAGGACAGATCCATCAGTGTAAATATGCGTAGAGTCACAGTAGTTCTCGTACAAATATAGTAGCGTGAGCTGTTTAAGGGCTGGTGATGATATATCAGCTTTTTTCGATATGCCAGGTATTGTGAGGTTGATTTTTGGCTGAGCGAGGCACCATGGAGGAATCGAAGGTCTCGCAGCTGGAGTGAAAGAAGCTGGCAATGATTCATGTAAGTTATACTGCTGCTACTACAGCCCGCGTATGATCATCGGAGAGGGAATTAGTCACTTGTCAGTGCATATATTTAGTTAGCTTTCGTGTTCGTTGGGGTGGTAAAGACTCCAGAGCTCAAGATGATGAGGAGGAACAATGAACGTTTATTGTGAGAAACAGCGAGAAAGTGTTCTTTCTTCGCCCTAGGTGGGCGGCTCTCTTAGTCTAGAAAGCCGTTGGCTAATGCCGCAACCCGGGCCCGGTCCACCAGACTTCGCTGATCTTCCAGGCTTTGTGCCTTTAACATTGCCTCCCACGTTTCTTCGATCGCTTGTAGCGGTTCTGAGGCATCATCTTGATTGTTGTTCTCGCGGTGTGGGCACACCAACACCATGTGGGAGGGTGTCTGGTACCTCACAATATCGGCATAGGTATGAGAATTTGGTGGGGTGCATCCGGTGCATGATAATTCCATGGACATACGTATTCATTTGTAGTCTGCGGAGGGCGGTGGCTTCTCCCTTGCTTAATTTTGGATGTGGTAGAGGATATTCTCTTCTTTCCAGTCGGTAATGTTGCAATATTGCGGCGTAGTTGATGGGAACGTCCTCCACCCTCGTCGCTTTCCTGAGACCATGCGGCAGGAAATCCCGGCTGGTATGCTCTCGGGCGACAGCATGTGCTGCTTCGTTTCCTGCCAGGTGTTCATGGCCTGGGGTCCATGCAACGTAGGTTTCGGGTAGTTCTTGGCGCCTTGTTATTTCTTTTAGAATCTTCACTGCTTCACAAAACTGAAGGCACTTTTGTGTTTTCTCAGAACTTCTGGTTTGCTCGAGCGACTTTAACTGAAGTGCTGTCCGTACACGTACCTACACCTTCTCTCTCCCTTCTTTCTCTTCCCCTTCTCCCTTCCCCCAGTGTAGGGTAGCCAACCAGACTATTGACTGGTTAACATCCCTGCCTTCCTGTATTCTTTTCTCTCTCTCTCTCTCTCTCTCTCACTGCTTCGGCAGAAATTCGGCCTTTTCGTAAGTTTCTACATGCCGTTTGCGAGTCGCTCTAGATGATTGCTGTGTCTTTGCATGTGGCGATGCCGAGGACGATGGCCACTTCCTCCGCCGTTTCTGGATTTCTGGTCGGTATGATGGCAGCGACTAGCTCATTCCCTTGGTTGTTGGTCACGGTAATTGCGTATGCTCTTCTACCTGGGTATATTGCCGCAATTATATATCTCGTGTTGGGGTTCTTTGAGTATTTCTTGCTGAGCGCTCTAACTCTTGCTTGTCTTCTGTCTTTGTGGTATGTTGCATGCATGTTGCGAGGTATTGGAGCGACTGAGATAGAGTCACGAAGAAGTGGCGGCAATCGGGCTTTCACGTCTGAGTCTGCTATGAAGTTTTCGCTGTATGCGAGTTTGCGAAGTACTGCTCTGCCTGTTTGAGTCAGCTCAAGGCGTTCCAGCTGGCTGGCTCTGTGCGCTCCACTCATTTCTTCCCAGGTGTTATGGAGGCCAAGTATGAGGAGTGTCGTGGTTGAGGTCGTACTGGAAAGTCCTAGTGCGCTCTTGATTGCTTTTCTGATGATGATGTTAAGTTTTTCAATTTCAGCTTTCTTGATGTTAGGGTTGGCGTCTGACACCACGTGGCGAAAGGAATTTCATCCGACTATCTTCGTCGAAATGAGGCGTGACTTCTGCGATGGTTGGCGTCCCGCACCTCGTGCACAAAGAACTTTCTCTAACCCGACCTTCTTCCACCAGGCCTCTTCGAAATGAAACGTGACTTGAAACGAAATGAAACGTGTCTACCTGTCTGCCGGAAGCCCCGCAGTGTACAGGCCCCTTTTGTGTGTGTGTGTGTGTGTGTGTGTTTGTGTGTGTGTGTGTGTGTGTGTGTGTGTGTGTGTGTGTGTGTGTGTGTGTGTGTGTGTGTGTGTGTGTGTGTGTGTGTGTGTGTGTGTGTGTGTGTGTGTGTGTGTGTGTGTGTGTGTGTGTGTGTGTGTGTGTGTGTGTGTGTGTGTGTGTGTGTGTGTGTGTGTGTGTGTGTGTGTGTGTGTGTGTGTGTGTGTGTGTGTGTGTGTGTGTGTGTGTGTGTGTGTGTGTGTGTGTGTGTGTGTGTGCGTGCGCGCGCGCGCGAGTTTAGAGAGGCCCTTTCCTCGAATTGGACCTAGAAGAGAACTTCCACGCACCCGCAACGCGCAGAAGAGTAGGAGGGGGGACGACTTCTTCTTTTCAGCAGGCTCGGTATAACCAGAGCAGGAGCGACCCTCTTTCTGTGCTGGTCACGTGACGTCGACGGAAGCAAGATCCCGCCCACGATTCTAGATAGCCTATTTAAGGGGCTCCGAAATGTACTTTTAATCACTTCGTGCTCTTCTCATTTTCTTTCATTTACCTTTGAATAAACCGTGCAATGTTTCGCACTAGAAATCGTCTCGCCCTTGCTTGGTCGCCATGGTCTACCGGATGCCTGCAGCCCGCCGACAACGCCACGCTACCCAATAAGTAACGTCGGCCGAGCTTCGATAGACAGGCGCCGCTACTTCTCGGCAGCAGTACGATACGCTACCCTGGAGTACGCAACATTGAGGAGTAGATACGGGGTGCCATATGTGATCCGGCTCATAAGGAGTGCTTGGATTAATTGGACAGTTTCTTGCTCTTTAAGTCCTGTTCTTTGGGTGGTTATACGCCGAATGAGGTGGCTTACTTGTGGTAGGGTCTTCTGAAGCTGAGGAAAAAATACACTCGATTTTGAGAGAATGGTCTTTCATCGTGCGGACTCGTGCCACCGCTGATGTAAACATTTGGGTAGATCAAAACCAGTCGGCTAAATTAAGAACCGACAACTGCGTTCAAATTTTGACTACATCGAAAACATGAGACACGTAATTCCTTCGCGTGCCGCTGTCTTTCATAGACGTTACCTTCGTTTACCCCTGCCTTCGTGGCAAAGGCCGCCTAGCACTTTATGAAGCAGGACCCGTATGCACGAAACGCTGTCACGCTAGAATCGTTCGTAAAAGAAAATTCCACTGAATTCTGTTGCTGGCCCTAGCAGCAAAGGCGACTAAGCAATGGCAGAGGTCACTTCCGCACGAAAGCCTTTGTGAATTCCAGGCCCCAGATTTCAAACTTACATCGAACTGTTTTTTTTTCTTTTTTCTTTTAGACGCAGCTTGAAGATCGCGGGAACCAAAGAAACACCCTAAAATATATATTCCTTCGCATCCACAGCTATTGCACATAACTTTCTGTCGTTTCTTTTGCTGTTGTTTCTTTTGCAGCCGAACATACTGCGCGTCTCTGAATGCCTTGTAAACCTCTACGCGCGGGCCGCGCACGCACGTCAATCGTAACAGCATGACGGCGGAGGCAGTGGGAGCACCATCAATATTCTTAGGGTATGCCGAAGGTAATTAGCAGCTCCAAACATTTTAGTTATGATCACCGAATGACGGTGACCACAACAGCGAGCTGTCAGCCGCGTATCCACGATGCTAAATGCGGCTAAGCTACTGCGGTCGCTGCGCGGATCATAAAAAAAAGGATAGAAAGAGAGAAGTGATATGGGAAAGATAAACCTGTTAGAATGGCAACCTCCCCACCGGTATGTCTATGACATACAGCCTCCCCATATGTCTATGACCTCCGTGCCACAATGAAAAGAAGAGAAAAAGATGCCGCGGTCAACAACAGCCTCCTGTTTCCAACGCGGGCACTGCCACCTCCTGGTTCACGCGCCTCTCTTCTTATCCCCGTCGTCTTACTTGTCGTCTTACTCGTCTTCTTACTCTTACAAGCTATCATCTCTAGTCAAACTCTCCCTCCAGTCCTCTCTCTGTATATTCAACGACATAAAAATAAAAGCACTGTAGCCCACCGCTATCTGTTGTTAACCTCTGAAAGAAGGAGCCGAATTGGCTCCGAAACGTCGGATTTTAATAAATCCACTATTTGGTCCGGGACGTTATTAAGTTCTCAATCAATTAGGCCAACCATACAGGTAAATTTGTCAAAATTTTTAGCTTCCAGTAAATGCCAGCAGCGCGGAAATGAGGTTTCGCCCGTGTTAGGGACAAATAAAAGCAGACCGTACTCAACGAAAGCACTGGTTCGAAATCGAGCGGCGCTTGCTTTATTCCTGGCAGCTCCGTCGGGAGACGACTTCGGAAGCTGCTGGAGCCTTTTAATCAAGACAAGAGGCGCCAGCGGTGAACGACTAGATACCTTCACCAGGGGAGGGGAGCAGCTTCCGGTCGTTTCTGTTTCTCGTTGAGCCAACTGCACCAACTGTATTTTTCGCGGATTCTTATTTCGAGCGTGGTTCGCTTTTCAGGCTTGTAGGCCTTAGCTGAAGTCATGAATTATGTAGCTTTCGTCTCAAAAACCTTATTGTTATTCATCACTCCAGAACAAAGTTAGCAATGTCCCAATTTCATTACGTGCGCTTTAGTTTTATTGCTTGTGAAAGGACATTATGTTTCCTCGTTCTTGTATACCGATTGCAATAATACTGCCAATCCAGGAAGAAAATAAAGCAAAACAAAAACAAAACAACTATTACCGGTCGGATCAAAGCTGTGTTTGGCCTGCCGAGAACTTGTCCACATTCGGCTCTCGTTTTACAATATCGCGAATTGGAACTGCCCGACTGCTTTCAAGCGATGAAGGTACTTTTGTTTGTTTGTGGGCGCGCATACATCTGTGCGCTTATAGGTTTTCGCATTGGTTAGTGCCCCTATCTAGAGGGAGAGAGAGAGAGAGGGAAAGGCAGGGAGATTAACCAGACGCGAGTTTCCGGTTTGCTACCCTGCACTGGGGTGGGGTATACATGTATAGGGGCTGTAAAGATGACAAAGAGCGAAAAGAGCAAAAAAAAAGAAAAGAAAAGATAAAGAAAAGGAAACAGGTAACATAAAAGTCGTTCCAATCACAGACGTTCACACAGGCCGGTCGATCTCAAGAAGCGCAGTAGCGCTTGCGCGGCCTTCTGATGCGATGTCAAGTCGCGTCGATGTTACAAAATTCTTCCTTCCGCCAGAGGCTGCTCGTCCAACTGGTTCAGCACGATAGAAAGCGATTGTCTCTGCACACTGTACTGCGGGCACTGGCAAAGGACATTACGAATCATTTCCGCGTCGCTGCAGTCACCACATGCTGCGGTGTAGGCCATCCCTATGCGGAACGCGTAGGCATTGGTGAACGCGATGCCCAACCATAGCCTACACAAAAGCGTCGCGTCTCTTCAGGGAAGTCTTGGTGGAAGTCGGAGGTTTAAGGTTGGATCCAGAGTGTACAAACGGCAGTACATAAAATGTGATTCATTCCACTCTGATGCAGCGCATTGGCATGCAAGTATGCGGAGCATCCTTGGGGCATCTGTCCTAGACAGCGGGATTGATAGGCAGTTGTCTTCTGCATGAGATGAACGATCAGCTTGATCGGCACGTTTATTGCCGATGATACCACAGTATCACAGTATCTGATTTCCCCTTTATTATATACCACAGTGACTTGGTAGCAACTGAAAAATTATTTCATGTCATTTCTCAGTCAGGGGTGTATGGCTTCTGTGATTTCAAATACCAACTGCTCATGCGGATCGCGCCGTAAGGCTGACAATAAACACTGTAGTGCCATCATCGAGTCGCAGAAAATTTTTTTGTGTTGGTTCTTCATTAATAAAGTGTACTGCGACTCGAAGCGCTGCGACTTCTGCTGCCGTCGATGTTGTCAAGTTAGATGTTTTCAACTTGATAGTGGAGGCTTTTGCTGGAATGACGACAGCAACGGTAGAGCTCTTCGGCAGGATGGAGCCGTCAGTGTATATGTGGGTGCAATACCAGTACTTCTCATTTAATAGGAGTAAGGTAAGCCGTTTAAGAGCCGGTGATGACATATCTGCTGTTTTTCTGCACGCAAGGTATCGTCAGGTTGATCTTTGGTTCAATGAGGCACCAAGGAGGAGTCGAAGGTCTCGCGGCAGGTGTGAAGCAAGATGGCATAGCCTCACGATGTGCGGATACCGTTCGGCAGAACGAATAATGTAGGTCTCTCCTCAGGTAAAGAGGTTAAATGGTCTCAAGGCGTGCGGGCAAGATGCCTTACATGCATTCTTAGTGCTTCAAATGGGATGTGGGTCTCGATGAGGTGATCTCTGGCGATTGCAATAGTTGCCGCCGTTGACTTGACGCACTTCGAGGAAGACCTAGACAAATCCTGAGCGCCTCAGCCTGAACGCTTTGAATAGTACGTAGGCTTGTTTTACTTACGTTAGTCAATACTGGCAAGTGGTACCGCCAAAAGCCAAGAAAAAGTACCCTATATAGTTTCAGCATAGCGCTTGTGGACATTCCCCAGGTCTTTCCAGCGAAGAACTTGAGAAGTCGGCAGATGCCTGTCAAGCGCTTGTTCATGTAGACTACATAGGGGCTCCACGAGATATCTCTTACGGATCTCCCACCTCTCACGCGTAAATGCCACAAGGGCACATTTATCCGATAGAATCTCCAGGCCTTGATTACAGAGGTAGAGCGTAGTCGGAGTGGCAGCTTTTTGGAGCCTTATGCGCATCTGTAAACGTGTCATTCCGGACGCCCAAACGCATATGTGGTCCGCGTATATGGATAATTTAACTGTGTTTGGAAGGTGATCAAGGAGACCAATCAGCGTGAGGTTAAACAACGTAGGGCGCAGTACGCCACCCTCGGGGACGCCACGGTAGGTGTAATGTATAGGAGTGTGGCCGCCCTCGGTGCTCACAAAGAAAGATCACAAAGAGAAATAGCTGTGTATGCATCTAAACATCCTACCACCGAGGCCTACCTCTTCGAGAGCGGTGAGGATGGCTTCATGTGTAACGTTGTCGTCCGCCCCTTTCACGTCGATAAATAAAGAAGCGCAGATAGGTTTACATCCTTTTTGGTGCTGAACGTAGGTAACCAGGTCGACGACGTTATCAATCGATGAGCGGCCACGTCAGAAGCCTGCCATGTCATCTGGGTAGACGTTGTAGTATTCCAAGTACCACTCCAGGCGTCCGAGGATCATCCTCTCCATGATTTTGCCCACACAGCTCGCCAATGCAGTCGGGCGATACGATGAAAGCTCCAACGGAGACTTGCCACGCTTCAGTAGCGGAAGTACGGGACTAGTCTTATAGCTTGCGGGAAGTGTGCCAGTTAGCCAGGATTCATTATACATTTCAAGCAGAACACTCCTCGTCCGCTCACCCATATGACACAGAGCTCAGTAAGAAATTCCGTGAGGTCCTGGTGAAGAGGTACGGCTGCACAAAGCTAGCGCCGCCTAGAGTTCATGAATGGAAAATGGTAGGTCCATGCGGGGGTCACGTGGTGACAGGAAGCTGACGGGTTGTGATAAGTTATTGGAAGCAGAGTGTTGCCCGGATAATATGGCACAGGAAGGAAGGAAAAAGTGGAGAAGGAAAGGCAGGGAGGTTAACCAATTTATTAACCGGTTTGCTACCCTACCCATGGGAGCGGGATGGGGGGGTGAAAGATGGGGAGGGAGAGAGAGAGCTCATAGCAAAGCACACACGTCATCCGTTAGAGTCCATCACTCTTGCGTGGCACGTGATATCACTGTCACAGCCGCTTGTCCAATGCCGTCTCTTTAAAAAACCGAAGTAGTCCCTTCGTCGCCTTCAACTGCGATGTCTTCTGTCGGTGGCATGTGAAAATCGTTTCGAGGGACAATGGTCTAGTGTCAAGGTGCGCTAGAACGGATGCCAGGGACTTTCGCAGAACATTATATTCAGGACAGTCGCACAGAATGTGTTCCAGCGTCTCCTCGCAAAGACAAGCATTGCAGAAAGCGTTGTCGGCTATTCCAATGAGAAATGAGTAAGATTTCGTGAAAGCCACCCCTAGCCATAAGCGATAAAGCAGAGTCGCCTCTCTTCGGCAGAGTCCAGTTGGCATACAGAGATGCATCAAAGAGGGCAGGTGGTATTGACGGTTGCTCCGGTTGGTCTGGCTGTTTGGTGTGCACCATAGAGAGAGCGTGATCTCCTGTGCAATCATTCGAAGTCTGCTAGCTGCGTCGGACCGTGAAAGTGGTATGGCCTCTTCTTGTGCGTCTTCAAGAGCTGCCCGAGCGGCATTATCGGCGTCTTCGTTTCCTATGACTCCGCAGTGACTTGGCAGCCACTGAAACGACACGTGGTGTCCATTCTCCTGCGATGTATGGAGTAGGCATCTAATATCAGAGAGAGAGAGAGCAAATGATAAATGAAAGGTAGGGAGGTTAACCAGGACTGAGCCCGGTTGGCTACGTCCACGAGCTGTTCGAATGGCCCGCGACGCAGAGCTGATAGCACACATTGTAGGGCTGCCTTTGAGTCGCTGAAGATTGACCAATGTCGAGGTGGCTCCCGATTGACGAAACAAAGTGCAGCGCGAAGAACAGCTAGTTCCGCAGATGTCGATGTTGTTGAGCGGTCAGTCCTAAAGCTGATGGTAATAGCTCTTGCTGGGACAACCACAGCACCGGACGAACACTGGATGTTTGTGGAACCATTAGTATAAATGTGTTCATTGTCCGCGTACCTCTCGTGTAGAAGAAGCAGACAGTTGTTTCAGCACAGGCGACGACAGTTCAGACTTTTTCCCGATTCCTGGTACACTGAGATGGACTGTGGGGCTGATAAGACACCAAGGGGGTATCGATGGTTTAGATGCAGCGGTGAAGCCCGAGGGAAGTTTGTCGTTGTACTTGACGATAGTTTTAGAGAATAATGCTCGGTGCCTGTCTGAAGGTAGTGTTGCAAGGTGGTGATCGGGGGCACGTGCGAAATGTCTGATGTGCGTTCTCAGGGCTTCCACCATAATAGGAGTTCGCATTGGATGGTCCCGAGCAATCGCAATAGTTGCCTCTGTTAAGGTGCACCTGGGAAAACCAAGGCAAACTCTGAGTGCTTGAGCTTGTGCTGCCTGCAGAACACTAATATTTGTCTTGCAGGTGTTGTTCAGTACACGTAGACTATATCTTAAAAAAACCGAGAAATAGAGCTCTGTAGAGTTTCAGCATTGTGTCTACTGACATCCCCCACGTCTTTCCTGTCAAGTATTTAAACAACTGGGGAGTTGCTGTCATCCGCCGTTTCGTGTAGGCAACTTGCGGGCTCCAACAGAGGTCTCGGTCAATAGTTACGCCAAGAAATCTGTGGGTTCTGACATAGAAAATGGTCCACCCATTGATTGAGATGACATAAGGCGTCATCGGTTTGCGAGTAAATGCCACTAGTGCGCATTTTTCTGGTGATATGCTGAGACCTTGTTTATACAAGTAGTTCGCTGTCAAAGTTGCCGCTCTTTGAAGCCGAGCACATATCTGAGGACGTGTGACTGCCGAAGTCCAGACACAGATGTCGTCAGCGTATATTGAAATTTTGATGGTAGTTGGCAAGTATTCAGCAAGTCCAACAAGAGCGAGATTGAATAGCGTCTGGCTGAGAGCACCGCCTTGAGGAACGCCCCTGCTGGTATAGCGTCGCGTAGTTGGGCCATCGTCAGTTAACACATAGAATGATCTTGCAGATAGGTAACTTGCAATCCACAAAAAGGCTCGACTACCTAGGCCAACCGTCGCAAGAGCGTCGAGAATGGCCTCATGTAATACGTTATCGTATGCACCTATCACATCTAAGAATAAAGCTGCAGATAAACGCTTACGGGACCTTTCGTGCTGGACATATCAAACGAGATCAACTACATTGTCGATGAAAGAACGGTCACGTCGGAAACTAGCCATGTAATTCGGATAAATCTTGTAGTGTTCAAGGTACCATTCCAGGCGGCCAAGGATCATCCGTTCCATTATCTTTCCTACACAGCTGGTAGAGCTATTGGGCGGTAAGAGGTGAGCTCTAGTAGGGATTTGCCCTGCTTCAAGAGTGGCACCAGGCGGCTTACTTTCCATTCGTCAGGAACATTTCCCTCCTGCCATGAGGAGTTGTAAAGACTCAACAATTCTATCCGTGCCAATTATCCGAGATAGCACAAGGCATGGTAGTACGATATACCATGTTGACCCGGAGATGATAAGCGCCTGCAGAGAGCTAGTGCCGCTTCGAGCTCCTCCATTGTAAAAGGAAGGTCCATGCGTCAGTCACGGGAATGGGGGACGTCTGCTCGGGCTCGAGGATCTGGGCGAGTCGCTTGGTCTGCGATCCTCGCACAAAAGTCTTCTGCGACATCGATGTCTAGCCGCCCTTGGAAAAGCGCTAGCGCCTTGAATGGAAAACGCCGTTCCGGAAGGCAACGCAGACCTTGCACCGTTTTCCAAATGTGAGACAGTGGCTTGCGGGGGTCGAGTGTCTGGCAAAACGTTGCCCAACGTTCCGACGCTAATCTATCCATACGACGCGGAATCTTCTTTTGCATCCTCCTGGCTGCCCTAAGGTCATGGATTGATTTTGTACGCCGATATCGACGTTCCGCCCGGCGACGAAGTGCTCGAAGTCGCTCTAATTCTATGTCGAAGTCATTTCGTGTGGAAGAAATCGTCGTCATGCGAGTGGCGTTTTGCATCGTACTTTTAATTGTTTGTTCTAACCCAGAGGGTAGGCCCTCGCGGCAGGCATCTTACAGCCCTAGACATTCTATCTCACAATCTGCCAGCCCAACTTCTGAGTTTAATCTGGACACCTGCTCACGCAGGCCTAATCGGCAATGAAGCGGCCCACCCAAGTGCTCGAGCTTTCACGAACCGAGCACAGGCCGGCTAGGGGACGGTTCAGACGCCAGTAATCTCCCTCCAGCATTCACCTCCAAAGACAGATTACTTACATACCACGACATTTGCGGGCATTATCGCCTAGGTCGCCTAACCCTCCATATTTTAATGATTCGGTCGTCACGCATACACGAAGTACTTTGGCGTAAACTACAGACTCGCACTTTTCTATCTCCTGCCTTGCGTCACAAAATTCACCCGGGAATATACCCTACTTCAGCCTGCAAGTTTTGTCCTGCTAGCAGAGCGGACCTTAACCACATTATGTGGCATGCAAGAACCACTCCACTCCCCCTAACCTTTGTAGAGCTTTAAGTAGTAGGGAGCTGTGGGAGGCTACCATGCGCAGCTACAACCCCGAACTTCAGGAAGCTATCCTGAGGTGGGCTGAGGTGGTAAAGGAGGCCTACCGCGAGTAGGATAACCTCCATCGCCTTCTTCCCGCAGCCCCTTTCCCTTTAAGATGGGATAAATAAAGTTCTCTCTCTCTCTCCATCTCAGATTTGAAGTTGGCCCATTGAAACGTCCGAATGGCATTCCGTGGGCCTTATCTAGACGACAAGCATTTGGTGTTCAGATAGGTGGGAATGTGATCACTCCCATGTGTCTCAATGTCTGGAAACCACTTCACACATCTGGCGAGAGAGTTGGAGACGAAAGCAAGGTCAAGGCAGCTGCCGTATGTCACGCCTCGAAGAAAGGTGGGGCTACCATCGTTCAGGAGAGTAAGGCCATAGTTGTAGGCGATGCTTGATAATCTTCGTCCTCTTGCATTTGTCTTTGTACTTCCCCATGCTGGATGGTGTGCATTGAAATCTCCTATGATGACCCATGGGGCGGGGCAAACATTGAAGATATCTGCTAATCTTTTAGTGTCGAAATTGCTGGAAGGCGATATATACACGCCTATGAGAGTAAACAAGAGTTTGTTCTTTTTAACTGTGATGCATATATACTGATTGTCGTCGTGGGGCGCAATTGGTTGCAAAACATAGGTGAGTTCACGACGAACAAAAACGATGATTTTGCTGCATGCACCATTTGTTGATGACATGATACATTCGTACCCTGACAGTCTTATTGGTTTCGACAAGTTGGGCTCACAAATGACGATGAGTGGAAACACATTGGTGTACACAAACTGACGAAAATCTGAAATTTGTGATTTTAGCCCTCTGGCGTTCCACTGCATGACAGACGCTGCCTTGACTTCTTATCGGAAGGATGGGGTATGGGTAGCCATCTTTCTAGTTGAGAGATTGAAGCACTGGGCTTAAGGCGTCCAGCACTTTAAGTGCGCTTCGAGCAGACGGTGCCCCCATGTCCACTAAAATCGCTCGGATGGCCTCCATGAGGGAACGTAGCACCGAGATGACTTGACGGTCTGTTTTAGGTGAATCATCCATGGCCGGAGAAGGCTCCGGTGGGGCCCCGATCTTCTGAGGTTCCTTAGCAAGGGAGCGGCTCGGTAGCGTAGGCCATTCCTCTAGAGAAAGAGTCTTATCTGCTTCCTTCGTGGAAGTGGCGGGCCTTTTCGCAGCGCGACTAACTGGTACCGCAGTGGAGTGGGCACTGTCACTTCCCGCATGCGCCTTCTTCGAAGACGTACGATGGTGCCGACGTCGACGCCGACGCCGGACTACTTCGGCTGCCTCCCTGTGGGCCGAATTGTCTCTGGCCATTTGCTTGAGAACCGCGCGCTCCCTCTTCATGTGGGGACAGTCTTTCGACGAGGCCGCGTGAGGGCCGCTACAGTTGGCGCACTTCAGGACCGTGGCACCGCAGGTCTGTTCTGCATGAGGTTTAGCGCAACGGGGACACAGTAGCGAGTTGGGACACACGCCCTTGACGTGTCCTAGCCTGAAACACTGATGGCATTGAAGCTGCTTGTGGATGAATGGTCGAACCGGATGTCGGAAATGTCCGACTTCAACGTGGGATGGTACACAATCCCCCTTGAAAATTACTTTTACGCAGCGCGTATTCCCAAGTCGGCGCACTTGCGTAATGATCATGCCCTCGTTTGCCGGCTTGATGAGGCTAGGTAAGTCATCATTGGGAATGGCAATGTCAATGTCGTAAATTACACCGGCCATGGATGTGTCGTCAATCGGGATAAAGAGCGCATTTTGATTCCGCCTAGCTCCGTGATTTCTTGAAGTTTTCCAAGCGCACTCGCGTTGTACACGTCTATGGCGAGTATATTCTTGCGCGGATTTATTCTGATGTCCTTAATTTGATCCGGCACCGCACATTCCAGAAAAATGGATAGGGCTTACCTGTTCAGCAACCGTAGGTTGCTTGACGGTTCTTCCGGCATAAAGATGATGACGTGTGGCAAGCGCAGGCCTTGACTTCATAGTCGTTGTACTCGCAGGAGTTGACGGCGCTGTGTTGGTGATATTTCTCTTCGCCCTCTGACTCCGGACGGGTATGAAGCCGTCGTCGGATGAGTCGTCTTCCGACATAGAGTATAGCTCGGTGTCCTCGGTGTCACTTGGGGAGCCAACTCGCTTCCTTGCGGTTGCCGGCCGTGATGACTTCTGGCCAGGCGGGCCTCTGGCATGCTCCGCGTCCATGACCGCAAGACGGGGAGGCGAGGCACCTCGAAAGGCACCAAAAATTCACAGAGCACAGAAACAAGTGTTCTGCCAAGAAGACACTTCGCCTGCTTCTTCATATGGCACAAAAGTCTTCTGCGACATCAATGTCTCGTCGCTGTTGGAAGAGGGCCATAGCCTTGAATGGAGACCGCTGTACGGGTGGTGTCCTAGGCCTTCGCGCCGTCCTCCATAAGTGCGACAGGGGCTTACGAGTGCCCAGTGATTCGCAGAAAGCAGTCAATCGTTGTGACTCCAGTTTATCTAACCGGCGCTGTATCTTCTTTTGTAGGCGTCTGGCAGTCTGTAGATCGTCCATTGACTTCGTGCCTCGCTATCTACGTTCGGCACGTCGCCGGATTTCTCGAAGTCGCTCTAATTCTATATCAAATTCAGTGAATTTCGAAGAGGGCATTAGAGTACGCGTATTGTCTTTGACTGTGCTCTTGATTGTGTATTCCAAATTATGTAGTAAATTGCCCTGACAGAGATCTTTCATAACAAACTGGAATTTGGGCCAGTCCACTCTTTGGATTGTATCATTTGAGTTGGATAAGGAAAGTCGTCTGGTCTTGACATACGTGGGAATGATCAATCCCGTGCGTTTCAATGTCCTTAAGCCATCCAGTACGCCTGACGAGACTGCGTGAGACGAAAGCCAAGTCAAGACAACATATGTGGAGCCGCATAGAAATGTAGGACTGCTGTCATTTAAAAGCAAGAGTTCGCTGTCAGAGGCTAAAGATGACAAGTCTCTGCCTTTCACGTTGATTTTCGTACATTCCCAGAGTGTATGATGAGCGTTGAAGTCCCCGATGATGATCCATGGAGCAGGAGATGTTGACAAGATGTCTCGTAATCTTTTGTAATCAAATCTACTTAATGATGATAGGTAGGCACCCACAACGGTAACGGTAAGTCTTTTCTTCTTCACTGTTAAGCACACGTATTGGTTATCGTCATGAGCTGGTACAGGCTGAAGAATGTAAGTGAGGTTCCGGCGAATAATTACCATAACCTTGCTGTTTTCACCAATAGTTGGCGACATAAATGATTCATACTCTGATAGCCTGATTGAGCTCGATAAGTTCGGCTCGCAGATGACGATGATGGGAAACTTGGCGTACACGTCCGAAATCGGCGGTGCGCGATCGGAGTCCCCGGAAAATTGCTGCTTTTCGGACCTCCTTCCGAAAAGATAGTTGCTGGTGTGCCATGGTATACTCAATGGCTGCCAGCACTGGACTTAGTGTGTGCAGTAGTTGCAGTGCACTTCTGGCTGACTTTGTGTGCATGTTGTTCAGCTTATGTGCATGTCGTACCTCGTCCGATGTAGCAGCTTGCTGTACTGGATGCGGGACCTGCTGTTGCTCTTCTATAGGTCTTCTACTTGGAGGCGATGTTCATTCATTTGAAGAGAGACGTTTCAAAGTTTTCTGCCGTCTAACGTCAGCGTTTGTGGCTCTGGGAACTGCAGGTGGCGTCGTTACTTGAATAGGTAACGCATTTTTCGAACCAGTCGCACTCCTACGTGAGGACCGTCTATAGTGACGTCGTCTACGTCGCACTGTTTCAGCGGCTTCTTTGTGGGTTGAATTACCCCTAATCATTTGTTTGAGCACAGAAAATTCTTTCCTAATCTTCGGGCAGTCTTTGGAAGAAGCACTGTGAGCGCCCTGACAGTTAGAGCACTTCAAAACAGTCGCACTACAGTTTTGTGCTGAGTGGGGCTCGGCGCATCGGCGACACGTGGCAGAATTTGTGCAAACGCCCTTTACATGGCCGATCGTCTGGTGTTATAGCATTACAGTGGTTTTGGAACAAATGGTCGAACTGGGTGGCGGAAGTGGCCAACTTTCACATGGGGTGGAAGGCTGTCACTTTTGAATGTTAGTTTCACACAACGTCTCTTACCAAGACGGCAGGCATGCACACTAACGTTGTTCTGACTCGCTGGTTTTATCAGCACTGGAAGCTCTGCATCGGGGATCTCAATGTCAATGTCATAAATGACTCCTGCAATGGTGGTATCATCCGCTGGGACAATGGATCGAAACCTTATGTTGCCCAGCTGCATTACCCGCTGCAGAGGGTTAAGCGCACTCGGGGTCATCACGTTGATGGCCAAGATATTTTTCCGTGCGTTTAGCCTCCCGTCCTTGATCTCGTTTGGAATGGTGTATTCAAGGAACAAGGACAGCGCTTGCCTGTTAAGGACGCGCAGATTGTCAGTCGAGTGCTGTGGCACAAACATGATGGTATGAGGCCATCGTTGAAGAGCATTTTTTCACGGTGAATGAACTTGACTGCGAAGATGCATTGACGATCATTCGCTTGGCTTTGCGGTGCAAGACAGGTTCAAAACCCTCTTGCGATGGCTCGTCACCTGATGCGGAGTACAGCTCAGTGTCCTCGATGTCGCTAGATGTATTTCCTCGCTTCCTCGAGGTGATTCCCGCTGATGAACCTAAGCCGGATGGGTCCTCGGCACGATGCAAGTCCATCACCGGGAGATGTGGGGCGGCAGGCCCCACAGCAGCAGTGAAAAATCCAGAAAAGCAGAGAGACCGCCAGGTTGTGTTCCACCGCCCCTATCTAAATTCTAGTTTCCTGTCTGGGTTCCAAACAGGGGCCGAATTCGCAATGTTTTTCGTACGTAAGAGCTCTTTATCACCGGCATGCCGCCTTCCCTAATTATTTCTCCATTATAATTATTCTAACTGCCACCTTTTGCTACGAAGACGTCTAGCGTAAGAATTCTTTCGTTATTACGGGCCCGGGGTTTTGTGCTCAGCGGCGCAAAGTTGGAAACCGCAACGTTGCGTTGATTGGCATCATTGAAGGTACATCAAATGTTTACAGGGACCTTATTTTGCAAGCATTCTTTCATCTTGATTTTATTTTCTTCGTATCATAATTCCCGCCAAAGGCTCCATCCCGGTGAGAGTGGGGGCGCTGCTCCGGGCGAGCCGACGGCGAAGGGCAACACGAATCGAAAATGAGAATAGTTGCAAAATACGACTTCAGGTCAATAATGCGTGTACGAAGTAATGCGAAATGCTTTAGTGCACCAATTCTGACTTTACGTTATCAAACTTTAATCATATTGCAGGTATAGTTTCTGGAGAATCCGGTGACAAAAATGGTCGCCAACATTTGCGACCACATATCTCAACAAATTTATTTATTATTTATTTGTTTAGCATGCCTGGAGGGTCTCACGCTGAGACATTACATGAGGGTTGGGTTAAATAAAAAACAAGAAAAAAAAGTAACTAAAAACATTCGGCAGAACACATCTCACGATGAATGTCGACGTTAATTCGATTAGCAATGAAGCAATGTGTCGACACACCCTAGTATGACACCGCCGAAATGCGTCATGTACGAGGCGTGTGCGTATGCAGCTGGACTCCTCTCTCGCGCATCCCTCTAGACGCGCTGCGGCACCTAGCGGCGCCGCCGCGAAACACGCACGTACTGCGTGTGTGAATACATAGTATTTAGAAAATATTGTCTGAATATGTATGACGCGGGTTCGATTCCGTCGAGCGCCGGATAATTTCTTTTTGTCATTGAAGAGTGCCGCATACGCAATGACCTAAGTTAGCGTCAAAGAGGTTCATTGAAGTGCAACACATATCCAGGGTCACATACTAAATGACCCACGCTAGTCCGAAGCTTGGTTTCAAACGCGATTCCCTCTGCACTGCAGCCTGATGCTCTAGCCATTAGACCAAGCACTACCCAGTGACTCGATTTGACGAGAAAGAGGTTAGGCGTGCACAAACGGACATACATACATACAAAGATACCGCTTACTGGATGCAGTTCCCAATGAAGGCTAGTCGCAAAAAAAGAACACCAAGAGGAGGTTCCCTCTAGTAGTGGTCTTTTGACAAAATGATCTTGGCTAACAGAGACCTGAAACGAATTAAGTCAATTGTGCAGGTGATGAGGGCAGGAAGAGCATTCCAGTCTAGGGCGGCGTGCATAAATGAGCGATGAAAAGTGGTGCCACGTAGGGGATAGATTGCATTTGGGTGGCTGATCCTGGAGATACGGTGGGGCTGGGACATGGATCAGTTGTACTAAGGAAGGAAAGAGTACGAGAGAGAATAGAGAGAGACATAGGGAAAGCAAGAAGAGCAGAGGCTCGAGTGAGTGAGCACGGCGACACAAGAGAGGATGCAGCGGAGAACTATAAACGGTCGCTCAGGCCGGTGCGCTTCAAGAACTGCACTATTACTCCAATAGCTTTCGTGCCTGCGAAAGCAAAAGTAAAACACGTGGTAAAGACATAGGTGAACAATTTTACGAGGAGAGACAACGGGGTAGGTCTAGTTGGCACTTTAATGATAATTCCTGAGAAATAAGTGAATGCAAATGGCAAAATATAGTTCGTGTCCTAGAAGGAAAAAAAATATTGTGCTAGCTGTGCGATATGCACCGCGGTATATTCTTTGTCAGCCTTCTTATAGCATAAATATAATCGTTAAGGTTTGACTCACTTCCCGTCGGCACGGAAAGGCTTAAAAGCTGCTTGCCCCGACCTTGCGAGCTAAAAGTGAGCACGTTTACAGGTGAAGAAGGATGACCTGCCAAATGCGAGACTTTATCTTTTTCGCTTGAAGCTTGCGTGTCATAGGAGAAGAAATGGGGACCTCGTGAACGCGAGCAGCTTCTATTTAAACAGCGGTCGCTACCTGGTGTTTCCGCTTATTTGCTGATCGCAGCTGAGCCCTTGCCGGTTTACCAAAGCAATGAGCGAATGGAAACAACGAATATTCCGAACGGAAACCAAACTGATCTTGCATGCATAGAACGGCGGCGCAGGGAGCTGTTTCCAAATTGACTCGCGGTTGTCCACAGTGATCGATCAGGCCCAGGTCGGGAGCATGAAGGCCGCTACAGGGGGGACATGAAGATGGGAGTGATAGCAAAAGGGAAAAAAAAAAGTAAGGATGAGGGGGAGAGAGACCACTCACAGAGAGACAACGAAATAGACCAAGGCGGAGAAGAAAAACAAAAGAAAAAGAAAGGGAAGCACACGAGGAAAGGGTGCGGCGCGAATGGTGGTGAGAGACTGGTTCAATTAGAATAATCGTTTTTGTTATTAATTCATTACTCGGGCCCCGGCCGACAGGCGCTGAACAATTACACTGAGTACGCGACGATTTGTGGTTACCACGCGTCGTCCTTTCTCTCAGGCCGTCGTTACTTTGTTCTCCGAAACTTCTTTTTCTTCTTCTTCTCTTTTTCTTTCCTCGTCTCTCATTCTCCGGCAGGAACGGAGTGGGCATACATTGTCGGTGAAATTAATAAAGCTGCTCGAATAATAGGGGTGCGGCCAACCCGGCCCCTGGACCCCCTTACACCCCAGCTCCCACTCGGCTAGTCGTCAATCCTTATTGGTCGCGAGTGGGAAAGCAAAAAATGAGAACATCTCACCTATAAGAAAGTAAAATATCTTCAAGAAAAAAACGTTGCCTAGATTTAAAAAGAAAGTTCAGTTCGGGCAGCGTAAATTTTTTATTTCGTTGGGCGTATATTTGTACTTCTCTGTCGCTTATCCCGAATTCTTTTGCTAGCTAAATGACAGTTCGGAAGAAAGCTCAACTGCGGTTCAATTCATTATTCTTTTCCCCGTCCAGTCATCCATTACGCGGGAACTGAGAGCAAAAGCATATACATATTTTTCACATAGGGCTCTTCTGAGCATCAATTAATGGTTTCGGTATTAATTAAAGCCTCTTTTTTTATGTTTTACGTTAAGTACGCCAGGCTGTGGAAATTACAATCAAGATATCACCTGCGGGACGAGAGCCTAGTATATAACATGATTTACCGCACGCACGTGCGAGCTTTTGTTACATCTTTTCTCCTCCATTAATTCCCACGCCTGTTCCGCGCAAGGCTGACAGAGGCTTGCGACGGGTATATCATCGATCTGACATTTCATTTGGCACGCTGCGTGGGGACTTTGCGCTAAATATGCAGCGAAGAGAAATCAGTTATGTGCGCGTCTACTGGTGCTACGCTCTCACTATGTCGCATAATATGTGTTGTGCCTGTCAAGTAAACATAGCGCGGATAGCGGTCACTGATTGACCGCAAGCGGTGCTGATCATTTCTTAAAGTCATCGGTTCATTTTGATAAGATTGAAGGTGTCAATAATTCTTCGCCCGGCATGCTGCTACTGTAAGTTAATAGATGACGAAACAAACGTCGCATGATATAAAATGGCATAAGATAGAATCAAGCAGATCGCAGTTTAATTATAGATGAATCGATTGATTGAATCATTATTTATTTATTTATTTATTTATTTATTTATTTATTTATTTATTTATTTATTTATGGCTGGATTGATTGATGCGTTCTCAATACCCAGGGCCCATGCGCGCAAAGCGATACTTACACTGTAGAGCTCCGTAAAAAATCACGTGCCCAGTTGTGGGTGCGAAAGTAACATTAGGGAAGGAGGCTGGCTGATGACAATCAGTTTTTAAGAGCCAAATGCTTCGCGAGTTTAGCCCCAGAATGGTGTGCCTGAGCTGCATTTTGTAACGACTACTTTCATTTTTCATTATTTTTTGGCCTTCTTCATTGGCTCGCATCTCATGTCGCGCTTCCGCTACCACTGACATCGGACATTTGGCGGGACGGATGATAAGAAACGAATAGAATGGGAAGAAAGAAACATTCTTACAAAGCGCCATCGTTGACTGCTGACAAGCAGGAATACATTATAAGAGCGTTTTTGGACGCTTCGTTGAAAGCGAATTTGCAGGATGCGCTCCACAAAACATTCGTGAAAAGGAGGTAACCATCCCATCCGAGGTTAACAAGACGTGTTGGTGGGTGAGTGAGAAGAGCGCAAATAAAGAGGTACACAGACAAGATAGAGAACACCACAGTCGCTCAACTAACATGGATGTGAAGTGATGCCAGATTGATGAACAATACAGTTGCTTAATTGGACACTCTGAAGTAACGCTAAACTGGCAGTGCGGTCGTTGAACAACACGCGTGCGCTTTGTTTTCGCCGAAGAATAGACGCGGGGGACTGATCTCGAGCAATTTCGCTTTTGACCTGCGAAATGGCATGTGCACGCTGCTTACTTTTTTTTTGCGACTGTAAATAACTCCCGTTTCTTTCCGCTTTATGCGCCCTCCGCGTTATGCGTCTAAAGTGGAACGTTCATATAGGTGTCGCCACATCCGCGCACTAGTGATTTTTACCGTCGAGTTCTTTTCCTAACTGCAGGCGACACGCCAAGGTTTAGGCAGCGGCTTATGATTATGATCATTTTTTTTGCTCTCGCCTCGCTACGCCGGTCACCGTTCCTGCGCGGAATGGCGCCTAATTTTGCCCCTTAACCCGAAAGTGCGCCGCTGATTAATAGACCTCCGTGGCGCGTGCGTTGTACTAAATCTCTGGCTATTAAAAGTGACTCGAAGTGGTGGAAAACTTTTCGGTGCGTAAAACGGGGCGCCTGCTCGGTACGCGCAGGACTCATCGCGCACAGCTCCGCACCGAAAAGAAAAGGAAAAAAAAAAGAATGGAAACTGAGAGGAAGTGCGGAAATCCCCAGCGACCCGGAACGTTTCTTTCGCTAGATAAACATACCAAAGATGAGCTGGAGTGAAACGAGAAAAAGAAAGAAGGGGGGAAGGAAGAACGGGGCTGTATACGTATGTTGCAGCTATAGGAGGTAGGTCCTAAAAAAAATGTTTCTAATTTTCCCTTCTCACATATTTATAAATTGCTATGCCTTATTTTCTCAACTTTCTTGTTGTTGCTTAAAAATTTTAACGGTGTGCGAGCGGCGCTAATACGTCGGCATGAAAAAAGAAAAGAAGGAAGAAAAAACAGGAATCGTGGGTTTGGTAGAATAAAAAAAAAAGCGCTCGATGTGCGTGCAGAAATGAGAATCCGAACAGAACAAATTAAACAGGCTTTCTCAGCAGAGTGCAATGTACCGTTAAATGCAATTTAGGACTTTTTGTATTGTTTTCAACAACTCTCTTCTCTGTCGCTCGCTACTTTCTTCAGTTTTGTGCGGTATATTCGTATCGGCTGGTGTCGCTTTGCGTTGCAAATGCGTAAGCATGTCTATGCCTACCCAGCGAGAAAAACCGTCCGTCCGTCCGTCCGTCCGTCCGTCCGTCCCGTAAGACGATCGTTTTCCAGATAGGGCTCGCAGCAACGCGCGAATTCACCTTCGTGTTACCTCTAGCTTCAACGCGAACTAAGCGGCGAGAACACAACGCACACGACGCTATCAGCACTCGCCGCACTCTCTGCCCCATCGCAGATCGCTTTCAAGATAGGGCCTGCGCGGCTGCTCCATACGCAGCCGCCACCTCAGTATACGGTTGATCACGGTTATTAATCATTCGACGCGGATGGATAAGGCGCTAAAGAGCAATAACGGCTTATAATGATGTCTTGTCCACGACTCATGTCTTCCAAGTCATTAATGCCTTGCAAGACATGACCCGTGGCAAAGCGGCAGGAGAACACAGAATAACAGTCAATTTAATCAAAGATGGAGGAAACATAATGCTTGAAAAACTGACGGCTCTCTATACGAAGTGTCTATCGACTTCAATGATCTCGGAGAACTGGGAGAATGCAAACATTCTTCTAATCCACAAAAAGGGAGACGCTAAATAACTGAAACATTATAGGTCCATTAGTTTACTCCCAGTATTATATAAAATATTCACCAAGATAATTTCCAATAGAATAAGGGCAACACTGGACTTTAGTCAACTAGGGGAACAGGCTGGCTTCAGGAAGGGATACTGTACAATGGATCACATCCATGTCAATAATCAGGTAATCAAGAAATCTGCAGAGTAAAATCAGCCTCTCTATATGGCTTTCATGGATTACGAAAAGGCATAGAGACATTACGTAACCAAGGAGTACAGGCCGCTTACGTTAATATCTTCGAAAGTATCTACATAGATTATACAGCTACATTAATTCTACACAAGAAGAATGGGAAGATACCAATAAAGAAAGGGGTCAGGCAAGGAGACACAATCTTTCCAATGCTATTCACTGCGTGCTTGGAAGAAGTATTCAAGCTGTTAAACTGGGAAGGCTTAGGAGTAAGGATCAATGGCGAATATCTCAGCAACCTTCTGTATACATATGGCATTGTCCTGTTCAGCAACACTGGAGACGAGTTACAACAAATGATTGAGGACCTTAACAGAAATAGTGTAAGAGTGGGGGTGATGATTAATATGCAAAAGACAAAGATAATGAGGATTAGGCGGGCAAGGGAACAAGATTTCAGGATCGCCAGTCAGCCTCTAGAGTCTATGAAGGAGTGCGTATTCCTAGATGAATTACAGGGAGCCCTGATCATGAGAAGGAAATTTACAGAAGAATAAAAATTGGTTGGAGTAGATACGGCAGGCATTGCCAGATCCTGACTGCACGCTTGCAACTATCATTGAAAAGGAAGGTGTACAATCGGTGCATTTTACCGGTGCTGACATATGGGGCAGAAACTTGGAGACTGACAAAAAAGCCTGAGAACAAGTTAAGGACTGCGCAAAGAGCGATGGAACGAAGAACGTTAGGCTTAACCTTAAGAGACAGAAAGAGAGTGGTTTTGATCAGAGAACAAACGAGTTTAGCCGATATTCTAATTGACATTAAGAGAAAAAGCTGGAGCTGGGCAGGTCATGTAATGCGTAGGTTAGATAACCGGTGGACCATTATGGCTACAGAATGGGTGCCAAGAGAAGGGAAGCGCAGTCGAGCACGGCAGTAGATTAGGTGAGGCGATGAAATGAGGAAATTCGCGGGCGCTACTTGGAATCGGTTGGCGCAGAACATGGGTAATTGGAGATCGCAGGGAGAGGCCTTCATCCTGCAGTGGATATAAAGTAGGCTCATGATGATGATGATCCTTCCAGTATGTTGCATTGCTAATTGAACTGATCACTTGCTCTCTTCCTCGTTACAACTTACGGAAACGACATATGTTTTGAAAGACGCCTATCGCATTTTGTCATTACAAAACTGATGTCTGGTTGAGTGTAGTCTATTTCGTTCTTTTTTTGGGGGGGATTATTTTTCCACCTTGTTTTCTCTACGGAATGCATCACCATCGTTGTGCAAACAACATGCAGTGCGCTAACAAAAATAGCAGACAGTAATATTTGTGCTTAGAACAGTCCGATATTATGAGGCAGCTTACCATAATAAAGCTGCTTTTATTATTCTCGATTTAATAACATACACAAGTAGCAACAATATTTTTTTTCTTCAAGCTTTCTCAGAAAGGGCGGACTTTTTTTTTTTTCAATTTAAGCCGTGTCTAGTTTTACAGAGGCGCGGGTTCAAAAACATTTAAAAAATAATGAACGTTGTCTATATAGTTTATGAGAACTACTATTATAGGAACACCGTAAGGACATCTTTGAATTTCGAAATCGTGTCACATTCCGCTCAGGTGCCGCTCTAGCCTTAAGCATATGCCGTTGCGGGTAAACCAAAATGAGTATTTATTAAGGCAAACCGCTTCAATATGTATATTAGTAGGTGAGTGTGAGGTCACTGTGCAGTTTATTATTTTAAGCCTTTCCTCCCTCGGAAAAGGATAACCTGGCGAATAAAATAAAATAAAAGACCACAAACGCTCGATGGATCCAGCTCTGAGCGCTGCCCACATCTAGACGCCGCTAATCTATAGCAGTGCTGACATTGTGACCACGCACCGATGCGTAACGATTTCAAAACTCCCTTTCCGGGTCGCTAATCCCGCACTTGCGCCGTTAGTTGATACCCGTACAGATGCGCCCGCTAGAGAGAGCTGCCTTTTAGCCACAAAAGTTGGCTCATAATTAATGAGGAAAGTGTGCGCTGCCATGTTTTCAGCGATGCGTGACGTGTGTTTGCTTAACAGGGCGGCGAAGCTAGATTTTCCAGCGCGAAGCCCTCTTCAAAGTGCGCAATGAATGCGCAATAAACATTGGAATGCAGGCTTTGCGTGTGCAGCGGCGGATGCGATGGCTTCATAATATGGCTCGCCTCTAGTCTTGTACTGCTAATGCATTTCATCCAGCGCCTATAGAAAGGGTACGGGAATCTAACAGCGTGAGATCTCTGTACATTCACTCGATTCACTGTACATTCACACCGGCATTCACTCGATGCCCTGTTTACCTTTCTTCTGCTCTCTTCTGGTATCTTTGAACTTTACAAACGAAGAAGGGTAAATGGTGGAAAAGATGGGTAAACCTGACATTCGTTTTAGTCAGCACAAGGCGCCAGCTATCCCGCATGCTGCCTAAGTTAGCGCTTATTTTTCTTTTTTGTACCATTTTGTCTTCTTCGCCCTGCAAAAGAACCCACCCTCACAGGCGAAGCTCTAGCTGATTGGACGCCTCTTGCTTTGAAAGATATGCAATGTCGGCTGAAAGTTTCATGAGGCTTGCATGAAGTTCTTGAGCAGCTGAAAAACATTCACACAGAAACTGCTCTTGGAATTATTTAAGTATGCAAAAGCATTGTACCACCTGCTCATCTCCACGCAACCCGGTGTCATTGTCAATGTTAGGAAACTTGATCCGGCCAGTATAAACCCTTATCAAGCCTTATCGGTCGTTATCTACCTTATCGGACTAGATCCGACACTTATCAACCTTTATCGGTCGTTATCAACCTTATCAGACTCGATCCGAAGCTTATCAGCCCTTATCGGTCGGTATCAATCGTATTGCAATCGATATGATCCCTATGAGCCCCTGTCTGTCCTTATTAACCGTATCGGATATGATCCAACCCTTATAATCTCTTATTCGTCCTTATCAACCCTATCGGACTTGATCAGAGCGTTATCAACCCTTATCGGTGTTTATTAACCGTATCAGAATTGCTCCGATCATAATAAGCCCTTATCGCTCTTTAGCACCTTATCCATCCACGTCAAGTCATTATCACCTGTAATGAAACCCATATAACCCCTCATAACTGCTTATTATTCTTACGAACTCACTGAGTGCTTGTATGTGTGTGTTGCGCGACGTGAAGTGCGTGAGCCCTCACATATCGGCGGCATTTTGGTCGGTGAAGCAACGTCCCAACGGAAGGCGCATCCCGCAACCAGCGAAACACATCGGATATGTGGCATGTTTGGTATTAAATTTTCGCAAAATCGGAATTTTTCTGATGCCTACAATGCCCCAAGTAATTGCTATATGTAATCCTATACATGTTTTTTTATTCCACCATCACCAAATCGTTCAGCAACGCCTTCGTAGAAACTGTTCTCCTTTGACATTTGTTTGCACCGCCAGTACAACACGTTCAGCATAGGGTTAATATATATACACTTTCTGCAAGCGTGAGTGTTTAGCCTAGTGGGTGAGACACTCGGCGTCTGAGCGCGGAGTCGTAGTTTCGAAACTCGCTGCTGCGAACGTTTTTCATTTCGAATTTATTTTGTTTTATACATTAATTTCTTTATAGTGATCCGTCTTGCTGACTGACGAACGACGGGTTTCCTCGTTGGGTAGGCTTAAAGATGCTTACGCCTTTCAAGTTCTAAGTCTTCAGCGGTACTCGAAGCATTGCCGGGAGAGCACGTGAAGAGCTTCCAAGCATTATTCGCTTTCTATATGCGTAGACACGCTTGGTTACACTAACGAGCATCTGCTTCATTGTCGCATTCGATATGGACTGCAGCGTGCTTCGCAACATGTTACAGTGAAGGTTGTAGATTTTGTTTGTGTGTATGTGTGTGTGTGTGTGTGTGCAGTAAAAAAAGAGAGAGTAAGAAAAGGAGAGGCAGGGAATTTCACCAGGTCGCACTTGACTTTACTACCCTGCACTGGGGGAGGGGGAAGCGGGCATAAATAGGAAAGGGAGAAGGAACGGAAGAATCAGTGATGCACGTGCGCAATCAACAGCGTTCACCGCGCAATCAAAGATGCTCGATGAGCTCAGTCGTCTTCAAAAATGCAGCAGTGCTCTTTGTGGGCGACCAAGCCCTGATGCCAGTATTTGTTTTCTTCTGTGAACACTCTGTCGTCCGGTCGGGGCTTAAAGCGGCACGCAATATATGTCGTTCATTGTTAAAAGAGGGGCAGTATATAAGGACACGTTGTATATAAGATCTCATCGCACTCGCAAACGCTGCACGAGGCACTGTCCATCATGCCGACACGGAAACAGTAAGAGTTCGTAAAGGCGACGCCTAACCACAAGCGACACGGTAGCGTTGCATTGCTAATGTTGTTGCAGGTAGACTAGGCGGTAGTCGAAGCTGCAATGAAAGGTTCAGAGAGTACAGTCGCGAGTTGGCACATTCCGGCGAATTCCAATGTACTAAAGTACTTCGCGAGCAAGTAGAAGTTGCCGCGCTGCATCAGGCCTTCACAATGGCACTAGGAACACGCTGGACATGTTCCTGGGCTGTACGCGCTGCTTCGTCGGCTTTTTTGTTGCTGATGATGCCGCAATGACTCGGCAGCCATTGAAATTTGATTATGTGCCCGCTTTCAATAGCGCGGTGGTGATATTTTCCGGTTTATGATAACCGTTGTTCATGAGGCTCGTGAAGTCGGCTTGACGGCAGCTTTTCGAAAGCTGCATTTTAAACACTGAATATGGCCCTCCGGATAGGTAACTGTTGACGTATGTAGTCAACAGCGCTTCTCAGAGCAGCAACTTCCGATCTCGTTGATGTCCTACCATATGGCATGGTATGAAAAACTTTATTCATGTCCCCTACAGGTCTCGCTAGATTCCTAGCCCGAAGCGGGCCGCTCCAACGTCGGGACCGAAAGGCCTAGCCTCTCGGCCGCATCGCGTGCCCGATGGACTACCCATGTCTGTTCTTCTAGTTCGGGGCTACGGAGAGCCGCGTCCAAACGCTCTTTGGTGAATTGTCCTTGTCGATGCGTAACGCGGAGCACCGCCAGAGCATATGTTCTAAGTCTGCTACGCTATCCCATCGAGGGAAAGTGTATGAAGCCAAAGCTTCTGGAAATATCGTGCTTATTAATAGGGGATTGGGATAGGTTCCCTTCTGCAAGAGCCTCATGGTGAAAGCTTGGGGTCTGTTTTGCTTTATGTGCGGAGGCGGATATGATCTGCGCGCCAAGTGTTTCGTGAGTTCGTTGTATGAGAGAAGATGCATGGTCCCTGCAGTACGTAACCTCCAAGCCTGGCTTCCCTAGCGCCACGTGGTCTGTAAGCCCTCGCGCAGCGTCGTGAGCCGACTCGTTGAGATTAGTGAGGGCCCGCCAATTTCTCCCATGTGTGCGGGAAACCAAATGATTGTGTGCGGGTTAACGTCCTTGCCGCGGAGGATCGCCAGGGCCTGTCTGGAAACGGTGCCCTTGGCAAAGCCTCTCACTGCCGCTCTCGAGTCACTGTGTATTCTGGTTCTCTTGCCATCAAGGAATCCCAGGGCGATGGCTACCTGTTCGCTCGTCTCTGGATTCGTTGTATATAGAGACGCGAAATTCGTGACGTTTCTTCTACCATCCAGACAGACCGCGGTGAGCGCTGGCCTGTTGGGTTCGAACGCCCCATCGACGAAAGTGCTTTCGTCTACTCGTTCTCTGGCTTTCTTGAGCAGGGCTTTGGCTCTAGCTCGCTTTCTGCGCTCGCTGTGTACTGGGTGTACGTTGTTCGGAACAGGCATGACCGTGATGCCATGGGAGAAGTTGAATCTGGTCGACGCCGATCTTGTTGGGATGACCACCACAACGGAATGGCTGTTTGCAGTAACTGAGCCATCTGTATATACATGCAGACAATGAGAGTATGTCTGATGTAAATGCTGTCAGGTGACTTGTTTCGGAGCCACCCGCAGCAAGTCGGCCTTCTTTCATATTCCAGAAACGTCAAAATTTACGGAGGGTTGTCTGCGGCATTACAGGGCAGTCGATGGTTGAGTAGCGGGCGTGAATTGTGATGTAAGTGATAAACACAGTGCGTGGTATTCGTGTTGGCAAAAATACTAGATGGTGGGATTGGACGCGGAATAAAGGACGCATGTGAATTCTGAGTGCTTCGATGCCTGTATGTGTAGACACCGGATCGTCTTGGGCAATGGCGATCACTGCGAGTGTGAAAGCACATCGGTGAAGACGGAGACAATCGATGGCGTAATCGGGCTTGTAGGCTTTGTAGTCCGCTAAAGTTAGTCTTGCACATGTTCGACAACACTGGGAGGCTGTAGTGGAGAAATCCCCAAGACAGCGGTTCTGTACAGCGGTACAGCCTTGCTCGCAGTTGGAGACGTGTCATGCCTGATGCCCAAATGCAGATATATCTCCTGCGTAAATTAAGACGCTAGCCGTCTGTGGTAGTGATTGTACTAGTAGTGCAAGGATGAAGTTGAAAAGAGCGGAACTCAAAGCCCCATCATGTGGCATGCCACGACAGGCATAATGTTCATTGGTCGGGCCATGCTAGCGAAAAAAGACCTTCTTGTGAAGCAGCTTAGTAGCCATGGATAGACTCGGCCACCATGTTCTGCGGTCTCTAGCGCATCAAGAATTCTTTCATGGGTTACGTTGTCAGATCGATAAATATCGCTGCAGAGAGGCGCTTCCGCGATTTAACTTGCTGATTTTTTTTTATTGAAATGAAAATAAAAGAAAGAGACGTAGTCACCTTATAATGGTGACGGCTACTCCTTTTCTCATAGCAGAAACAACAATATGAAAAAAAAGATATGTAGGAAAATGAAAAAAAAAAGAAAAAAAATCACTTTATAGGGTGAGAAAGCCACATCACAGTCCTATACGCCTATGAATATCACAGTGTAAAAGTGAAATGCAAGTTGCACCACAATGAGTTCGTAAACAGTCACAAGGAGGAGGAAAGAGAAAAGTAGAAGGTAGGGAGGTTAACCAGAATAACGTCCGGTTGGCTACCCTACACCGGGGGAATGGGAAAGGGGAAAACAAAGATCACAGGGAGAGAGAGGAGGGAAGGAAAGAAGGAAATTGCGGCAAGTTCGCTGATGCGTGTGGTTTTACAGAAATCCCATTAATAGTCACAGATGGTCGCACAAACCCGTCGTCCTTAAGAAACACAAAAGCGCCTTCACCGCTTTATGGGCCGACGGGCGATGGGGGCGGTGTTCCAGCAGCACCCGCACAGAAAGCGGCCGATTGTCCAGTTTTTGGAAAGCTTTGGCAAGTTCTTGTCTCTCTAGGGCATAAACAGTCACAAACACACACAAACGGCCATGATGTAGACTTCGATGAGCATATAAACAGATGAGGAATTACAGTGTTAAAATAATTCACGCACAACAACAAAAAATGTATAACACGTAATATACAAGCACTAATAATTAAAAATAATAGAAGAATGTTTTAGTGACACCGTGTGATTCTTCAATGCAATACCTAGTATTTATTGAGGATGCCTGTGTATTCATAAAAATGTTCGATTGCGTTCAATGCTTTTCGCTGTGCTATTTTCGATGGCCATGGGCCCAGCAATTTTGCGAGTGAGAAAGGCCGGTGAGGATCGATGGAGTGTAGCCCTTGTTCTAGCTGCTGTCTGTGTATCTCGTATATGGGGCATTCGAGGAGTAGATGGCGAACATCCTCATCGTCGTGGCCACAGGAGCAAGCCGGGGAAGGAGCCCGTTTGATGCGATGCAGGAAATGTTTGGTGTATGCTGTCCGAAGGCGCAGTCGGTGAATTAGTGTCTCGGTACATTTAGAAAGTTGTACATCCAGCTGGTATTCGAGTTGAGGGTCTACTTCATAAAGTATTGATTCCTTAGTGTTTTCATTAAACCATGTTGACATACACAAGTCTTTCTTTAGTACTCTCAATATCGGTTTTGTGTCCATTGGTGATAAAGGAATGAGTTCAAGTCCTGCATCTTTATGGGCTGATTTTGCCAATGAGTCCGCTAGTTCGTTGCCTGCTATACCAGCATGGCCCGGGACCCACTGTAATATCACTTCATGTTTCCTTTCATTAGCCTGAGTTAAACTGTTCAGTATTGTGTATGTTATTCGTGCGTGTGGTTGGCTGCCATAAATATTTTCAAGACATGCTAAAGCCGATAAGGAGTCCGTGCAAATTACCCACTTTGTTGGTGTCTCATATCTTTTGATAAAATGAGTGGCTTGGAGAATTGCCACTAATTCCGCTATTGTTGGTGACGACGTGTGTCCTAGTCGACAAGCGTACTCTACCTCTTAGGATGGTATAACGTAAGCTGCAGTCACACTTTCTTTGACTACAGAACCATCCGTGTAGACGTGCATAGATTCCTGGTACTTGTCAAATAGCTGATGTAACGCTAATTGTTCTGCTGCTAATGTGGAAACGTCGCTTTTATTTTTAAGGTCTTCGATTGACGTTTCTATTTTCGGCGCTTGCAGAAGCCATGGTGGGTAGCAGAGGTCGGAGTGCCAAAAAAAGTGATCTTGGGATTCGTGATTTATGCTCTTGAAACAAAGCGTGTATCTGTACTTGCTGAATTAATAGAGGACATAAAATCGAGTACATTGTTGATTGGTTACATTTCCTACTCTTGGAACGGTACCTTTACGCGGGGACTGGTTGTTGTGACCGAGGAGTGACTGCCACGCTTCCTGGTCAACGTGACGAAGGGCAATGTACGTTACCCCGTCTGAACCGAAGTTGGCAAACAGTCAAAGCCGTTTGAGGTTACTCGAAGTAAAATAGCAGGTTCATACTTGGATATCGCCACTCACATGACCAATTATCTGGCATTTACGACACGGTCGTGGTCGTAATGCAAATGTAAGAACTACATGAAGAAATTGTCCCACTTTCAGGTGTAATGGTAAAGTGTCGCCTCTTAACACAGCATTTATGCAACGCGAGTTGCCCATACGTGAAACCTGGACGATGTCAGTATGGCCAGTGACTGGCTTGATCAGTATCGGAAGGACGCCACAAGGAATGGTGACGTCGACATGGTAGATTACACCAGTCACCATGTCATTGTTCAGTGGGATATGGGCATGGACCTTGATACCGCCAAGGTCCGTGACATTGCGCATAGCATTTATAGAGGCCGTATGTTCAACGTCAATGCATAAGACACTCTTGCGGGTGTTGACCCGTACACCCTTTATTTCGTTCGGTACAAGGCATTCGAGTTTTGCTGTGCTGGTCTGCCGGTTCAGGTGCCTCATTTGTCCGACAGTCAAAATGGTGTAGCTTATGGAAGCACACGCGGGCTTCACTGTCGATGAGCTGAAGGCGGCGAGGTTCCGAGTGATCTTCTTTCAGCCTTGTGGCTCAGAGCAGGCACTAAGTTGTCGCCCGGGTCTTCACTGTTCACAGATTACAGTTCGGTGGATTCACTGTCGGCATCGCTCGGTTGGCTGTTCCGCTTCCTCTACGTGGCCGTCCAAGGCGGTGACATGCCATAAGGGTTGCACAGCCAAGTCTACTTGTAGTGTTGCAAATTAAATTTCTTATGGCCGCCTGAAGAGGACGAAAAATCAACAATAACTATGACACGGTAAACAAAGTGCTGTGCAAGAGGCACAATTCGTCGTTCACCCGCTGCTAATACAGTACTTTACTACAGTACATTACTACACCACAGTTCTAGCGCCAACAGTACCAGCTGCAACATAGAGAGCCATCATCATTGTCATCAGAAGCATAAAAGCGTTGTTCCGCTAGCATGCCTATATTCTGACAGCATAATGGCGATGAAGAAGCAGAAACACTACCAGAATTAATGAAAAGAGGGAGCGAGAGCTCATTATTGGACGAACTTGTTCCAAGAAAGCAAAACAACGCTAAAGTGACAACAAGAGCGGTGACTACCATTGGTGGTATTCAAATCTCAATCACACGTCTCATGTCGTCCCAGTATTTATTCATTCATGCGTCACCGTACATTTATTAGTAATCGCTGGTGCTCTCGTAGATTCGATATTGCACAGCACTATTCGCGTCGCACTTGCACTCTGGTTGAGCCCATATTGCAAGTTAAACATTGGTGTCCCAGTTGGTTTTGTACTTCAATGCGTAAAACGACGTAATCAGCCAGTAACTAGTGCACGAACCATGCGTGCGTTTATTTTTTCTTTAGACCCACCGTACAGGAAGACCCAGAAGCAGACAAACAATCTGCTCGTTCACGCGTTTGCTTGAATCTTCCACTCGCAGAGCGTAAATGCTGCACTCTTGGCGTGACTATATATATGAGATGAAGTGGCGACAGAGGCCTTTCGTGTAAACGAAACGAGCGTGTGCACCAAGACAAGTATCCACTTTACTATGAATACAATGGCAGTCAAGCAAATCAAACTCGGTTATCGAAACTAGATTACGAAGATAGAGCTAGAGGAAGAGACAAATTGCGAAAAAACTATATACAGGACAAGTTCAATTCAATACAGCGGTTCTATTTGTGTATGTATTGTCTCAGTGGAACACCTCCTGGACGCATTGTTGCTGCTGCCACCGCTGTTTCACGATCGCTTGTTGCGCCAGAAAATCGTCGCTGACGGTGCTCAAAGCCACTTGGCCCGCACACTCACAGGGCCCATCTCGATCTGCGCGGCGCCTGGCCGTCCAGTCATTGCGTTGTCAAGAGGACAAATCTTGCGTGCCTACATCTCGACGGCTGGTCATAAATTGGCGGGGGAGGCCAGTGGCGCGTATCTGGTGTCACTGCCCGCAGCCGCCACCTTGGCGAGCCTGCGCCGTCGCACTATTGTGGGCCGTTGCCGTCGCCGCGCACACAACCGATCGAAGCAAATCCCAGCGGCCGACGGGCGGGCGTCACAACGGAGACGCTGCTCGGGTGCCTTTGAAATTATAATTGGAGGCACGCCAGGCGCTAACCAAATTACGCGATCGCCGGAGACGACTGCCGGACGCGCCGACGAGTGGGCCGTGAGCGTGCGCGCTGCATGCCGGCGGCCTGCCGCTTTGTGGGCCGCTGGGCCTCAATTATTCAGCGGCCCTAGCGTGCGCTGCCGCTCCGCTGGCCTCGAGCGCGCCGCGGGCTGCGCCAAAATCAGCGCGAACTGCGCTCTCTAGAGCGCGCAACGTTGCCGCCTGAACGCCCCCCGACGACCACCACGGCACAGCCACGTAGTGTGTGCCCCCCCCCCCCCCCCCCCTCTCCTCCACCGCCTAATCGGTCCGACGGCCATCTTCCGCGCAGTGCCTGTCGCCTGCGGAAATCGCTGCCAGTTCCAGCAAGAGTGCATCCGAAGCGGCGTCTGTTTGCCCCAATCACAGCGGTGACTTTACTGCCTCTACTGTGGCGTGCGCGAGGAAAGTAAACAGGGCAGACGCGAAAAGTTCTATCAACGTTCTTGCTTGCGTGAACATCTGTTGTAAACACGCAGGCTCAAATTTTTCGCTTTTTTCCCCCTTCTCTGCTTTCTATAGTGGAATGATCGAGTAGAAGCTGTCAATTTCTTATTTTTGTCAGACGAAACAGTGGTCGCAATATCAACAGTGCACGTCTAGTAACAAAAGCGCGTGCCCACCTGCCCGCGGGCACGCGCTTACCCGAGGTAAGTTTAAACATGGGTAAAAAGCCTCGCATAAGCGAAGTGGGTTACCGCACAGTAGGTAGGTGTGTTGCAAGGGAGTGACGAATGCACAAAAATGTGCACCTTTGGCGCACATAACTTGCGCCACAGCCTCCAGACGTTTTTCTGGTTAGCATCCATGCCTTCTCTCTTTCTCTTCTCTCTGTGCAACCTGCATACTTGCGCGAAATGTTTTAACTATGTGCACGCTACCGGCGGGTAACTATTTCGTGCCGTAGAGGCCCTAGTTATTTCTTGCTTGCTTTCTTTCTTGAAAATATTATGCTTGAAAAAAAGAAAAGTAGCATTCTTGAAAATGCGACGCAAACACAGGCCTAGCACGAAAGAATGGAGAACGGTATGGCGCTGTATATCAACTGAAAGTTTTATTACACGAAAGCGGGTCATGTACACCAAGGGCGAACACGTGCTGAAAAGGTAGAACCATGCCATGCATACAACTGACACTCGATCATCGTGATAAGCAACCGCGGCTTTTTAACACAAGCGAACACAAGCATGTACCACTATAAAGATCAATGTAAAAAATTAACCACATAAAGCAGAAGCGCATGATTATTGGTAATCTATGCAGCGTCAAGGCAAGGTAATTCCTTTTCCGTTAATTAAACGGAAGGCTTCACCGCTCGGGAACCACCACCTTTAGGAATGTGATATAAACGGGCCGTATGCCTCCTTTTCCTTTAACACTTTAGTGAAAACCGGCATATGTAATAATTCATTGCCTGCAGGCCTCGAATAAACGAACCCGCCGTGGTTGCTTTGTGGCTATGGTGCTGGACTGCTATCCACGAGGTCGCGGGGTCGAATCCCCGCTACGGCTGCCGCATTTTAATGGGGGCAAAATGCAAAAACACCCGTGCACTTAGATTTAGGTGCACGTTAAAGAAACCCAGGTGGTCTTAAGCTTCCGGAGTCCTCACTACGGAATGCCTCATAATCAGATCGTGGTTTTGGCGCGTAAAACCCCATAATTTAATTTTGAGTGACCGAAAGCTTGTTGCTTTTTTAGTAGCCGTGTTTACATGATTATGACAATGACGCATTACGTCGCATTTCCCGCACATCTCATACACGTAAAAGTTAGTAATGCACTACGAAGCGAAAGCAGCGCTGACGTTTTTCTGCATTGCTGACAGTAGCTGCGACAGTGAGAGGAAGTTTAACAAACTATGTTGCGTTCAAGGAAAGGTGACTGATTCGGCTAGCTGGTATTCCATTAAGTTTCTTGCAAGAGCATATGGCGGGAACCGGAAAAAGAGAACGACAGCGCACAAGGACGAAATACCCGATATGTCTGGAATGATAGAAATGGACAGAGAAGCGCTCGAAACACATATTATAATGAACGTAAACAAGGGCTCGTAGTATCTGTAAAAAAAGCAAGCCCGTGTGCACTACTATTTGTATTTTCTCCTTTGTTAAATAAAGTACAAGAACCAAAGTAAATAAGGAGACGCAAGAACGTCTCTATATATTGTTCTTGTTGCTGTGGTTTCATTTAAAGGTATTAAATTCCTGCATGCCAAAGATTATTTGCATAGATGAGTTCGTCACATAATTTGCGAGTACCTTTTTTTCTTTATTATTGCGATATAATCATAAGGACACCCCAGGCGCATTTATGCCGATGCCGTCGGCGCGATGTTCCTTATAAATTCCAAGGGTGATAACATCGTCGCCGCGCGCCGTATGCTGTATGTGCGAGTGAAAGCGTGCGAGGGTGAGCCGACGATGGAGGCTCAAGCTCGCGCGCGCAAGGCAGGAAAGCAGGGACAAAGCGCGCCGTCTTCCGTCGCGCACGAGGGAGGGGGGGGGGGCGTTATACTCTGGCGGCGGCTGCGTATGGTGCGTATGGCGCGGCTTCGCGGGCCCCATCTTGAAAGCAATCTGCATAGGGGACAGAGTGCGCCGAGTGCTGGTAGCTTTGTGTGCGCTGTGTTCTCGCCGCTTAGTTCGAGTTGAAGCGAGAGGCAGCTCGAAGGTCAATTCCCTGCCGCGCTTTCTCACTCCAGCGTGTTGACAGCGAGTGTGCGCGATCATCGAGTGAGACGTGTTCATGTTTGTTCGTGCGTGCGTGCCACCATGCTTGTTAGTTTAGTTAGTACACGAATGTTTAGAAGTTCATACGGTCGATAAAACTACTATCCTTACTTTGTATAGTAAGTAAGTATATATATATATAGCAAGCAAATTAGGATAGTCTACTAATTTGCTAGCGCAATCGATGCATCGCCTTTCGGGCGCAACTGCGACTTTTATTATTATGTGCTCCTTGGGGGATTTCTCTTTCTTAACCAGGACGTTTGTGTAAAAAAAAAGGCTATTCTAGTAATAACCGACATGCGATGGATGCCATGAACCAATAATGCACATTTTATTTACATGTCCACATATCGCATTAGAAAGACGCAAGAATTTCCGCTAAATATACCAATTACACATGCCTCTACACTTCAATTTAGTTTTGCGAGACGATCCACTTGTGTCCCTGACAGAAATCCTGAACTTTCTAGACAAAACCGTCCTTTAGAATAAATTTAGAGCATCGAGGCTTTTGCTGCTTTTACCATTGACTTTCTCACACCTCGTGGCTTGCGCAGCATGGTCGAAGTCTCTTATGCGCCATTACACCTGATTTAATAAACTAACTACTTTGTGTTAATTGTTTGTAAATGTTACCACAAGGATCCCGAAGTTTGGGCGGCCAGAAAACAACCTCAGTTTGTCCCCCGGTTTTCCTCTTTGCAAATAACACTCGATATTTACCCCCCAAAATTCAACAAAATATAACACCCACGAACGAAGCACCTTAAGTCTCGATTCGACTTGTGATCTGCAATGGTTGTGTATACAGTTGTGACAAGTTTAGCACGTTAAGATGGTGAAAATTGCCTAATGGATACATCATCTGGAAGATCTGTAGCATTAAAAACAAAACAAGAAAGAGTAATTTTTCCGATTGCAAAAAATAAAAATAAAAATAAAAATAAAGATAACACTTCTTGCAGGCTGAGCAACATATATGTACGGGTTTCACAAAACAACCACCAGAATGTGCAGAAGGGACATTCCGCTGAAAGCGAGAGCTGGAATCATGACGCTTATGGGGATCGTCTGAGCGATTTGTGTTGTTATCTTTTGTATTACGTCGTTATTTTCGAATTCGCTATTCTTCTTCATTCTGAAAAATGACGCAAGGGAAGCCCAATGTCTTGACAGTTATGGGCAGGACCGAAAGCAGCAGACTGAACTCACGTCACAGGTAAACGAGAAAAGGAGAGCTGACGACGACTTTTATCATCTGGCTATTCGGCGGCGTGCTTTGTGACGTAGATATTCGGGCGCTCAGGCTGTGGCCCTCCTTGGGGCTGACATTTTCTTTCATTTGCATTCTTTGGTGTCTACTTGTCGCTGATAGTACGGGCTGTATCCCTACTCCGGTCGATCGCTCAACGCCGACTGACCAGCCATTTACTACACGGCAAGCTCGAAGTCGCTTTCTTTCTTCTTTTCACTTCCTTCGATGAGCCTCTCTTGGTCTCACTCCGATTTACACTTCTGGTGCCGATCATCGCTTTTAGAGAGATAAGGTAAGCGTGGATTAAACACTTAAGCTCTGTCTCGCACTTAGCAGGCAACGCTGCCCAAGCTGTGCAAGGGGGGCGGTCATAGAAGCGTGACTTTACGCGGTTCAGTTGTTTTCGTTTCGCGTCGTCTTCTACGGAATGACTACTTCATATAAAACCACACTGCAACGTTTGGAAGTAAGGCTACGTCAAATCACGCATTGTTTCTGTGCCTTTGTGCTTCCAGAATGCGGCGTGCTGTGTCTTAGTCGCGAGCGAGAGTGACGCGCTGTGGCCACTCACTCCGCTCGTTCTGTCGTAAATAGGTTCACACCTGCGGCGCCTTCCAGTAACATATACGTCATGTTCTGCGGCATAAATGTATGAGACCTAATGTTGTCCTCGAATTACATGAGGCGTATCTATATCTTTATTCATGTGTGACGCACTGCATATTTTTTGGTCACGAATGAGAGCACCCAGAGAAGTATCTCCAACCTTCGTATAGCGTTTCCTGCTATGTATAAAGGGGACTGTAGCTTTCTCTCAGAGGGCAACATAAATTGTAATTTCACTGTACTTAAATTACAATAAACCCATGCGCGCAAGAATTCTTGATAATCAAGTGGTTGACACACAAAACGTTGTTCAATCCTCAATATAGAGACCGCATCGCGCGCCATGAAATGGGCGTGCCGTTGCAGCGAATAGAATGCGACGGAATTAAGTTAATCGTGAGCACTGGTTCAGATAGTGTTATGTGCATACCGTCGAAGACAATACCGAACAGAATATAAAAGCTGTATGTATGTACCGCACATTGTGCATGACGAGTGTATTCTTGGGTTGGAATTTCACGGTATGACGCACGATGAATTACGTACAGCGCTTGCGGGTACACCACGTTCATTTCGAACAAACCTTAAGCCCTTGCATCCTGTTTTCCTGTTCTCTTGAAACCTCATTATGCACACATCTCAAAAGATTTTGCTCGAGGCCCACTGTGTCCAAAAATTATTCTTAACGAGATGTAGCGCTGGCGCGACACCCCTAGTACTTCCTCGCCCGTCAGACGTCGGTTCCCGCTAAGCACGGTTCTCTGCGTGTCACTAATTAGAAAAGAGACGCGCGACGTCTTAAGCGCAACGACTGCGAGTGTTTTCAAAGCGCGTGTTGCAGTTTTGAAATAACTCGCGTAGCTGCAGTTCATGGGACTGCAGCATTTTACACTCCCCTTAACTGAAAGCGAAGAGTATCATTTGTCAGAGACCCTTGAAGAAGCGGCGTTCCCCGATTGCCTTGCACCTTTTGAGCGCGCTGTGCCCAGAGAAAGTGCTGCCTCAGCATGTACAAGTGCATACTGAATGTTGTCGGATAAGGCGGCTGTTCTCGCGCTTAAGCGCGACCGTTGAATTAAAGACACACGGGTGGCTGTTCTGTTCATAATAGATTAATTTATGCGCTGGATAATTTGAAAAAAGTAATTAGTGGGAACGAACCATTTCTCGGGCAACATATCGAGCGTTTGGTTTGTATACTGGCTGGCGCCCAAAACGTGCATTCTTGCTGAGTTAATGAGAGAGGCATATCTTCGGGACGTACAAGGAGAGCTACTCTGCAATACATTCACCCTTGGCGACTGCGAACGTTGTCCATTTTGTTTTATTTCATTGTATGTTGGTGCACGCAAAACAATATATTGAGCGAGCGAACATGAACTTACTGATGTGCAGTTCCTTTCTTATTTTTTATTGTTATGATTCATAATGCTTTCCTTAAAAAGGCCCCTCACCAGGTTCCCTCGAGCACTGGGGTCAACTTTGAGTTGTAGAGCGCCGTACAAGGAGCGCACTAGCGCGAGGATTTCGGAAAAGAGTGTAGGAATAGCGAAGGTAGATGCAAATCAAATGTTGCGGGATGACGGTGTAAGGAAACGAGCTACGCTCTCCTCAGCAGAGGCTCCCGCCCACTGCGTCGACCAGCCTCTGCAAGTCACACACATCTCCTGCGTTCCGGGACATTGGGGCCAAGGGTCCATGTCACGATAACGTCAAGAGATACGTCTGTTTTTATTCTCTCCCTCTTTCTTGCTTGCTGCGCGGCACATTCCCAGAGGCGGGTTTGCGCTCTCTGCGTTTCGCGGAAATCCCTGGACTGATGTTGTTCACTTTGCTACTGGCAGTTGCACGCTGCTGCCGTGACCCCTGACATAGTGGGCTAGAGCAGTGACGTCGTCCGTGCTGGTACGGACACTGACTGCTCTGAGAATGGCGTGCGGCGTATTGATTGAAAGATTGAAATTAAGCTGCTATGGCGGAGCACGTCGGTGTACTAGTTTGCAGAGACGATCGTCAAGACGTTATCTACGCACCGGGTTTAATAATTGCCGATCTTCAAACCTAGTAAGGAGCCCTTAGAGGAGGCAATATCTTCGCCTAGAGCTATATTTCTCGTGGCTTTATGTCTCGAAGGTATGGCGTAACTAAGTGCTTGTGCCTCCTCGTTCCAGATGGCAAACTTTCCAAGCAATTGAAGGCTACGGTCGACTCTAAAGTAAGTACCATTTCCTTAATGCCACATGGTGCATGCATGTGTTCTTCGAAGCACATAGATACAGGCATATAATGCAAATACAAATTAAGTCAACAAACTCGTTGGAAAAATTAACTGTTTTGCATACTTAACTGCGGAGCAGGGTTACGTTTCTGCTCAACCTTACACTCTATATAAAGGAAAAAAGAAATGAAAGTGGAAGAAAATACAATTTAGCCGCCGCTCGGAGCCGAACACACTGCCTGTATTTAATTTAACATTTATCTGTAAATTATTATTAAAGAAACTGTGAATTTCTCCTGTGTTTTTATTAGCTTCATTGTTTGTTGTCTTCACGCGCTTGTTCCTAAAAATTGAGCCCCTTGGTTTTCCTTATTCTATCTGTGAAAACGCAGTTCACCCTGTTCTAGTGGATTACTTCAAGAGATGAATGTTACGTCACAAATTGGCAATGCCAAGGTAAATAATTAAAATGATTCACTAATAACTGTTTTTCAGTTTTTCACTTTATAACATATTTTCAAATAGCGAAATTCGGGCAGGGCCGCAATGAAGCTGCGTCTGCTTAAGCAGAAGTCCTCAGACTCGCCCCTGTTGCAAGATAGCTCTGCTCACAAAATATGTCTCGGCGTTGCAGCTAACATTGTCGCGAGCTGTTAATGGGAGGCTTTTGGGAAACTATTAACTGGAAGGCCAATCTGCTTTGTAATTTCTTTTCACTGGCTCGCCTAAGCCAGCGTTCGCGCACCGGCTTCAGCGCAAACAGGAAAGAGTAGGCACGGTCAAATCCAGCGCATTGTTTGCCCACAAGAGAGCCTGGAAATCGATGGAATGCTAACATCATACGCAGCGCAAAACTATTGCCACTTTTCCAATCGGAAAAGCGTGATCTTTTAAATCCATAAGCGGTGCAACGAGCCTATCAGTGTATGTGTAACAAGGATACAGACCCCTGCCCCCCCCCCCCCCCCCCCTTTTTATACGCTTCCGCCGGTCTTATAGTCAGCTCGGTGTCTTCGAGGCAGAATTTCCGACCTCGCTAATTAGCGGCCAACGCCAGTGCGCTACTCACGTCTTCTATAACCCCTGTTTCCCCTGCATTTGATCCTTCTCGGAGAGCAGTTCAGGCGTCGCGGTGCCTGCAGGCTGCTAAGAAACCGCCAGCGGCGCTTCGGTGTCGAACATGGTATTCCACTCTCACTGTGCAGACGCCTTATACGCTTGACGCCATGGTTAACTGGCTTGGCCTACGGTGCCAATAACTGATAGGCTTACGCGGAACATACCTGCTTCTTCGATTAACACAAGCTGCAGGGGCGCGAAGTGCTTACTGCACCGAAAAACAGTTCGGTTTCCCGCCGCCAGTCTTTTTATGAACCTTACGGAGCAGCTAGCATTGATGCAGTTGAAGCATATGCTTTCCCGGAGCTACTCCTAAACCTTTAGGATTATCCGTTGCGCAGATGCCTTTGAGTGTTTGCGAAAGGCACCAGGTGTCGCTCACTTTTGTCAAAAGCTTCGACGCTGCTTCGCAAAAAGAATAATGTAATAATATATACAGGAATTGTTTGACAATGATAACACAACAAGGGCTTACTCAGTGAAATCACCAATGTGGACGCAATTATTTCAGAATAGGAAAGCGTGTTTTTTAAAGTTTGACAAACTAATTATTGGTTTGGTAAGCACGGACTGCTCATCCGAAATTTGTCCAGGGGCACTTATGTCGCTGCGCGCAAGCGCGTAGTGCCGAGACAATTTTCCAGAGCGTGCCAGTTTTCTAGGGAACTTGGAAAAAAAAATTTACCGACTGCAACTATCATAAAAAAATATATTGGATATTTGTCAATACGCTATACAACGCCTTCACTTAAGGTTCTGGGTTTATATCGCTACTATGAATGGTAGATAATTAATATCTGTTAGTTGGTCAGCTAGGCTCGTTGTCAAATAATTAATAAAAACACTGGTTAAAGAAAAAAAACAATATTGAGTTGGTTGCTTTCGTGTATGGTGCATGTGTTTTTGCACGAGTTAGGAGGAAGACTATATATAGGGTGATGGTTAATCCGGGGTATTTGCATATACGACGACTGCGGAAATTCATCTAGAGTGTCAATATAGTTGCTATCGCAGTAAAATGTCCTTAATCTCAATTTTGCTGGAACGTGGTTCGTTCATCAGAACGATTTACTGCTGGCATGACCCACGCATAGTTCTTAGGCTGAACCGAGGTTGCTCTGTTAAAGGCCACGTAAAGTAAGAGTTAATAATAATAATAATAATAATAATAATAATAATAATAATAATAATAATAATAATAATAATAATAATAATAATAATATATGTGAACCAATTTCATTGCTGCCTTCAAATTAAACAAATAATTTTAAACTAACGCATCAAATGACCAAGTATTAAAGTGACCTATTGTCTTATTGACTATAATTGATAAAGTGATCAATTCTTGATATTATTAAGCTGTTATTATTACTGCTCCCTTGCTTGTATTCTTCTTTCTTTTTTTCTCGGTCTTAATTTACAATAGCGATTCTTAGCTAACATTTCGCTATGGTCGCAATACCTATCGTCCGCAAAAAAGGATATCTGGCACCGTCAGCTCTTAAGAGGAAGCTTTAGCTCGGGGGCTCCTATCTAAACGCAATCGACCCGCCGTGGTGGCTTAGCGACCATGGTATTGCGCTACTAAGCGCAAGGTCGCGGGATCAAATCCCGGCCGCGGCGGCCGCATTTTGATGGGGCCGAAATACAAGAACGCCCGTGTCCCGTGCATTGGGGGGCACTTTAAAGATCTTATGGTAGTAAAAATTAATCCGGTGTTTTTCACTACGGGCATGCCTCGTGATCAAATCGTGGTGTGGGCTCGTAAAAACCCAGAATTCAATACATTTCAAATAAATGGGAAAGGAGACATCATTTTTCTCGGCAACCACTGCTCAAAATTTGATGATGCTTGTTGCTTTCAAAAGAAAAAGTAAAAATGTAGTTACTATTAGTAGCAAATTTCTTTATTTAAGCCGTCAATATTTTTATAAAAATTGTTGAAAATCGCAAATTTTCAGAAAGCAGGACGATGAAGCTTACAACTGTGTAACCCGGCAATGAAAAACGATGTCACAATTATGACAGTTGTATCTACCAGTACGTCTAAAGCGGAAAAATTGATGTATTAAATATGGCTCTCATTTAGACCATTAATATGTGAGTAGGACTTTTGCAAAACCCTTGCAAACGATGTAACCAAATCACGTAAGACGTAAATTACTAAATCAATTTTGTCCGCTTTGTATTCCCTAGCCGATGCAGTTTACAGAACTGCGATATCTGTTTTGAGTGCAGAACTACAATTTTCTAAACTTCGTGCTTCCATTTTTCTCAAGCTTACCAATTTTCGAAAGATGCTTTTAAAAAATTCGGGCCCTAAATGAAAATCCCGCTTGAAACAGTCACTAGAATTTTACATTGTCAATCAAATGTAACAAATGTCATTAAAATTAGCCTAGTTGTTATCTCAGAAAAGAGTTTCTGCGTTTTACATGTATTTGAATAGTCGGCATCGGAGTTGGGCCCGACCAGATGTCAGAAGTACTGAGACTAAACACACACGTGCACCGATGGCTCCGTCCTGCGATGCAGCTCTACCGTACGCAGCTGTCATCATCTCAATAAAAGTCACCACTTTCATTTTGCAAACAGCTCACTTGACAGCGTCGACGGCAGCAGAACTCTTAGCGTTTCTCGTCACACTACACTTTATTAATGACGAACTGACATACAAATGGTAGATTTTCCGCGAGTGGAAGGCGGCACTCCATTGTTTATTGTCAGCCTAGCTGCGTCGTCTGCGTGAACGGCTGGTGTTTGAAATTACAAAGACCATGCACCACCTGACTGAGAATGGACACCGAGTCATTTTGCATTGGCTACCAGGTCACTGTGGTATTGTCGGCAATCAACGTGCCAATCAAGCTGCCCGTTAAGCCCATACAGAAGAGCGCCACCTATCTATCCCGCTTTCTAGGGCACGCACTTCAAGGATACTCCGCATGCTCCCATGCCCATACACCACCTCTGAATGGAATGAACCTTTTTCATGCATGCCTGGTTATATTCCCTGGATCCTACCTTTAGCCTTCGACTTCCACCAAGAATTCCCCGAAGGGACGCAACCCTTTTGTGTAGGCTATGGTCGGCCGTAGCGTTTACCAATGCCTACACGTTCCGCATAGGGCTGGCTGACACCACAGCCTGTGGCCTTTGTGGCGAAGAGGAACGGATACGTCATGTTCTGTGCCAGTGCCCGCAGTACAGTGTGCAGAGACAGTCGCTTTCAGTCGTGCTCAGCCAGTTGGAAGACCAACCTCTGTCGTCCAACTGTAGCGTGACTGGCCGCTCGAGGTACTTTGCGCGTATTCGTGGGCTTCTTTCACGCTCGGAGAAACACTTTTACGTAGCACGCATTGAGCAACAGAAAGCTGTATCGGGAGCTTTCATTGTGCTCTACAATTTTCTAATTGACACCTTTAATCTAATTATAATAATTGAGAAGCTGGTTAATTAATTAAGACTGATTATCTAACTTGAAGATTGAATTGAATTGAAAATAAATTGAAAAGACAATCTGAGTATCTCCAAGCGACGGCAAACAACATTACCTTGGTTCTGTCCACCTACGTGGCATTTGCCTATTTTTAGTATTTGGATCAATCTACGTGGGACACCCTGTATATGCTTCCATGTATGTTCTCTGAGAATGAAAGTCAACGAGTATCGTCGCTTGTGTCGCGCAAGGAAGATTGTTCTTAATATGCGGGGGGGGGGGGGGGGGGGGGGCTGCGTTAGCTTGAGTGCTTCAGCAAGGTTACGTGGTGGCAATAATGGGATGCTATTCCGGTTAGCTTGCACGTTAACTAAAGGTGGTTGAGCGCAGGGAAACGCGAGGATCAAAGAGAGAGAGAGAGAGAGAGAGAGAGAGAACCTTTTAATGAAAGACAGAGATTTTAGCCGGCGTATAGACATCGCTGACATGCTACTCTGCGTGAGGAAGGTAATAGGGGAGAGAAAGAGAGGAGAGAGGCGCAAAAAGAAGGAATAAGTTTAAAAAATGGCACTGAATTTTCCAACTCATGGGCAACGGCGTGCTATGGTAAAGTCCTTCAGTGTATGCACCATCCCACAATGCGGTGACAGAATTCGCTGCGTGAAAAGTACATGAGGGTGACAGAGTAGAACTAAAGTTTGTCGAGTTTACCAATATTTTCTAACTATGTGAATAAAAAGTTCATCGCACGCCTCTGTTGTGTGAGGCAGGCTAAAGGGCCTAAGGCAGAGTCAAGTGACAAAGGTCTCTGTGTAAGCGAATGCATGCAATGTTCATAGAACTCACGCTCGTTGGCATACGCTCGACACTCAAACAGGATATGCTCCGCGGTTTCAATTGAGCCACAGTTGTTGCAGCGTGGACTTGTCACTTGACCGAAGCGGTACCGTAAGCCGTTTCCATAGGCGGTGTTACCTTAGACCACAGGCTACTCTGGCGCCGCGGTGTTGACCACGTTGTGGCGTCATCGTCACCCAGGCTACATGTGCTCAAGCGAGTCGCTGGCATACGCTGGCGCAACCACCCGACGTCGATGCTACGGCTACATGCAGCGTTGGTTACGAGTCGAATCCTGTATCAGCTACCTCTGATGTCACCCTCAGACAGCCAATACGAGCGCTTAGAAGCCATCCACAGAAAAGGTATCCGGCTTTGTCTTGGAGTCCTTCAGCCAGCGTCAAACAAGAAAGTGCTCTACGAAGCTGAGTCACGCCCTCTACGACTTCAGGCTTCCCAGGCTCTGATGATCCAGCTACTACGATTGAGTGAGTCTACGCCCGGTAGAGCCCTCTTACGACGTGTAGGTAACAGGCCGCGCTCACATTTTTATGCAGCATTGAACACGCTTCGCGTATTAGGATTGCGCTGTTCGAGACAGAGAGAAAGGATAGAACCACCCTGGGCATTCGAGGACATCACATGCAACTTAAGTATACCACGATTGCAATCCAAGAGCTGCATTCCATCTGCAGAAGCCAAGTCATTAGTCCTGGAACACCTGAGCACGACTTACCCGAATCACCTACAAGTATACACAGATGGCTCTGTCAAGGCAGACGAAGACCGCTGTGCAGCTGCATTATACATTCCCTCTCTAAGATATACGTGGTCTGGCCGTCTGGACTGTATAGCCTCGTCGACAGTTGTGGAAGGCGTAGCAATAGCTTCTGCTCTGAGCAGACTAAAGACTTTGCCTCCGCAGAATGTGGTTGTCCTTACGGACTCAAAGGCCGCATTGCAACAAGTATACCATGGTTTGCCATCCCTCAAGTTCCCACGCAAATCACTAGCCATCGTGAAAGAACTCAACAACAAAGGCTTCACAGTAAAGTTTCAGTGGATTCCCTCCCACATTGGTATCTCAGGAAACGAAAAAGCTGATGCGCTTGCATACGCAGCGCTCTATCGTCCTCCCAAAATCAAGGCTCCAAAGAGTAATCAAGGGCAAAAATCTGACATTCGAAATCACTTTGCGTCGCTTTGGGTTCCACCGCATATGCCCTGCGTAACCAAGAGATTGCACCGAGAGGAAGCCACACTTTTATATCGAATAAGGACATGATCTGCTAATACACCGGCCTGGTTATTTAAAACGGGGCGAATCAATTCTCCGAACTGTACGGCATGCAACGAGACAGGAGACATTGAGCACTTTTTGTGGTCCTGCCAGCAATTCCAAGATGAAAGAGACACTCTCCTGAAGAATCTGCAAAACAAGGACTTTCCGCATGCGCGCCAGCAACACCTTATATTTCCCGAGGGATCAGTTATAGCGCGCAGAGAAACTTCACGTCTCCTCATCGATTTCTTAAGAGAGACTGGTTTGATGGACATATGGTGAAACCCTTCAGCGATATTGTGCGAGACGCTCAGGCGGAGCAATTGCCGGCCTTGTTCGCCAGGCTAAACCCGCCTGTTGCTACAATTCACCACCACCACCACCACCACCACCACGATGATATGGAGTTTCCAAATGGCGAGAAATGTTGGATGGGAGTCTGGATCTGAGATTTGGGTCGATTGAGTAAAGGAAAGAGTAATGCTGGGTCGGCAAGCTCCACAGCCGGTCCTTTTCTTCAGAAGCAAATCTTTTAGCTAGTTGGGAAGCATCAGATCTAGTGAAATAAATGCGCTTATAGTTTTGGTGTTGAAGACTTTGCGTGCCGCTTCACCTGCTTTTTCATTGGCTAGAATACCACAATGAGCAGGTATCCACTGAAATTTGCTGCAGTGGCCTGGTGCAATGGACAAGTGATGTAAGTACGCAATGTCGAAATTGCGTAACGCGAGGACCAAAGAAGGCACACTGGATGCACAGGCGCCTGTGCGTCCAGTGTGCCTTCATTGGCTTCGTGTTTGCCTGCGCTTAACCAAGATGCACCAACAGGACCACATCGCCGCCCATCTAAAGTGCAGGGTGGCAGACTGAAACTTCTCTGAGGAAACATGCACACGTGTATGAGAAGGAAGTTAAGCGTACGAACGCTGACAGGAAAACAAGATTCATCTCAGAAGGCAACTAACGTGAACCTCGAAATGTGTACCTAACGCGAAGTTCACGTCCAACTATAGTTAAATACTATCCAGTGCTTCCGCAGCAACTAGCTGGCATGGCTGCCCACAACATGACCTTCAACACACCAAAGAAAGTATAATATAGATAATCATATAGATACTATAGATATCAGTGAATCATAAAATCCACGGCCTCCGGTTAGCCAGCATAATGCATAAGTTTCGTGTCTTTGAACCTCAGAAGCACAATAGGTATATTTCTTCCTGAACTACACTTGATCATGTCAATGAATAATTAAGCTTTCATTGATATGTTTTTTTTGCAGGACACGTACGTCGATCGGAGTTACTGCTCTTTATAATTATGTGCACGATTTTCGATGTCTTTACACATAAACCTTGACGCAAAACCTAGCAGCGGTTCCAATTTCACTGCGAGCGTTAACATCCCTCATGATGTCGATCTCTCTCAGAGTTTATGCCTTTTGCTACATGCCAGGCGCTTTAGCGTTGTGCTTCCGTACAAGTTGGAAGAGAAGCAAGCTGCTTATCGCATCATTTATATTCCTCCAAACAGCGTCCCGTTTGAAATAATTCATTTGGACTTCGCGGAGCTCAACAAGAAGGGGGAAGGAGTCAAGCGAATGCAAGCTTTCTTGTTCTCCATAGATGAGTGCACAAGGACGATTGCGGCTAAAGCTGGCAAAGTAGAAACAAAGAGCGTAATAGATCTCCGCAAGGCTGAATGTTTTAAACGCACAAAGACGCTCGTCTGCGACAACGGGCCGGCTTTCCGGAGTGCCAAATTATCAAAGTGGGCACAGGAACACGGCATAGTGATCAAGTACTCTTCTCCATACCACCCGGCAGCAAACGGCCTAGCGGAACGTGCCATACGAGACGTCAAACAGTATCTGAAGATGTATCCAGACTTTGCCGGTGGCTGGAAGTGCTGTCTCGAGGCCGATGTTGGCCTTCTGGCAAGCACTATCTCCTTAGCAGAGTGGAATACCGTACATACAAGGCGCACAAGACTGCACCGACTCAACCCGTCACTTCAACTCAGACCTCCAGCCGGTGTGCACCGGCGTGAAGCGTCTCTTCTGTGTCGGTTATGGCTTGGAGTGGCCTTCACAAATGCCTACTCAGCACTAATTGGAATGGCTGATAGTCCTGCATGTGATGTTTGCGCATGCGAGGAGAACATTGACCACATATTGTGCCATTGTCCTCAATTTCAAGCACAAAGGCAGTATTTGTCCGACACATTGAGGAAACTAGACGATCGTCCTCTGAGTGAACAGACAATATTAGAGCACCGTCCCGACCGATCATCGGCTCAGAAGGCAGTGAAGGCACTTTTGTGTTTTCTCAGAACTTCTGGTTTGCTCGAGCGACTTTAACTGAAGTGCTATCCGTACACGTACCTACACCTTCTCTCTCCCTTCTTTCTCGTCCCCTTCTCCCTTCCCCCAGTGAAGGGTAGCCAACCAGACTATTGACTGGTTAACATCCCTGCCTTCCTGTATTCTTATCTCTCTCTCTCTCTCGAGGCCGATGTGAAACATCACAACAGATCGCACACCACTGTATTACAGGTATACACTGAAACCCGCTGAAATCAATTACTCGATACCAAAGAAAAAGAAGCTCTGGTCGTCTTAAAAGCTGTGCAATACTTTCATACTTACCTGGAAGGGGCAAAATTCATACTATGCACTGACAATTAAGCACTGACTAAACTTCTGAACATGGCCCAGCCAAGAAGCCGCATTGCTAGATGGGTGAACTAACTGCAACAATTTGATTTCGTAATTTCGCGCCGTCCTATCAAGATTACTTGTACACGAATCAAGCAAGAATCCAGAGACAATCAATCATATTAAGCTGCGGGAAGGTACAGAAGAGCTCCAGTTTATCATTGGAAAGTATCACGTTCCACCAACTACGGTTCCAAGGATTTTTCATCTGTACCCCGACACTCCTGGATCGGGTGGACATGATCGCTTCTGGCGCACTTATAAGAAATTGCTCATGAGATTCACATGGCCAGGCATGAAAAACTACACCAGCCATTACATCCGCCCATGCCACCATGCCAGAAAGTGCCAAGAGCTCACTGGTGCTCTGGGCCTCTCGCTGTTATGCATTTTTTTTACATTTTTGCCATTTTCGTGAGAGTCATTTCATCAGGGATGAGCAAGAAGATGTTCCCACGACCACCTGAACAAGGTCAGTCGTCTACTTCATCGCTCATTTTGTGACGACGTGCCTTTGGAAGCTCGGACCAGCTTGATTCCTGGGAGAGCTCAACGCCAGAAGCCATTGACTCTGACAGAGTTAAGAATGGCCATCTGCGGTGCAAGATTGCCACCCGCTTACGACTATAGGCGGCAACATCCCGGCGCTGCTAAGGACGGCGAGCTGCAGTGCAAGATTGCCACCCACTTACGACTATAGGCGGCAACATCCCGGCGCTGCTAAGGACGGCGAGCTGCAGTGCAAGATTGCCGCCCACTTACGACTATAGGCGGCAACATCCCGGCGCTTCTAAGGACGGCGAGCTGCAGTGCAAGATTGCCGCCCACTTACGACTATAGGCGGCAACATCCCGGCGCTGCTAAGGACGGCGAGCTGCAGTGCAAGATTGCCGCCCACTTACGACTATAGGCGGCAACATCCCGGCGCTTCTAAGAACGGCGAGCTGCAGTGCAAGATTGCCGTCCACTTACGACTATAGGCGGCAACATCCCGGCGCTGCTAAGGACGGCGAGCTGCAGTGCTTTTGTGTGCGTAGTCCGTCCTGCGGGAGGCGGCTGGTTTGTGATGACTAAACGAACGTTCGCCGCCTTGTATCGCGGGAGGACCGAGCGTTTAAAAACTGCTGTTGTGTGGATGCTCGACACACTTTTCTGAAGCAGTCATGTGGGACTGACATTCTCTCTCAAGAAGTCATGTTAGACTGATGTACTTTTTCAAACAGTCATGTTAGACTGATATAAATGTTGTAAATAAACCCATATTCCTCGTTCTCGATGAGAAGCAGTCCTTCCCTTCATCAACGACCTCAGCGTGGATAAGTTGGACGACGGCATGGGCCAGCTACGTTCTAGTTCATGCCCGACTCCAATCTTGACAACGGATTACGAGCGATGGGATTGAGCCCCCAATCCTGACAACTGGCTGACAGCGGTGGGATGGACTTTGCGACGTGGTGCTGTATCTGCGGTGAGTGCTTGGTTCTTGCTTTGACTATCTAGGCTTCATTTTGTGGTTGTTCTGTTTAGAACAGTAGGGAAGCTAGATTGTTGAGTGTTAGCTAGGTTGTGTTTTCCTAGCTAGATTTAGAGAGCAGGATCAAGGCAGTAAAGCAGCAATCATGGAGTTAAGGACACTGCTGAGAGACGAGTTGTTGATTGTTGGTGAGGAACTTGGCCTAGATGTACGCAAGGAAATGCTAAAATCGGAATTATTGGAGATAATTTCCGATCAGGCCAGTGAGGAAGAAATTGAAATGGGATTGGAACTTCTCAAAAAGAGGGAGAAACGGGAAAGAGAAGAACGGGAGAGAGAGGAACGTGATAAACATCGCGAGTTAAGAAAAATGCAACTGGAACTTGAAAGCAAACGTTTGGAGCTGTCTCAAGGAAGTGAAGGCGCTCTGGGACGATCAAGTGAGGCTGAATCGTACCGCATGGACAGGCTATTAAAGCCATTTGAGGTCGGGACCGACATAGGCTTGTTCCTAAGCAATTTTGAAAGGACTTGCGAGAAGATGAACTTCGGCCCGAGTACATGGCCACAGCGGTTGCTGTCTATGTTGCCGTGTGAGGCGGCGGAAGTAATCGCCAGACTGAGTGCACAGGATGCATATGATTATGCAAAAGTTAAGGCTAGTCTCTTGAAGAAGTACCGCCTTTCAGCCGAAGCTTTTCGGCAAAGGTTTAGGAGCACAGGCAAGAAAGATAGCGAGGGATATCCGGAGTTTGAATATAGCTTAAAGGCCAACCTAGTCGAGTGGCTTAAAAGCGCGGAAGCGTACGACAGCAGAGACATGATCATTGAATGCATGTGTCTAGAGCAGTTTTACAAAACCATCCCCCAAGCTGTGAAACTGTGGGTGCAAGACAGAGGGAATGTAAACACTGTGGAAAGGGCGGCTGAATTAGCCGAAGAGTACGCAACCCGTAGAAAGTTGAACGCCGAGGACGGAAACTTGGACGGTCGAAATGGACCGCGGAAGCCATTTCCGTTCAAAAGGGGTGCGCAGACTAGACGATCGGAGCCTGTAGACATGGCGGAAAAGCCCGCAGAAAAGAGCGAGGAGAAACTTAACAGAGAAACCGCACAAAAAGAACAGAAAAGAAAATTCGAATGTTTTAGACTAATTCGCTGTTACAAATGCCACAAACTGGGACATATAGCTGTAAACTGCGGGAATCCTAGCGTAGTTTTCTCCTACGTGGAGGAAAAAGACGAGAATATGGAACTTTCAAGTCCATATCTTCAAGACCTGCAAGTTAATGGCAAACCCTGCCGAGTGCTAGGAGACAGTGCCGCCATGATGGACATTGTCCATCCGTCTTACGTGACGGTAGATGACTTCACCGGAGAAGTAGCATGGATAAAACAAGTTGTAGAAGAACACAGCGTGTGTCTGCCCATGGCCAAAGTCAAAATCAGTGGACCATTCGGGGAGCTAGAGACTGAGGCTGCAGTTTCCAAATTTTTGTCACAGCAGTACCCTTGCATCTTTTCGAATCGTTCGAATCAGTTACTGCGTGACAAAGGGCTCAAACTAGGAGAGGGCATAGTACAGGCATTGACCCGAGGCCAAGCTCGTAAGATCGCGTCGCTTTCAGCTGAAAATGCACAGGCTCCTCCAGCGGAAGCAGAAAAGGGGATAACTTCAATACCCGAATCCGAGCTAGGCCCAAGGGACAAAAAAACAGTTGAGGAGTGCCTGCCAGCTGACCAGCTCAATGAGAGCGTAGCACTAAGGAAGGAAGGAAGGAAAAAGTAGAGAAGGAAAGGCAGGGAGGTTAACCAGTTTAGCGTAACCGGCTTGCTACCCTACGAGCGTAGCACTAGAGTGTCAAAGTTCTAGCCTGCAGGAAGAGCAAGCTGACGCACTCACAAGCGAGACAGGGTCGTTATTATCACCGGCCTCAAAGAACTTTGATCAGCTCTTACATGTGGATAGAGAGTCACTGGCAGCCGAGCAAAAGAATGATGAGAGCTTAGCTAAATTACATGACACAGCTAAAGAAGGCATTGCTAGGCGCAACGTGACGATACATGAGAGAGGAGGATTGTTGTATCGGCACTACCGAGATCGAAAGGGTAGGGTTTTAGACCAGTTAGTCGTACCTACTAAGTACAGGGAGGACCTTTTGAATCTCTGTCATGGAAATGGGTGGTCCGGCCACCTAGGCATAAACAAATCAAAGGAAAGATTGCTTATGGAATACTACTGGCCTGGCTGTTTCAAAGACGTAGAAAACTTTGTAAGATCATGCGACGCCTGCCAGCGCTCTGGTAAACCAGGAGAGACATGGAAAGCTCCACTGAAGGTAGTGCCCTTAATACCAGAGCCTTTCCGACGACTTGTAATAGACACGGTAGGGCCTCTTCCAAAAACAAAATCGGGCTACAGGTACTTGTTTACCATGCTGTGTCCGGCTACCAAGTTTCCAGAAGCAATCCCTTTGAAAGAGCTCAGCTCCACCGAAGTAGTAGACGCGCTTTTGACAGTGTTTGCACGAGTTGGGTTTCCAGCCGAAATTCAGGCAGATCAAGGGTCAGTATTCACGAGCGCACTGACTTCCACATTATTGCAAAAGTGCGGGGTAAAGTTAATGCTCAGTTCTGTCTATCACCCTCAGTCAAACAGTGTAGAGAGGTGGCATTCGGTGCTTAAGTGAGTTTTGCGTGCACTCTGTTACGAGCACAAGGAGGACTGGGAGAACTGTCTGCCGGCAACTTTGTTCGCTTTGCGAACGGTTCCACATGAAGCGACAGGGTTCTCGCCAGCAGAACTACTGTATGGGAGGACACTACGTTCTCCACTAAGAATGTTAAGAGAGATGTGGGAGGAAAGAGGGGAGAGTCCCACAGTGGTTGAATACGTGCTAAAATTGCTGGAACGGCTAAGCGCACCCCAAGAACTAGTCGGAAAGAACATGGGAGTAGCTCAAAAGAATGCCAAATTCTATTACGACAAGAATGCGAGGCTTCGTACGTTTAACGCCGGAGACCAGGTAATGATCCTCAAACCCTCAAGAAAGAACAAGCTTGAAGTTCACTGGGACGGGCCCGTTAAAGTGTTGCACAAACTTTCAGATACCAACTATGCTCTGAAAATGCCCGGTCGCAGGAAGGAGGCGAGGATATATCACTGCAATTTGATGAAGCCGTATATAGAGCGGAGCGGAGTCGTTAACTATACCATCAAAGAGCAGGATGGCACTAGTACCAAGTTTAAAGAGTATAGGGCGACCTCCAACTCTGAAATCGGCCTAGAGGAAGTAGTAGAACACTCGGTAAGCTCGCACGCTCTAAGACCCGAGCAGCTAGATGAGCTAAAAGAGGTGTTAAGGGAATATCTCGACAGATTCGGCGATCGGCCGGGTAGAACCGAACTAATAACGCATGAAATTGAGCTGACATCAACCGAACCAGTAAGATCAAAGCCTTACAGGGTGTCTCCAAGACAGAGAGAGATTATGGAGGCAGAGATACAGCGCATGCTAGAGTTGGGAGTTATTGAGCCCGCTGAGAGTGACTACACGTCACCGCTAATACTGGTAGAAACCCCTAACAAGGACCCTCGTCCGTGTGTTGACTACAGGAAGTTAAATGCCATGACTAGGGATCAGCTGTACCCGATACCCAACATTGAGGAACGAATTGAAAGAGTTAGCGCTGCTAAATACATTTCAACTATAGATCTCGTGCTGGCAAGTTCCCCTTTCAGAAAGCGCCAGCCGCTATGCCGCATTTATCTCACCTGTAGGCACTTTTCGCCCTCTCGAACTCAGCTTCGGGCTGAAGAACGCGCCGTTTAGCTTCTCTAAGTTAATGGATATTGTCCTAAAAGACTTGTAGGAGTTCTCCTTGCCCTATCTTGATGATGTAGCAATTTTTTCGGACAGCTGGGAACAACACGTATCGCACCTCAAACAGGTGTTCTCACGGTTGAGGGAAGCCGGCTTAACAATGAAAGCGGAAAAGTGTAGGTTTGGTTGTTCACAGGTTACTTATCTGGGCCATGTTGTCGGCCAAGGCATGAGACGGCCGGCCGAGCTGAAAATAGCTACGATTGGAGAATTTTCTCAGCCGCGCACGAAAACAGACCTTCGTTCATTTTTGGGAATTGTGGGGTACTATCAACGGTACATTCCGAATTACTCGCAAATGGCAAGTCCATTAACGGACGCCCTCCGAAAGGGAGCACCGAGTAACGTACACTGGGATAAGGACAAAGAGAACGCTTTCCAAAGTTTGAAAACGCTATTGATTTCTCGTCCTGTGCTTCGCGCGCCAGACTACACAAAGGAATTTATAGTTCAATGCGACGCAAGCGACAGAGGTATGGGCGTGGTACTTAGTCAGGTCGGCGACGATAACGAGGAGCATCCTATCCTCTATGCCAGCCCTAAATTAAATGTAATAGAGGAAGCCTTCAGCGCTTCAGAGAAGGAATGCGCTTGTTTGGTTTGGGCCGCCCAGAAGTTATCGTGTTACTTGTACGGAGCGAAGTTCATCTTCGAGACCGACCACTGTCCTCTACCGTGGCTCAATCAAATGTCACACAAAAATGGCCGCTTGCTCCGATGGAGCCTCACTTTCCAAGAGTACAACTTCGTCAGATATAAGAAGGAAAATTTGCATAGCAATGCGGATGATTTGAGCAGGCTAATTTGAATTCTGCGTTTGAGGGTCCCGCCTAAATTTTAGGGTTACTAGTGTTAATTTTTTTAAGCCAAGAAGATCTCCTCTCATTTAGCAGTATTCCCTCCATGATTGCTGAATTTGTCAGCACGAAATTGCTTCAGAAATTGGCATAGCGAAATGCAGCATTTCTTTTTGTTTCTGCACTTATGTTTTCTTTCTTTCTTTTTTTTTTTGAAGCCTAGCGGGTCTAAGGTGAGAGCCAATGTACGTCATCTCAGCGCAGAGCCGTGTTGTGGGGTTCATTTTGCAGTTACCTGTCCTTGTTGGATGTTTTGGGGCGGTGACATCAATACACAAGTGGTCGCTGCGAGCCAAGGCATCAATCACCCCCTGACCACTAGCCGTTCTCTTCCTGCCCAGCGGTTGTCAGCGCTAGACAGTCGAGATTTTTCGGGCCATGGAGGCGCTGTTAAGAATGGCCATCTGCGGTGCAAGATTGCCACCCGCTTACGACTATAGGCGGCAACATCCCGGCGCTTCTAAGGACGGCGAGCTGCAGTGCAAGATTGCCGCCCACTTACGACTATAGGCGGCAACATCCCGGCGCTGCTAAGGACGGCGAGCTGCAGTGCAAGATTGCCGCCCACTTACGACTATAGGCGGCAACATCCCGGCGCTTCTAAGAACGGCGAGCTGCAGTGCAAGATTGCCGCCCACTTACGACTATAGGCGGCAACATCCCGGCGCTGCTAAGGACGGCGAGCTGCAGTGCTTTTGTGTGCATAGACCGTCCTGCGGGAGGCGGCTGGTTTGTGATGACTAAACGAACGTTCGCCGCCTTGTATCGCGGGAGGACCGAGTGTTTAAAAACTGCTGTTGTGCGGATGCTCGACACACTTTTCTTAAGCAGTCATGTTGGACTGACATTCTCTCTCAAGCAGTCATGTTAGACTGATGTACTTTCTCAAACAGTCATCTTAGACTGATATAAATATTGTAAATAAACCCATATTCCTCGTTCTCGATGAGAAGCAGTCCTTCCCTTCATCAACGTCCTCAGCGTGGATAAGTTGGACGACGGCATGGGCCAGCTACCTTCTAATTCATGCCCGACTCCAATCTTGACAACGGATCACGAGCGATGGGATTGAGCCCCCAATCCTGACAACAGCGAGTACACCGCAGCCATGGGTCGCCGTAGGAAGAAAATGCACCGTATGCCGACTGAGATGACTTCATCGAATCAGAGTGAGCAGGAATCCTTCATGGTTTTTTACGTGCCGCTCTCGCCGTCACACAGCATGACCTCCCTCAGTGGGCAGTTTCTAACCGAATATTTTGAAAGTCTGGCCCCTTGGCAAATCAGTGAAATCAGGATCAACGCTCGCAAGTACATCCTGGCAATCGATGTGAAAAATTCCGCAATACTTGAGAAGTTAAGGACCATTCCACAGTTAAGCGCAATCCCCGTCCGCTACTTTATCACTTACGGGAAGGAGACAACGACTGGAGTGATTTCCGACGTGGAGCTTGAAATCAAGCATGCGGACCTCAAGAGTTTTTTGAGGTCATCGGTGCGCATTCTTGAGATTCCCCACTTGGGACACTGCCGATGTGTCAAGTTAATATTTGCTTCTTCGACATTACCAGCGTCTGTCAAAGTGGCCTACGTGATACACCGTGTGCGACCATTCGTTCCGAGGCCTGTTCAGTGCCGGAAATGTCTCAAGATAGCACAGATGAACGTTGTTTGTAGAAGTAAAGCCACCTGCACGCGTTGCGGCGGAGAGCGTAATACCACCGACTGTGATGTGTCTTTATTTAAATGTCCCAACTGTACTGGCTCTCACGAAGCGACTTTGAAGGAATGCCCGAAGATGAAACAAGAAGTTCGTATTTTTCGAAAAATGGCAAGAGACCAATCTTCACGTAAGGAGGCTGCTCAATTTGATCGCCAAAGTGACCAACGCTCGCGAAAGAAGTGTCACAAAGCCATTTCAGAAGAAATACATAGCGGGGCACAGGCGCCACGACCACCTCTGCCTGTGCGTGCATCGAGGACGGTAACGGCGCCTACTGCTAATTCAAGGTCGATGACAATACACGGCAAACATTCACTTCCAACAGGTGATACAGACACGGAATGGCCTTTGCTGCCCCCTAGGCCCACAGCCATGCCAGTGGGCGCTAGTGGTCCTCTGCGCCATGAAGCCAAGAATTATAGGGCCAATGAAACCGGTGACACTACGGGCAAGCAAGGAGATGGACACAATGAGAAGGAGAGTGTACAGAAAATGCTGAAGCACCTGGTAGAGTCAATGCGCGTGATTCTCGGTGGTCTCGAGAATTAGGCCGCTAAAAGTGCCCTGCAGGTTCTCGCCGTGCTGGAGCCGCTTATCGCAGCTCTTTACATGTGCTATAAAGCTTTTGTTTGGCGCTTGTACTGATCACGCAGGGGAGACCCACACACCAGCTTCGTTCCAGCGCCTTTATCTTTAAGTTCATTTGAATTGGTGACTACAGACTTCATGCGGAACCTGATAGTGGCTTCATGGATGAGATTTCTGAATGTTTATCATCAGAATGTTGAACTTGTTTCACCGTTGCGCATCCCTCTTTCTTTGTCATCATCATCCTTCATCACACCTTTATGTCCCCGTTCCCCCTCCCCCTGTGCAGAGTAGCAGGCTAGAGCGCGTTAGCTCAGGCCGACCTCTCTGCCTTCTTTCAATAAATTATCTTTTTTTTTTCTCCAAACAGCGGATTATTTAAATAAAGGAAAATGGTCGAGAGAGTGGTTGGGGAGGGGCTGACTTGGGGATAAGCGCATCGGAGGTTTGTCCAACGCGCCTGGGGAATCAACACCGAGGCTTACAAGTAACTACAGTGGGTGACGTTTGTCCCGGCGCGATTGGTCGCAATATGAAAGTTGAGCCTGAGGGCGGGTAAAACTCGTTCCGCCACCAAAACTTCTGGAGGGTGGAAGGCGAAGAGATCGCTCCGAGCCCTGTGCCAGAACCTGATGAAATGGAAGCCTCGTCAGCTTAGCGAGCGCGATATCTGAGACTGCAGAGCAATTCCCTCGACCGCGATGGCGGGGCTCTGAGACAAAGCAGGGCGCTTCCATTTCGGTAATGGCATGATTCAAGTTGCCCCTTGCTATCCTCAGCTATCTTCATTTCTTTCTTTTCTTATGTTTCTTCTTAAGAAGAGAAGGATAAGGGGTCGGTAAAGAGCGCCGCTAGCCTTGCCGTATTCTCCAGTTTCCAGCTTCAAGAGATTCAGCCGTTCGGTCCACTTCTCGGACTCGTTGAGGCGAGTCAAAATCTTCTGGCAACATTTCACTTCCTTATGCTCGTTTCGCCGAGGTTCTCCGCCATCGCCTTCTCGTGTTTTTTTTTTCTTTTTCTTTCTCTTTCCCTCCTCTTACTTGTTTCCTGTATCGGCACCGGTTTAAGGCGAGAAATATCTCTTTCTTTTTTTTTCGCTCGCTTTGTTTGCCACGTGACGACTGTTCTCTGCGAATCAAACCTTCCGGTGCGTATCGCGGTGCGCAGTCGCTGCTCCCCGTGCCTGAAAAGCGTGCGTGGCAACACCGCAAGCGGAGCAGCCTGAGCTGCTCGTGAACTAGGCAGACGCGAGCGAGAGCGTTCGGCGCACTGGTGCCACAAGAACTTAAAGAAAAAAAGGAGAAAAGGAAGAGAGAGAGGGAGGAGGAAGGGAGATTGTGGAAGCCATAGGCGAGATGAGTGCGGGAGCGAAAAAAAAAAGGATAGCAGAGGGCGGAATTAACGGGAAACACGTCGCGAAAGCCAAGGCTGGCTGTTTTCGGATTCACGCTGTTTTCGCTGCTTGACATGGCTCGGCTATTCAGTTGGCGTCATTTGCCGCCCGCTACTTTTCTCTTTTTTTTTTCCTTTGTTCACTGTCGATGTCGATGACAGGGCTTTGGCAAGTGATTGTATTATTCCGAAAACCTAACACGCTGGAGGCCTGGGCTCCTTTGTTTGTCTTTGTTCTCTAGCAGCCATAATTTAGAAAACTCCTAACTTTCCCTAAAGTTTTGTTTAAGGAGCGTGGTGGGGACGTTTCTCACAGAAACTTTCGCGTTTATGCGTAGTTTATGCGTTTTTGCGTAGAAAAAGGAAAGAACATGTACAAAGCTAGGATTTTCGCGTCTTTTGGCATTGAAAGAATATGTCTCAGCTTAGCATGAATATGTCTCAGCTACTTCGCCCTCCCCGTCATAGAAGTTCGAAATAAGCATCGAGAGACGCCGGATGCTGCCTTCTATTTCTTACTTCCTCAACCCTTCCACTAGAGCATATAAGTGCTTTCTGTGACAGCTGTTTCGGTGAACAACGCATTTATCGACGGCATAGTTCAATTTTTCCTGCCGAGATTTATTTGTCATCGCATCTGTTTCAGCCTTGTTAAAAGCTAAAGGTTTGCAGGTGAGTGAAACTAAACGAGAGAGAGAGAGAAAGAAAGGAGAAAGGCAGGGAGGTTAACCCGAAGGGAAAATCCCGTGTCTGCGCTCCCAGTCTATTCTCTGCCACTTTCTTATATTTCTACGTTCCCCTCCTCCGTTTCCCAGTGTAGGGTAGTAAAACCACAATGCAGGCTGTTAGAGTGACGAGAAACCGAATGAGCCGCCGCGTTGGCTTTGCGGATGTGGCGTTGCGCTGCTAAGGCCGCGGGTGTCACTCCCGGCCGCGGCGGTCGCATTTCGATGGGAGCGGGATGCGAAAACGCCAGTGTACCGTGCATTGGGTGCAGGTCAAAGAACCCCAGGTGGTCAAAATTAATCCGCAGTCCATAACGATATCGTGGGTTTGGCCGGTAAACCTGCAGAATTTATTTATTTCAAGAACGTGAATTATACTGTACAAAGCGCCTGTTTACAAAACAAGATGTATAAGCGTCAGTGTTTAGTATGCGAGCAACGGGCGTAAGTAATAAAAAAATAAGGTAAGCAACTCATATTTAAATTCGCTGTCTTCAGCCTTTGTTTTACGAGCTCTTCGGTTTGCGTCGTTGGTTAACAACACTTCGGTCTACAGGAGAGAGATGGAGGAAGAAAGATTGTATAATGACAGAAAAAAACAGGAAGGTTACCTAGTGTACTTATTGGCTGGATTCCAAGGAGAACACAGGGGAAATTACTTGTACTTAATAATTGAACCAAAGAAATGATAAATAAATGGAATCGAAAGTGGATGAAAAACAACTTGCTGCAGGTGGGGAACGGTCCCACGTCTTCACATTACACGTGCGATGCTCTACCAATTGAGCTACCGCGGCGCCGTTCTCCCATCCACATTCTGGGGTATTTATGTGTTACTACTAGAGCTAACCTTTATATATATATATATATATATATATATATATATATATATATATATATATATATATATATATATATATATATATATATGGTTTCTTTCTTCTGGCCCCCTCCTCCCCTCGTTTCTTCATTTATTTTCTTTTTTGTCATCTTGTATTCATTGCTGCAGGCGCCTTGTGTGAGTATATAGACGCCGCAACACTTCCTTCCAAGAGAGTACGTCTAACCTGCGGGACAACGAGACGGCGTGTTTTCCTTCGATGCCGTTCGGCGGGGCATCCTGCATTTCTCTCCGAGATGCGTCCGCGCACGGATTAATCATCAGCTGCCGGAACGTCAGGCGCGGTTCTCTGCGGCTCCCGTGGCACGACGGCCAACAGTGGCCCGGAGAGCGTGGGGGGAGTAGGCGTCCTGGGGTGGTGAGCGCCGGGCGATGGTGGGGTATACGTGCTTCTGCTGCTATCAGCGCCACTCGGATCGATTAGCGGTGGAGCGGGAACTTAAGATGAGCCCGCGGGAATTCTCCTGGCTTTTCCTTTCGCCCGGTCGTCCTGCGCGGGCGTTCGCTCCCGGGTGAAAACAATGGCATCTGTAGACGAGTTTACTCTTCCGTGAAGACGGCGCTCGCTGAAAAGCACGCTACACCGAGCCTCCGTCCCACGGGGAGCCTGTTTTCCAATCGCTGCATTTTGTTCCCCAGGATGTTTGTACTTTCCCGCCGTCTGGTGTAGACAAAATAAAACGTGACGCCGGAAGAGCAAGCAGGGCGTGAGCCTCACTGTTCCTGGCCGTCCTTCTCGGCTTTCCCCTCTTTCTACTTTCCTTTTGTTTTGACTCTTCGTTTATAGTATTCGTTCCTTTTCGACCCCGGTACAAGATGTCGTGTCATTCATCTTGTTTTTTTTTTTCTTTCGTTTTTCTTCACTCCGAGAGCTCGCATATCTTTTCGATGTCGTGTGTACATAGGCGCAGAGACGTTTAAGGCGAGTGTGAAACGGTGCATACAAAGAAATTCACGTTTACGCATGGAGGGCTGCTACATCGCTCGAGTATTTGCCACTAGTTTTCGTCCTTTTTTTTCTTGGATGAAGAAACATTCATATTTCTCTTATGCAACATCAATCGCGTGTTGTAAACTTGTCCTCTAGTTGAAAAAAAAATGAAACCTTTGTACATTGAACTCTGAGCGTCATCTCAATTGTTGCTACGTGCTGGTGAGGGACGCATGTCGGTTTACTATAATTAAATGTGCGAAAAAATTTTGAATTATTCCCTGGCATCAGATTTTATAGTTTTTTTACTTTATTATTGACACTTGTACTATTCTTCATATTATTTTTCCATCCCTTGTGGCAAAACAGCTGTCACTGCAAGGCATGTCGTTAAGTACGTAGAAAAATATATCTTCAGCATAACACTTCTAACCCGGAGTTATGAAAGAATTGAAAGCGATCGACTGACTTGGAACAGGATTTTAGTTCAGCTTTACACCGCCCCGCCATTGCAGCGTACGTCACTGTGCGTCACTGTGCTTTGTCAAGATCGATGTCCAATCGGAGCAGGAAGAGAAAAAAATTCGCCGACGCTTGCGATCCTCTCTAATGCGAAATTTGAGCGTAGCTCTGTACGTTTTCATTTCGCGATATAGTGGCTGGCGCTGACAACCAGTCTCGTGCGGCACGTTCCAAACGGAGCAAAGTGTGGCGCGTCTGCCTCGCTAATTGGGAGACCGCGAGAGACAGCGCCTGGGTGACGCGTGGGTGCGATTCACGGCCGCCGCCGCAGAGACACCTCCGCTCATGCAGCGCTTTGTTTCCATAGAGACAACGTGCGCTGCTGTGGTGCCCTATCGTAGCCATTGTCGCCGCACCGCCCGTCTTGCGCGGAACTACACTTTTCTTCTCCCGCCTTCGTTCCACCAACGATGAGAGCGGCCTTTCGTCGTGGGGAAGTTGTGCCAGCAGTGTCAGCGGCGACAACACCAAATGCAGCGTCACATCGAGCCTCACTCATAGACGCTCGCTATCGCCCCTTGCGGGAGCAGTAATCCCCGTCACACACGCTGGTGCCGCAGACTGACCTCAACAGCTGACGCCGCGGATCAGCGTAGCCCTCCTCACCTCACCGTACCCCCTCTCCGCCCCCCCCCCCCCCCATGCCTCGGAAGCGCAGATGAGATCGCCCACGCGGCTGCAGATGCCTAGGCCGCCGGCAACTCTGCGCATGCGCAGGCCGTCTCCACTCCGCTCCTCCTCCCCTTTCCGCCTCATGGTACTGCTGCACCCACCTCCTGCGCTATCCCCTTTCGTTCATCACCCGCTGCCTCTCCGCCTTTGCTTTCATTCTTAGCGGCGCTCGTTCGCTCGGTTACGCCGACACTCGCCACAGGAACGGCACCTAAGAGCTGCGCTCTAAAAGGTGAAACACTTTGCTCCTTCAGGTGTTGCGTGACAACTTGGCGTCGTCTACTGTGTTACACCCTCCCCCCCCCCCATATTGCATAATTCGTTACAACTATGAACGCGTTTTACAGCGGAGCTGCAATGCTTTTCGTAAGTCCGTTTCTTGCCAACAGAAAACTCGGCCCAGCTTTGCGTCACCGAGCCCGTCACCCGCCACCTAGCCACGCAACCTGCTGGCAACACACGTGCGTAGGGCGCAGTCTCGCCGCGGCATGCGTGCGCTTCGCCTTCCCTCTCCCCAGCCGAGGAGAAGCAAGTGTTCACTTAGCCGTGACGTCACTGATATGCTAGAAAGCTCTGAGCAGCCGGCGCGCCGACAGACGTGTCTCGTCAAGTGAACACGCGTGCACAGATACCACAGGGTGATCGAAGAAAGGCAAGACCACCGAGGAAGAAGCCGCCTACAAGGAAGCTTGGCGCGTGGCTCAGCGGGACTACGATCGACGAAGGAGAGGCGATCCTGCCCATCGCGCCTAGGCCGCCGCCGACAAATGCCGTCGCCGAGCCGAGGATCCCGACTTTCGGGCCAGAGACAACGAACGCTGCCGACTGAATGCTCGGAAGCGGGAACTAGCTCCGCAGTCACGCAGCCTTGCACCACTAGTGCAAGCTGCCCATATCTTTTTTTTTTTCATTATCTATAACTTTCTGGGCTGGCGGCTGCTTCACATCCTAGAAGAGAAGCAGCACTTCCCTAAACACGCTAGGTAATAAATAAATTCAATGAAAGAAAATCGTCGGTCCTTCCACTCCTTGAAGATGGATGATAAGCGAAGCTTGTCTCTTTGTATACCTAACCATCCCCTTTGCCATCAACTTTATGTTTTCTTAAATGCATACGGCAGACATTGTGAGATCCTGACTGAAAGCTTACCATTACCATTGAAAAGGTGTACAATCAATGCATTATACTGGTGCTAACCATATGGGGCAGAAACTTGGACACTTACAAAGAAGCTCGAAAACAAGTTAAGGACCGCGCAAAGAGCGCTGAAACGAAGAATGTTCGGAGTAACGTTAAGAGGCAGGAAGAGAGTGGTGTGAATCATAGAGCAAACGGGGATGGCCGATATTCTAATTGACATTGAGAGAAAAAAATAGAACTGGGTAGGTCAAGTAGTGCGTAGGTTAGATAACCGGTGGACCATTAGTGTTACAGAATGCGTGCCAAGAGAATGGAAGCGTAGTCGAGGACGGCAGAAGATTACGTGGGGTGATGAAATTAAGAAATTCGCATGCGCCAGTTGGAATCGGTTGGCGCAGGACAGGGGTAATTGGAGATCGCAGGGGAGGCCTTCTTCCTGCAGTAGACATAAAATTAGCTGATGATGATGATGATGTGCCCTTGTGATTAACGAGAACTATTCAAAAATCGATGTAATCAGTCACTGTTCTTGCTCTGTTTCCAGTGAAACAAATGTTTATTGAACATAGGAAACTTCACCAGTCAATTTTTTTGCATGTGCACAGAGTAGCCTTATTATCGCTGTGGTATACTGTAAGGCGTTCGGTCATCTCGATTTAAAAAAAAAAATTAAATTATGGGGTTTTACGTGCCAAAACCACTTTCTCATTATGAGGCACGCCGTAGTGGAGGACTCCGGAAATTTGGACCACCTGTGGTTCTTTAACGTGCACCTAAATCTAAGTACACGGGTGTTTTCGCATTTCGCCCCCATCGAAATGCGGCTGCCGTGGCCGGGATTCAATCCCGCGACCTCGTGCTCAGCAGCCCAACACCATAGCCACTCAGCAACCACGGCGGGTGGTCATCGCGATGTCACACATGCCGCTTGCAAATGCCAAATCTGTATACGTACGTCTTATAGTAGTGGGTACGTTCGCCTGAATGCAATACCGAAGTGGGAAGCGTGACACTAACATTGAAGTCACTAAGCTGGCACCCTGAAAACGCTGTGCTTCTAATAGGTTGACCGAGTTTTAAACGACGCCTCACTGTAGGCGATGCATGCCTTGTTTCGCTCCGGCGCGTTGTAGCCGCAGCCTATCATTTGGCGCCAATGTCACATTATTACTATAGATTGTCACACAGCTCGATCTGGACCGGGTACAGTTGCACGTACGGTAACTCTGGATTGTGATTTTGCTCGATCTGCGCTCAGTCAATCGCGATCCGCGCATCGAGTTCGAGCTTCACGATCGCAATCGAAGGCTGTCGTCAGCACCTTCATACCAAGTGAGCTAAACTAACTCGATTCGAATTGTTGGACCATGTAGCAGTGACCATGCTTGATCGAAATTGAGAAATGTGATCCGGTCGCGCGCGATCTTGATTGAAAGTGACTGTGTGACACCGCGGTACTCTAACGTTCTGTGTGCTTCATCGTCGTCTGGTACGGCGGAAAACGAAAGCTCTTGTGGTTTTGAAGCAGTTGTAAGTAAAGCCCCTCGAGGGGCTTTAGTTGTAAGCGGTCTGTCATGGCTCTCTGCTGAACACGAAACCGGGACCTATATACTTGCCGACATAATCGGCGCAACTAAAAGTCGCTTCGCGCGGCAAGTGAGAGAAACGAGCCCTTATTTATCATGCATTTTTATTCGTCAGGTTATCCTCGTTAGCTTGCCGCCCTTTGTAAACGTCCGGTAAAAGCGTCGGGTTGTTGCCACGATGACTTGCGATTGGGCTTTTTTCTCCATTGACGAAATACTTAGACCATATCCTGGTTGATTCGTTTTGGACCTTTTCGGAGCCATCTGCAGCTGAAATGAGATTTATTATAACCACGCGATATGAATTTATATGAAGCGAATGTTCGTTTTTCATCACGTACAATGATCGAGGTTCATTATGCCCTTTTCACAAGATCTGATCTCTCTTGCGAATTCCTTTGCTTGCATATGCGTTTTGCTTTTGCAATGTTATTTTGCACATGTGAATTCGCAAGGAAAAATCGCACCATGTGAAACGGTGCCTCTGACGCCAGCGGCCCAAATGAGTATCGTCTATGAATTAGCGCTCGCCTGCATAAGATAAGCTTCCTCAGCATAAAATATTGCTCATCGGACACACCAGTGTAATCCTGATCATACCAAATGCTAAAGCTACAGTAAGCAGTCGTCAAATCAGCACAGTCTTAACAAATGTATTTTAGATCTTGAGCAGCTGACCCGGCCATGACCGCTGGCTTCGCGCAACAAGCTGCGAAAAGCGCACGTGTCGCACGATTTACGAAACAAACACTTCTCATAAATATGATGACAGAAGCTGACTTACTTAAATCCCCTCACAGCTGCGATCCAATTCTTTCGCCGTTCTAGTTCGTAAGGCCTGCTAGGAAACCTGTACAAATTTATCTCGGGCTGGCCTCCGTGGCTGTGTCTCTTACGCAGCAGTATCGCCAGTTCCACTTCTTTTTCGCACCTCCGTAATTTCGACGCTTGCCCATGAAGTGCATGCCATTGCACTGTCGCAAGACGTATAAAAAAAAAGGGGGGGGGGGTAGTAATGAACAAAGCAGAACGGCCCCAACCGTAGCCGACACGAAGTCCAGTGCGCGTGAAGGCATACGCGTCGAGCCGGCCGCGCCGCAGTGACGCCTTCCCTGTACTGTCGCTTCGCTGCAGCAGATGGCGCCAGAGTAGCCGCGAACTCGACTATACAGAGCCTATACAGCACGTGCTCTTCAATCGCCGCTTCAGGTGCGCATTGAAGAAATTGTACTAGCAAGATGGATATACTGGTTGTCTCGTTGAAGCCTTTGCGTTTGGCACGGCGTTGAATGGTGGCGCCATCTAGTGTGCTCTTGTCGAATGACGGCGGTTGCCTCTAAGTATTTGGTGCACACCATTGCGTCTTTTCCTGCCTTTTATATTTTCTCCCGTGATGAGACATATGACACATGAGAAGCTTAAGGCAAGATGACGCGAATCAGTTCAAACAAAACGCATAACTTGCAAAGTGTTGTTGTGACTACACATCTCGGAGGCGCACACACAAGAGGTTTCACAAACCACCGAAAATATTAAGCATAACTTGCTACTCCAAATAACAAAGAAATACAAAGAGCACCACGAACGAGCTTATTCATATTACGTTCCTTTATCCACGCTTTTAAACTACCGACTCTCGGAAAATCAAGAAGCGGCTGTACTCCACTTGAAACGAAAAGAAAAAACAACAATACAGTCAAAAAAGAAAAAGTGAATTGAAATATGGTGCTATGGTTATTACCTGTGAATATCACTACTCGTAACGCATTCTAATTTTCACAGGCGGAGAAGTGCACCTTAAGTAATTTTACATGATAACAATGTGTAGAGTCGCGCATTTAATAAAGCAACGATTATGAGACACAAATATGACTCATATATTAAGCAACACATCTAATTAAAAGATTACTGACCCTTGCTATGGATAAATGCCTGCACTGCGGTACGAACAGAATTAAATTAATTGTGCATGTTCTGTGCGTACGCAACTGCGAATAATGCGAAAGACCAAATATTGTATTGTGCGTGCGTGCCTATGTGTGTTTGTGTGTGCGCGTGTGTGCGTGCGTGTGTGTGTGTGTGTGTGCGTGTGCGTGTGTGTGTGTGTGTGTGTGTGTGTGTGTGTGTGTGTGTGTGTGTGTGTGTGTGTGTGTGTGTCTGTGTTCGTGCGTGTGCGTGTGTTTCCACTAATATGCCCTATTAGAAGTTTGCTGCGAATGTTCATTTTCTTACTTTCTCATAGAAAAATTATTCCCATTTTCTCAAAAGTCCCTGTGTATAGTACGGGCACCGCAACACATCATTAGGCATCGGCTCAGTATTAGCCAGTATGTATGAGAACTTTCAACGTGAGAAATTGATTAAGAAAATTACCTATTATCGTTCTGACTCATCTGTGTGAAAAGAAAGACAGACAAACATTAGGCTTTCTTTTCGTACTCCTTAATTTGTGCAATTTAGGCTTTGCTCAATAGAGCTTATTGCAAAAAATTTCTGCAAGGGGAAATGCTAGTACGACCCAACACGTGAGCCCAGATGCCCGAAGATCTAGCCTCTTTTCTTCCTTTCTTACAGAACTTGAGCGGCGCACAATATAAGAAAAGATTTGATAGAACTGAAAGGACACTTTAATGAATTAACAAATACAACAAATACAACTAATTCACTGCCCTGATTAACGGCGTCCAGTTATTAAACGTTCCCTGTCTCTCTCTCTCTCTCTCTCTCTGAGTTTTTGGACACATGCGCACAAGCCCGGGTGACCCCGGCATGAATTATACGACCCCAAGAGCAAATCAGGCTTAGCGACGTTCCTGTCGATCGAATCAGCGCTCGTGGAAACAATCAGCGACAGCCGGTCTTGATTGGAATGCCACACCCAACTACTTTGTTCGCAAGGAACGGTGCTTTTGTTCTTCGTATTTTTCTTTTCTCTCGCTCTTTCTTGCTCCATCCCGCGGGCTACACGCGTCAGTGGGGGCCGCGTCATCCAGTGTGACGAGAGCTGGGCTTCATATCGCGGCTCCTGTTTCCTTATTAGCGCGCCCAGCACGGACCTTCCCCTCTTCTTCGCACCGGCAGCTCTCTGCGGATTGATATCCAGCGCAGCGGCGGCAGGGCGCCATTCATTTCCCCCCGGCGTCGCCGGGACCCCATCCGAGCGCGTGCCGTCTTTCTCCATTTCCTGGCCCGCTTCCTAGGGCGCCGGCATCGCGCCGCAGCCGGCAGGCTAAGCCCATGCAGCCGCACTCCCAAATATCATCTACCGCGTCGCCCGAAGAAGAGAGCGTCGTCGCGCGGAGATTGGACGGCGAGCGCGTACTGGCCGAAGCACTGGCGGTCGGCCGAAGGGAGACGCGCCGCCACCGTCACCGCGTCGCTGGGGAAAGGGGGGGTATTCGAGGCTCAGCGGAGCAAAAAGCAATTTGAAGCCCGGCGACCCCATCAGAGCGGCCATCCCGCTGGCGGCGCCGGACGACGAAGGCGACGTCCGGGGACCCGCGTCCCCAAGGGACGACTCGGCGGGCCCGCTCCGGCGAGCTGCGTCGAATGACTCACGTGATTATGGGGAGCAAACTGCTTTCTAATTGGACCAGTTATCGCTTCGGCCGCACTGACAGTGCGCTGGACGGTGCCTGCAGAGAGGGGCGCGTATATACACTGCGGTGGTCGGGCTTCGCGCGCTGGTCGCCCTTGTTCCCACGCAAGCCTGTTCGGAAGCCCCCCGCTCACTGTTCTCTTTTTGACGAGCATGAAGGAACCGTTACGCCGAGACTGCTCGAGGTTTGTTAGCGAGCGTATGGTAAGCGTTACACGCGTTCGAAAGAAAAAGCAAAGAGTCTTTCCAATGAACATAAATTCGCCGGGGAGCATGCTCTGTGACGGCAGCTATACGAGCACGCCCTGTAGCGACATAAAGGAGCGAAACGTGACTCGCCTGAGAGTGACCGAGGGCGTTGTTTCCAAAGTCTGCGCCGAGCGCGCTTGTTTGCTTGCAAAAATATTATCCCAGTTTGTGAAATGAAAGCCGCCGTTGCTTCAGCGCAGTTCGGCTGAGATCCCGCAGGTGCGGCCGCGCGAGCTTGTTTTCTCTCCCGCCGGACTGTGCGTTTTGCCGGGGGCGTGGTTGGTCGCGTGCCCTGGTCGGACTTGCATTTTGTAATTAAATATCCGCTCCTCTCCTGTGCCCTCCGTCTCGATGCATCTTTCGAGCGATGCAACTACGGTGCCTTTGTTATCGTTCTTCCTCACTTTTCACTCTCAAGAAGGTTTTGTTGAATTACTGAAATATGTCGTTGCCGCTGAATGAAATTAGTTTCACGCTTGTGACTCGAAAAGTAAGAACGGGCAATGCATGAAATTAGTAAACGCTCTGAGTAATCAAATAAACGCTTTGAGGGCTTAATGAGGATAGGTTTCCTTTTTTTAGGGGGAGTTTTGTGTCGTAGCAGCACAAAAAGAACAGTGAAAACGTTTGACGGCGTAACTAACATAATTGCGAGAACGTATGATAGGGCCAGTAATACCTTTCCTGCACATTGTTCGCATGAACTTTTGTAAAAAAAAAGTATTTTGGTTTTGTAAACGCGTCGGAAATGTTTTTTTTTCTTACATGACTAACACCATTCCTGCTTACAGGTAAGAAAAAAAACACATTTCCGACGCATGACTAACACCATTCCTGCTTACACCCAGACAATTTACTGGTTAACATCCCTGCCTTCCTATATTACTCTCTCTCTCTCTCTCTCTCTCTGCTTACATGCTCTCTGAAGTTCATCTCATAATGCTGTTTCATGCGATTAATGAATGAAATGTGGTTTACGGTAAAGAAGGAAAGATTTTGTTGGCTATATATTTAGAATTATACCCGCTTTTCTAATTCGCTCCTCGATACGAAGCGAAGGAGAAAATGGCAATTGGCTTATGCAAATGTGCTTCCGTATGTTTCTCTTGCACACGCTATCATGAGAACTGAACTTACCGGGATGAAATTCTGTCGTGGTCTGATTGTTCTCGATGGGTCCCTTCTCGTAGAAGAAGCAGGGTATTAAATTGTGAGCATATAAAACCGCATAATTATAGTTACCCCAAAGAACGCATGATTATTTGCTCTCTCTGTTGTTCCGAGTGTGGCCTACATGACAAAAAAGCACGAACTGAAGTTATCTCTTTCTTTCTTTAAAAAAAGAAGCTTAACAATGCAAATTGCAGTTTGCACGCAAGTTCCCAAAGGCAAGGATGGCACTGACAAAACCAGCAGCGGTCTCGCTCGTTACCATTGTTCCGTCATCGCATTGAGCTTCCTCTGCGGATTTTCGGCTGTTCTATCGAATGATGCGAAAAAGGACACATCCCAGAGCCCTCACTCACCACCTCTCAGGGACATGACGTCACTGTCTCTGTACATCGACGCGAATCATCAGTCAGGCCGCCGTCATTCCATTCATGGCGGCACTGCTTCCACGGCTGTGGGGCACCAGCCACGGAAGAGCATGCGGCCCTTAAATGGAGTGCGCGGTGCACGAGAGTTGCCTCCGCCCACTCCGGGTTCAGCTGCCGATCCATCGCTCTGTCTCTTATACGTATTCTCTGGCTAACGGTTTTTAGACATGTGATCGTACCACGACCTCTGCTCAAAATGAACCCGCCCTCTCCACTTTGTTCTGCCGCGAGGCTCGCGATGACGAGCACTTCTGTCGGGCACTAATAATGTGGTCGGGATGAGCGCATACGTGCCGTGACGCTGATATCTATCTTTTATTTTACTGCAACAGCATGAGACGGCTACCGCGGGTTTACTCGTCCGATAGTCCCCCCTTCTTCCTCTTTAGGAGCTCGAAACAGTGCTTGTCTGTGCGTCCGAGCCTGCCTCCAATCGTTTAATTAGTATAGGACGTAAATCGTTTAATTAGTATAGGACGCGAACACATCGCGCAGTATTTTACTGCCACAGCCTTTAACCGCTTCCACGCCACACGCTACTATCCTGAATTCCGACCAAAACTGACCGAGTTCGTTTCACTGCGGAATCTGTTAGGCCTTTATTTAAACAAAATCTAATTTATTGCAAAAGTAAAACTTAACAACACACACACACACACACACACACACACACACACACACACACACACACACACACACACACACACACACACACACACACAAAGAAATATCGTCGACGGGAAATAAAAAATTGACGAAAAATGAAAAGCACTGTCGACGAGCTCAGCTCGTCTTTTGCCAGAAGCGCGCGGACGAACCCAGCTCATCCGTGGCACGGAAGGATTAGCCCAAAAGAGCATTTGCTCCGTTCGTGCCGCGCTGTTCATGGTTATGCCACCACCGTCACGTCATCGTCCTTGCTTGTGGTCGTGCTACTGTCGTTGCATGCAGTTCTCGGCCTGTCCATGAAATTGCTGGTACTTCCGCGCAAATTTGGGAGCGCTGGTGGTATGCCGAGGGAGCGATTGCTGTTTTAGTTTAGTTCAGAGCTTCAGTAATTAATTTTTTTTTTCGAGCAGGCGCTGTTCCTACGAGAATTCAGAGTATACAAAGCGAGTGACTTTACTGTATTTTGTCTCGGCTTTCAAATACCAGCTTTGCGATAACGACCTAGCAGTAGCGGTATGCCGAAAAAATACGAAACTTGGTGAAGTGCACACATCGAGCGTTTCACTGAAGCATAACGTTATGGACACTCAAAATAATATTTTTGGGACGTTACTGTTTCACCCAGTAAAGGGAAAATATTGCGCCAGGGAGTATTTGTTACGGCAATATATGTTTTAAAGGATTACGCAAGCTGAACTGTTTGCGTCACAAAATAAAATAAAAAAGAGAGAAGGTATTGCGAATGCGAAGTTTGCGCTCTTCCGTTATCCCAAGTAGAGTGACATGGTACGGCCACTTGTACCATGCATAAAACTCGCTACTTTATTAATTTGTTCTTCGCATGACCCTACATTCTATAAAAAAGGTATGTTTATAAGTGATACAATTACTAATAAATTAAATCCTAAATAGGCCACAAATGCCAGAATGACAAAAATGGAAGATTCTAGCACCATAAAGCAAAAATGTTCTAAATAACAGCAAAATAGTAAGTATTCGACAACTGCTAATGCATGTTGCACAAATTTGTTTGACGTTGAAAAACTATATATCTGTATAGATGTGCTGTCTTTCGCATGTTCACATACATTCGATAAATAACTTTTAAAGCACCAATATCGCAATTAGAATGCAGGCAGTTAAGTACGGGTACATTGTGACAAAACCAATACTTTTAGTTTTTCAAACTGTTGCGCATGTCATTTTCTCCCAGTCTCTATTTTTCCGCCACAGATATTTAATCTTTATTAAAATAAGTTAGAAGTTTAATTTGTTTTTTAACTTGTTTTTGTCATCCTTCTCCAGCTATGTTTCTCTGTCTTATGGAGCTTCCTTCATGTCCTTCTCCGTATTGCAATCTCAGACTATTTTATTGTGCGAGAAAGCCTTGCTGTAGTTTCTTAGCATCAGATTTAGTTTCTTCACATCGCCTTTATGGAAATGGTTTTTTTCACAGATTTTTTTTTCTAAACTGTTGGCGCATCGATGAATGTCTCGAGTAATAGTTGTGGTAGGGAGTTTGAATCTAGATTTAATGGGTCACCGTTTGGTTCCACACACCGGCTATCACGTGCTCGATATACGTTTGCTGTTGGGCTAGTTGCCAGCAAGTTAGGGATGGGAACGCGCGGAAAAAAAGAAGAAACAGAGACATTAAGGAAAGAACAAAATATTTCTTTTTATTTAATGCAATAAAATGCGCAAAGAAAATGCAGGGTGCAAATTTATTTATTTCAGATTATTTGGCCCATTGAGGTAAATCATCTGAAACTGGAGCTGGCATGCCTGTGTGATTCAGGCCGTACACCCCTTCATCCGGACGTGCAATATTGTTGATGTTTAATGGAGTGCAGTATCTCCCAATTTCCTTCGTTTGAACGTCAAGCGCAAGGAGATTACTCGTAGCGAGTCTTAGTGCCCTATTTCTTACAAATCAACAACGACAGACAACGTAGTCCTCGTAATGTTCTCATTCATGGAGGTACAGCAAATGCTGGCTTCGAAAGTCGAGTCAGGTCTTTGCCTAGTCTGTCCATGAACTGAGTAAAATGCAGAATAGAATTATCCCCAATTTCATGGTCTGCTTAAGTACACGCACATTAAGGGGCAAAAATTCACTGCTAAATCTATACCTAGGCCATAAGCTTGGTTCTTGGCGTCGGAAGAAAGCACGCAATCCTGGAGTTTCATTTTAAGTTGTCATTGTAATGGCACAAAACCGGCTCGAAGGAGATATAAAAATGTATTTTATTTTATTTCAACGTACCTTACAGGCCCCAAGTGGGGCGTTGCTCAACAAATGACAAGAGAAAACCAATACATGAGAGCTAGAAATGTTTACAATGATAACGTGCTTGCAAAACAGCGTTACAAATAAAAACGCCAAAGCAATACAAAGAGTTGTCAGGAAAGGAAAGAAAAGTACAGTTCACGGTAACATAAGAAGCGGCGTATCACTCGCGCAAAATAACGCACATAGCGCGAGCACACAAAACAAACAAAATTGAAACAACAAATTGAAAAAAAAAATGGAGAGAGAGCCATAGCACATATGTGACATTCATTATGTGACATGACATATGTACAGATGAATATATTTGTTATGATGAAAACTGCGGGTTTAGTAGTCTGAATTTATCATGGCTCATCTGCGCGACAGGGCTGTTAGGAATCGAATTCCATAACCTAACTGCTCGTGGTAGAGCCGAGAAGTTAAATGCGTTAGTGTTATTATAAATCATTATAAGGTCGTCGTGATGTGCAAGACGCGCGTTCCAGTGGCAAGCTTGATGGCTTAATTTGGTGAACATATCTATGAAGCAAGGACAGGAGTGCTATGTCACATCGGCTACTCAGTGATTGAAGGGAAAGGTCGAGTTTTATTTGAGTAATGCTTGTCTGGTAGCTGTAATTTCGGGAAATGAATCGACTAGCTCGGTTTTGGATGGCTTCTAACATGCGGATTATGTATCCATGGTAGGGCGACCATATAGGGGACGCGAACTCAACCTGAGGGCGTACAAATACTAAGAATGCTGATTTACGGATGTTAGACGGGCAGTTATGCAAGTTGCGACGCATACACCCAAGAGGTTTAGAAGCGTTTGCGCATATGGCTGCGATGTGAAAGGCCCAGAAAAGGCTCCCCCCCCCCCCCCCCCCCGCTGTAAGATTTACGCCTAGATATTTATATACTGATGCCTGATATACTATATTTGTATTTATATAACAGCAAAAGCTATGAATTGATGTTTTTTTCGCGTAAATGTTATTAGTTTGCATTTCGACGAGTTAAGTTTCATTTTCCAGTCTTCACACCATTTGGTAACGAGATGAAGGTCCTCTTGAAGAATGCGATGATCAGCAAGGCTGCGAATTTGTCGATGTAATATACCATCAGCGGCATGCACAAACACGCATGCAGGATGAGATGTTATTGGGCAGATCATTTATGTAAACAAGAAAAAGCAAGGGCCCTAGTACGCTGCCCTGCGGTACACCGGAACTGACATATGCAAAGGGTGACGTAAAATTATTAACGATTGTAAATTGCTGACGATTTTTTAGAAAGCTACGAATCCTGGAGAGCGTTAAGTAGTCTAATTTGAGAACGGATAACTTGGAAATTAAACGGCAGTGAGCTACATGGAAAAGTCGAGAAAAATGCAATCTCTTTGAAGGCTACGGTCCATGTTAAAATGCAAGTCTGTAGTAAATTCTAGTAACTGCGTCTCGCATGACAAGCCTTTTCTACGCCCATGTTTGTTTACATTCAATGACTGTGTCCTGTATTCGACCAATTACTTCTCCTTTATTTTTCACTACAAGCACCTGAGCTTACGAGAGCCTTTAGGGCAGCTAATCTTAAACCACCAAACAAAACCTTGCTGGGTACAATGTGTTAGTTGCTGCATTATCATCCTGCAAACTTCGAGAGTTTGCAAACCACAAGAACTCGACGTTTCACTACCAGTGATACGATATTGTTAAGTGCGGAAAGACACAAACAGGGCAACTAATTACAATGCACAATACAAGAGAAGCGCAGCCAGAGACCCAGATGGAAACCAGTTCGTGCCAAACTCAGATCCCCGTCTTCGTTTTCCCTTGCGCCATGCCTCTTAAGCGCCTGTTGTATCGTAACGACATTTGCTGGAAAACTACACCGTATCTCACACTGCAAAAGTCGACGTCGAGTCCTTGCAGCAAGCATATTTTACTGAAGAAGGCTGAAGACTACCAGCAGCGATAAAAGTTCGCCATATTCCTGCACATGAGTCAATCTTGCATCTCGGTTTATGGAGCGTCATTCCCGAGTTTGAGATGTCATGGCATATGAAGCGGTCTACCTTCCCATTTTCCTCCAGTAGACAAACAAGCACATTGTGTATGGGTGCATCAAGTTGCTTCCATACATGTGCATGCGGTTGTGCGTGCGTGCGTGCGTGCGTGTGTGTGTGTGTGTGTGTGTGTCTGTGTGTGTGTGTGCGCGTGCGTGCGTGCGTGCGTGTGTGTGTGTGTGTGTGTGCGTGTGTGTGTGTGTGTGTGTGTGTGCGTGTGTGTGTGTGTGTGTGTGTGTGTGTGTGTGTGTGTGTGTGTGTGTGTGTGTGTGTGTGTGTGTGTGTGTGTGTGTGTGTGTGTGTGTGTGTGTGTGTGTGTGTGTGTGTGTGTGTGTGTGTGTGTGTGTGTGTGTGTGTGTAATCCAAAGCGAGGCAGCGAGGTAAGATAGAAATTGTATTTAATGAAAATGTTTAACGTTGCTTATAAAGGTTATGGCCTAGATTTCGTTGACGTGCTTAACCTGCATCTTGCCGCTAGTGGGAGACTGAACTAACCACAGGTCCTTACGTCTCCTAAGAAAGTGGTTGGAGTGAGTGGCCTTCTGACCACAAGTATGCGTATTGAAGCGGGCTTCAAAGAGTCTACGCGTAAACTTGATTTTAAATAACGGTCACGGCACTTTCGCGTACAAAAAATCGATGTGTCCTCTGTGGCAATTGGCTCGACTAATCCTCACTACTAACCTTATCTATTTCTTCTTTCTCTTTTTCCTTTCTCTTTTTTCTTTCTTTTTTTCTTACGCATTCGCTCTCGTTCTCCCTCACACTTTCCAATTTAAGGTAGGAGGGCACCACAATACGAGCCTAACCATGCAAACTTTGGAGGAAACACGGATTTCAAATTACCGCGAGACGACATGTCACGTCGCGCCATTAAGCTGTTCGTTGTCAGGAGAGAATAATGGCGGCATTAGAAATTAAAAGCGGAGGCTGCCTAATGGCGATCTTGCGCAAAGCACTGGCTCTCACGGGCACGCAATAACGGGAGCGCAGTGAATTGCGTCGAGCGAATGAAGTTAACTGAAATGAGAGAATGAAAGAATACAAACTCCTTTAATTTTTGCCTCCTGTAAAGGCTGCACCACCCAATGCATGACCGTAACAGGAGAAGTAAATTTTTAGTGGAAAGACCAGCATGGATTAGTGCAGTTAAAGAGCGCTGAGAACATATAGTTGTGTTACACGTGCGCTAGTGTATCTGTATAGTTAGTCGACCACTCAACAGCTACTATACACAGAAAAGTGAACCGCGCCAGCATACGCGGAGAGTGGACAAAGTAAAGAACGAATCAGCGGCTACAGAGACAAATGAAATATCGTCGCAACGCAAGCGGACATGTGTCGCGTTAGCGTATAACGAGATTCTATCGACGACGTTCAAGAATTAGTTTTGAGGAAATATAAGCACGGCCGGGGCTTGAAAACAAAACACATCTAACTAAAGAGTCATCGCTGACAACACTATTCAGCTCGTGTGTGCCGTAGATCTCGCGTTACTACATAGACATGATGTCTCAAGATTTACTACTAGAATTTATATAGATTAAAAAAGAGGATCCATTATAACAGCCCCAAGCATAATGGCGCTGCGGTAATGTTATCTCAATTTCAGTGTATTTTGTGCTCCTAGAAGAGATCCCTGTGCCGTTATATCTTATTTCCCTCACTCTCCTTCCTCCCACTGTTCCTCCTGGAGAAGACTAGCTAAATGTTTTTCTTTTGGCGTACAATGCGATTCGCGGCGCTTCCGAGGGTGCAGCGAGGGGGGAGGGCTCGCTGTAGCCGCGCTGCCCCACAATCGGCCGGCGACCACTAGAGCCACGATGGAGGAGCTTCAATGGGCGCGTTCCGCCAAAGCCCCACGTGCCAGCGGTCGCCGGAAAGACTAGATTAATTGCCGCGGCAGCGGTACAGAAGCCCAGCGTCGGCGTCCTTGTAAGTGCCTCGCCCACGCAATGTGCTGGCTCGTCGCCGCCGTTTTCCAGCGAGAGGGGAAAATGGGAGAGAGGTGCTCTGCTAGTCGGACTGTCTTTATTTATTTGATTTTCTTATGTTTTTTTGTCCCCATGTTTTCACCATCGGTGTGCCGGCATCACCGCTGCGGCGGTCACGCGGCGGAGGTGCACTCGTCTGGCCGCCGCGAGGAACGAGAGCGCGTGCCAGCTGGCGCACGTGAACGTGCAGATAAGCGACGGTCGTCACGCATCGCGTGCCCTACGCTAATGGAGAGCGACGACGGTTGCGCTTCGCGCGCGGCAAAAACAAACTGGAGCACCACAACCACGTAACGACCGGCGACGACGAAAGCGAGCGTGAGGCAAAAATCGCGCGGCCGCCGTCGTCGCCGCCACCGCAGCGCCATCTGTCTCCTTCCAAGCCGCCGCCGCGCCCTTTCTTGCGCTTCTTTCTTTCTCGCGGCGCGCGCGCGATGCCTGCTGCCGCTGTTGCTGCTTGCTTCCGGTACTCTCGCCGTGCTCTTGGCGCGCTTCGCGGCGGTGCCGCTGTCGTCTCCTGCAGCGAGGGCTGTTGCTGCAGCGACGTGTTCGCGAAGATGTTCGAAACAGCGACGCTCTATTGGGCAGAAAAGAAAAACACAAAACAACGAAAAGCGAGAAGCAGCGCGTGCGAGCCTTCTTTTTCTTTTTCGTAATGTAATTGTAGCGTGTTAAATGGAATGCATAATTATTGCCGCAGCATATTCCTTACGTTTATCTTTAATGCTCATCGCCTTACAGACAAGCGTTTCTTTTTTTCTCGCCTTACGTCTTTTCTTCTCTGAGCACAACTTCGGTCATCTTTGTGCATGGTAGCTTGTCCTTATAAATCTGCTTACACCACTAGTTAGGGAGAAGCACGCAGCTAGCATCAGAATTTTGTTAGACCGAAGGTGCTGACTTTAGATAGAAGGTAGAGGGGGAGGAAAGAGAAAAGTAGAAGGCAGGGAGGTTAACCAGAATAACGTCCGGTTGACTACCCTACACCAGGGGAATGGGAAAGGGAAAACAAAGATCACAGGGAAAGAGAGGAAGGAAGGAAAGAAGTCACTACACATAGGTATTTGGCACAGTATGTCCGGTGAACTGTACTTCGATTTTGAAAAGATCAGTAAAGTAATAATTGCAATATCCGGTATCTATTTTTCATTAACAGGTCCTAACCACGGCCGTACAGTAACTTAGTTGGTGTTCAATTCATATAAGCAAGGGCACTGAAGCCTGCAGCCTGCGACGTCAATACACTGATACAGTGATATTGAACGTCAGCAAATTTTGTCATAGAAACAGAGCTGCCAGTGCTCTCGCTCTCAAAGTTATCTAATGCGTTGTTGATCAGACCTTTCAAATCTGAAAATGTTGCACGGTGGCAGTCATGTGAAACCTTTTCTGGGAAATATCTCGGTACAAGAAAAATTTACAGGGTCTCTTATATTATCACTAAGACGACTTGAAGGTGACAGCCCAAGTGCCGATGCATTAAAAAGGGACGCGTGACGTACACATCCCCATTAATTCGCTTAGTCTACTTCGCTCAGGCATCCCTCTTAATTCGCTTACTCATCCTCTTAATTCACTTAGTCATCCCCCTTAATTCGCTTCGTGTACTTCGCTTAGTCATCCCTCTTAATTTCAAAGCTCGAGGGTTCGACTACCACCCGAGGTCGTGGGTTCGAGGGCCTTCATTAACTATATCTTAATTACATGTGCCTTCATTAACTTCTCCTACCGCCAAAGGCGATGGGCTCGACTTCCACCAGAGGTCGTAGGTTCGGGTGCCTTAACTCTATCTTAATTAACTGTGCCTGAATTATCTTCGTCTTTGTGGAACCACCAAGCACAGCTCCCCGTTGTTCAGGAGCTGCTGAATACGCCGATGCGCAGGCGGGACGAGACGGCGAAGTAGAGCCACTTTGATTGTCGCATATGGCTTTCCCTGATGTGGCTGGGCGAGTATGTCGCGTATCTAGGCCATGGCCTGTAGCGGCAAAGCTTCAAGCGGGAGTTCATATTTGCGAAACTGCGACGTGACGCGATGACTGCGGAACTTGTTCTGAGCTTGTATCGACCACAACGTGGGAACGGCGAGCCATAGCTGTGGTAGTGTAATGTTAGCTGTAGCTCCTATAACACCCGTAGAAGGTACGTGACCGGTTGCAGAGGTAGTAGGAGCAGAGCTGAGGTCGTCTGGAGTCTCAGTTTGATCAATTGAAGGTCGCGTTCGTATTCCGGGTCACTAGTAAGTGTGGAACCAAACACAGTTAAGAACACGGGGTTTTATTTGTAGGTCCCTTCACTTGATCTACTTCACCTTCGAACTCCTCTTCCTCGTCACCTAAGCTGTGCCCCACTACTCGCTCATGTGTAAAACCAGCGACGCGCCAGAAGAAGAAACGTTCGCCACACCTACATTAACACCGATGGTCGTGGCTTCGACTACCACCAAAGGTCGTTGGTTCGAGTGCCTTAACTCTATATTGATTACCTTCGCCTTCATTAACACCAAAGGTCATGGGTTCGACTCCCACAAATGGTCGTGGTTCGGCTCTCACCAAAGGTCGTGCGTTGGAATGCCTTAACTCCATCTTAATTAACTGTGCCTGAATTAACTTCACCTTCATTAACACCAATGGTTGTGGGTTCGACTACCACCTATGGTCGTGGATTCCAGTGCCTTAACTCTACCTTGATTAACTTCGCCTTCATTAACACGAAAGGTCATGGGTTCGACTCCTATAAATGGTCGTGGTTCAAAGCCCACCAAAGGTCGAGGGTTCGTAGCCTTTTGGTACATTTCGTGTCATCGACGCGTTTTCGTTCAAAGTCGACTGACCGATAAGACATGTAAGACTTCCGCCTTAATAAGACGTGACTCCGTATTCCTCATAAACCCGAGCATTCGTTAAGGCTGAACCATGTTTTCTTGTATTGATTCCAGGCCAGTCTTCCCTTTTTAGCTCGCTCCATTCATTTTCACACCTGACTGCTGGGATTAATGGTGTTGACTGGCGTCGCGTCCAAAGCATACATTCGCACATTGGGACGCTCAATCAAGACCGTTTATTGTTGTCTAACTGACAAATCAAGTAAATGGTTGATAAATCGTGCGCGCTATACCTTCCTGTACTGGCACCGGCCGTGCCCTAATCTCGCTTGCTCATGAGGGGGACATGAGCCGTACAATATCGCTTCCAAATTATTGTGTTAAACATGCCGGAAGATGAATCTTGTGTCTAATATGATTTACAAATGGCTGCTCTCCCGTTGTTTGCACTGTCATGGCCGGTACGACTGGCGTTCTGAATTCATCAGTGTAGATATTTGGGCTTGTTGATGTAACATTTTAAAGTTCTTCTAGCGCAAAATACACGAGGACGCAGAAGAGTAAACAGACACACACATGCGCTAATTTCCAGCAACAATTTTATTCCGGGATGGACGCCACTTTTGTACCCTCACATTTTCTCGCTTTTAAGCGCGTGTCTGCTGACAAGGTAAGAGATCAAATGATAGTACAACTCACTTGTAGACTGGGCATAAACTGTTATGTTTAACGCATGCGCTGAAATTCCAACTCTTCGATAGTGAAAAGGAAGACTGGCTAACAGAAGCATTGCCAAACTCTTCAATGCGAGCACTTTCAATGATGAGACGTGTGAATTCGCATTTGCTTCTCCTGATAATAACTGTATCTTCAAATCGCGCAACCCATCACGTAACATCTTCACATTCTTCTTGAAAACAATGAGAGATGCAGTCAAGAAATGAAAGGAAATCATCAACATATCGTAATGCTCTGTAAACTGAGGTTCCCTTGAACGTCTCTGCCAAGACTCTACTTTTGCAAGGTACAGGTTGTTGAGGACGGGTGCCAGTACGGGTGGCGCTTATCGCATAACCTGAAGAAGGTAGGACGATGTGGAAAGGTTGACGTAGTATTCACTGCTCCAAACAAGCTTATCAGCTTGTGTGCAAGAACAAAACCATATAGTAAAACAAAGGACGCGTGCAAAACGCAGCACAGAAAAGGGTACGTTAACTGTAGGACCTGTGTCATTTACCGAATTCCATTGCCCTGTGGAAAGAGTTATGTAGGACAAACAGGCAGATGCATTAATCATAGGCTTCGGGAGCACTCCAATAAAGTTAACAAGGCTGCGCCAGAGGGCTTCCTCGCAATTCATTGTCATAAGTGCGGATGCGTTGCGCGATTTGAAGATACAGTTGTTATCGGCAGAAGCAAATGCGAATTCACACGTCTCATCATTGAAAGTGCTCGCATTGAAGAGTTTGGCAATGCTTGTGTTAGCCAGTCGTCCTCGTCACTATCAAAGAGTTGGAATTCCAGCACACGCGTTAAACATAATAGTTGTTGCCTAGTCTGCAAGTGAGCTGTACTATCATTTGCTCTGTTACCTTGTCAGTAGACACGTGCTTAAAAGCGAGAAAAATTTGAGCGTATAAAAGTGGCGTCCATCGCGGAATAAAATTGTTGTTGGAAGTTAGCGCCTGTGTGTGTCTGTTTACTTTTCTGCGTCCTCGTGTTTTTTGCGCTAGAAGAAAAACTTCAAAATGTTCTCAATTCGCCGCATTAGTGTCACTGGCTGTCTTGTTGCTGGTTTTTGGCGAACGTTGAACGTTGCCGTCTAGCTACTGACTCGAAAGCACCGGATAATTTTATTCTACAGTAACTGATTTTCGTTTTATTTTTATTTGAATAGCAGCCCGCAGGCTACGAAGTATCACTTACCATCGCGCTTCCGTTATGTCGTTGTTGTTGTTGCATAAAGATAAATAAGAGTGTAAAACCAACAAAGAACCGTTTCTTGAACTCGGGGTGCGAAAATTAAGAGAGTTGAAAAAGGATTTCTTGGGTTTTACGTGCCAAAAACCATGATATATTTATGAAGCACGCCGTTGTAGGAGACTCCGGATTAATTTTGACCACCCGGCGATTTTACAACGTGCAGCCAATGCACGGGCATTTATGCATCTCGCCCCCATTTAAATGTGGCCACCTCGGGGAGGATTGGATCGGGCTCTCTCGGGCATAACAGCGCAACGCCGAAGCCTCTAGGCCGCCATGCCGGGGGTTGAATAGAATTAGCATCATACAGAAATAGTCAATTGCGCCGCGTTCTCATCGCATACAACACTTCTGCTAATATTACGAACGTTTGTGTTACTTTACTGCGACGACAAAAAAAAAACAGCTTTATTTTCATTCGTAAGGGGACGGACACTGTCATACACTTCCATTGCAGTAAAACTGTATAACACACGTCTATGCATAGTAAAAACTGAATTACCGTGTAAGGTTTGTCCTTTGTGAAGGAAGAGAAAAAAAAAGAAAGGAAGGTCTTGGGTGGAATCAATAGCCGCTAGAGTATTTCAGTGCTCACAAACTTAATGTTATTCGTACGTAGTCTTGGTCTGCGGCTGTATCCCCGGCTTGCGCGACAAGTTATTTAATGATCAGTTTTATCCAATACTTTACGTCGAATACAGTCAGGAGATCGAGCCAGGTCACTTACTCTTTGTCCGTCCGATCCATTAGGATGTGTCATGGGTCGTTGGGTCGAAATCCATGCAGCATCGTTTAACTAGTATAATATACGGATAAAAGAAGCAAGGTTTTTTTGCTAGATGAGTTCGAAAGAAGGTTTGCTCCGTCCGTTCCGTTACGCCGCATCGTGTGTCGTCGAACCACCGTCGTCATCATTGTCGTCGTTGTCGCTGTTATTGTCCTCGTCGTCGTGTTTTCGTCGTTGCCTAGAGTTCGAGAGGCTTGCACAAAATTGCAGGAGTATTTCACAAAATCGAGGCTGTCGAAGTAGTCGGAGAAGTAAGTGCTTTCGCAATAAATAAGTTTTGAGCAACAGGAATCGCTAAGTCCTCGGATTTTTTTCATCGTTATTCCAACACCCCGGCAAATAGAGAGAAAGAAAGATCGTATAACTCTTTCCCCATTGTGAAATCTATATTTCGAATATCCACAATCTCACCCTATTAGCAAGCGCAACCATAATAAGCAGGAAGAGGAGTTATGTGCAAATACATATAGACAAGCTGCAAAAATTGGCGGCACGGAATCGCTGTGGCGCTGATCCGAATCTCAGTCAGGCAAAATAGATTCTAGTGCTTGTTTGCGTGTCGTACACGAATGAACTTGGGGTCGGACCCAAGCGCAGTCAGAACGAACTCCACTGTCACGAGCTTCGTCTAAGAGCAAATAGAGACTTTTTGGGCAAATTTTTTCTGAAGTTTTCTGCCAGGCATTTCTATTCGGACTGCAAAGTATAACTAAGAAGCCGAAAAATTGATGCTCTTCATTGCCGGAATCCTGCGCCACGACATCCCGTTTTTATCGAGTGTGTAGCTTGTCTGCATCGCAACTCGAATAAGCGCTCGTGCGTGTGGCCGACACGAAGGAAGTAAACATTAAAATAAGGCAATAAATTCGATAGTCTGTCACTCATACCTTAAGCACTTTCATTTTCCTTTTTTCAGCTCACTCATTATTAAGATGTGTTCAGATTTCTGAAAGTTCCAGTTCTCACCGACAGCCTTCGAGGCAACGTCACTGGGGCCACACTTATACCGTATGTAAGTCCCTGCGCGCAGCCCTGTTTGGCGTGTCACCTTTGAAACGGACACTAAACAGGCTTGGCAGACTTCCCGCCTGGCCTTTCTCCCCTGCACATGTGCCAAACCAATGTCGTTGTCGCTGTTTCGCCCTAACGTGAGGGTCGAAGAAGACGCCATCGGTCCCGAGAGGCTCCGCGCTTTGCTTACTCATGGAGGCGCCGTTGTCTGGAGCGGTGACTCTGCCGGCGCGGAAAAGCAGAAAAGACCGCCGCCACGTTGTAGTTCTCTGACATACTCTCGCTTATCCGTTAGGCCCTGTGGAGGCTGCTAGGCACCTCGTACAAGTGCTAAGCACAAAGATTAACAAAGATGGCGAGTTGTGAGAAAGCACGGAGCATGATTCTGTTTCTTCAAAGGCTTGTCCAGAGTGCATTCTTTAAGGTGACGCTTCGGGTGTTTCGTTCGAGAGCTCCTGAGATAATTCGCGTGGTTTCGTTGTTCGTGAGGTTGACCGCTAGATTTCTCGTGCGTGGAATTGAGTATGTGGACATATAACGATGCTCGTCGATATCTCCACGCTGTCAGTTATTTCTCGCTTGTGCCCCTCTCACGTTCAGGCTAGCCCTTCTAGTTATTTATTTTTTCGTCTTCGCAATCAGTTTATTATTCTTATCATTATTATTACATCCTAGGTTAATTACAGCATGTAGTATACGACTGATACTATATAGTATCATATAGTATAGAAGTATATAGTAGACGAGGGCCCCGAAGTACATGACATTAACTGGACCCTCGGTGAAGGTTACGTATAAATAATACAAGGATTAGCAGTAGTGCGAACAACAGAACCGATATATCATGTAAGAAATAACAGTAAGCATAGCGGAATGAAAAAAAAATACATGAGAACGGCTGAAAGCAAAAAACGAAGAACTTGAAAAATAAATACAGTACATAGAAACACAAATCAAGTACAACTAGAGAAGCACGAACATCAAAAATTTTCTAATAATATTTTAACGAATTTTTAAATGAAATTAAATAAACTTTGTATTTTAGAGACATGGGTAAATTATTTCATAATGTGATTGCACAGAATGATGATGATGATTTACCGTATTTGGTAGAAACCTTAGGTAGCAAAAAATTATTGTTAGCAGCAAACCTGGTACAGTTGGCATTTACTAAGTTCTCAGAATCAATGAATTCACTAGAAAGATAATGTGTTATTTGTTTATACAACGACGCAATAAGACTAAACCGACGGATGTTATTAATACCCAAGATGTTGCAGCGAAGAGCACTGGCGCTGCTGTCGCGAGAACAGTGAAATATAATCCGAATAGCTCGATTGTGTAAATGTTGAAGGAATGAAAGATGATACTGACAAGTATTCCCCCATGATACGCTGTCATAACTGATGTATGAATATCCATGAAAGCGAAGTAATGACAAATAAGGATCTGATGAGAAATTTCTCTATAGTGTATAGCTCATTAAACAAAAAAAAATACGCATAGAGTAGACAGCGAGCCACGAATGAAAGGAATGGGTCGTGTCAACGTTTTAGTCATTAAAACCAAGAAAGCCAATAACTTAGCGAGAAAAGAAAGGTGCAGAAAAAAAAGTAACGAACACGGGCGCAAGAAAAGCACACATCACGCCACGGCCGGGACAGCGAACTTTCCAGCTCCTATTTCAGCTATAGGCGCCGAGACAAATTAACAGCCGTGACTCAGAGGAGAAGATCGCCGTTTTTCACTCTAAGCAAGCTTGGCGTCAGCGGGTGTGCGTTACAGCGTTCATTCACTCGTTAAAAAATAAAAATAGAAAAAAAAGATAGCAAAAAAGGGGAGTAAGTGAAAAGGCGATGCAAAACATTGCCACTCGACTCAAACGCTGGCCGGCGTCCACAGCCGCCACTCTGGGGGAGACGCCACCGGGGAACAGGAGGGTACCGTTCCGGCCTTTCCCAGCTCACTGCTGCGCCAGGCAGAGCGTATGGACACCCGCTGCCGGCGCTACCGCGTCGACCCTATTCCCCGGCGCCATCCCCGCTTTGCCAGACGCGACGGGTCCGCGCTTCTGACCCGTGATTGCTTTCCCCGCGGCCGTATGCACACCCGGGGTGTCGCTAAATGAGCTTCGAGTGCCAAGAGCAACCCCCTCTCCCCATCTCTTCTCGACTGTATCCTGCTATGGCGCTGTGTTATGTGCACTGTCCTTTCATCGCTGCGAAACTTTTCTCACGGCAATTTGGCTCCCCTCTTTGCTTGACACGTCCGTCTCCCCATTTATCTTTCTTTCGCTTCTTTTTTCTTTTATTACATAACTGCTAATCTCACTCCCATATTGCGGCTTATTTTTCCTTCCCGGTATAATATTTTTTCGTGTTTGGATATTGTTAGCATCGCTTGCACCTTATCCTTCCTTACTGTGTTTATTATCACCTAAGGCAACGCTCATCACTTCATGCTTTCGTCTGCAAGTTTTTTTTTCACACGTAAGCATAATCGTGTAAAGTTACATAACTACGCTAATAGCTATCTGTCAACATGCCTTGTCTCTAAGCGTATGGAGCATGGATGTTTTGTCGTTGTCGACACGTATGCCTGCGTGAATATTTTTTCGCATCAGGTCTACGTGGTCAACGCCTTTCCTTGCTCTATCATCTGAGCTAACCAATATACTAGCATGTGTCAACGGGAGGCCGAACTAATCGACAACTTGAAGAGCAGGAACTTTGTACGTATAAGTAAACCAGTGCTGCGGAAATCCACCATGTATACGAAGTTTCATGAAATCGAAATTTCCGTGGAATTGGTTTACTTAGATATAAACATTGCGCCGCTCCTCACTTTCGCTTGAATATATTTATCTCGTCCAATCTAGTAAACTGCTACGTTTCAGCTGAAGCTTTGTTCGCTCTGGTACGAATTATGAACAAGGAGGAGGATATTGCTAGCTGCAAGTGGACATTTTCTTGCAAATAGTGCCTGCAGTTGCTCCGTCCACTTATCAAATGATTCTGAGCACTCGACGAATATATATTTTTTATACCGCTGTCGAGAACCGATGACGTGCGGCAAGTTTACTCACTCTCTCGTTGCATCACAATTCAACATTGGAGTTCGCGGGATTTCACTAACTCCCGATTGTACTGACTGGACCCTGACATGCGACTTCCCCTGTCATCCGGATTCTCCCGTCGTGAAATAACTTTATAGTGTGCCGCCTGTGGTTGGGTGTCGCATTCACGAACGCTTATTTAATCTTATCAGACTGGCCAACAGCGCCGCGTGTAACTTTTGTAGACATGGAGAGTATATGGAGCATATTCTGTGCCACTGTCCATACATCGACTCTCAGCGATATGTTCTGAGCACTAGCCTGAGCCGTTTCGAGGACAGGCTATTCTCGGTTGCACAGATAATGTAACCTTGGCCGAGGAACTCGACTATGCACAACGCCACCTAAGCACTAATCCGCTTCCTGAAGCAAACCCGACTAAACGAGTAGTTGTGGCTATCTACGTGTGTGGAAATTCATCTGCGGGTGTACCAACACTGAATTTCCTTCTTCTATCCTATCATTCTTTTCCCTGTCCCACGTGAAGCGTAGCCGAATGGACGTGACCATGGTTGACCTCCCTGAATTTCCTTTAGTTTTACTTCAATAAAAAAGGGTATTTAATTTTGCTAACCGTCACCAGCCCGCTAAACCACTCATGTGGCTCAACGTTCGCTTTCTAGCTTCCAGTCACGGAGGACTTTAGGATGGAGCCGAGATACTTCCCTCCCAAATATTCAATGTCCTCGAGGTAACACGCCACTTGTTCTTGCTCGGGGCCCATATTGCGTTTTAGTTCATCTAGATAAAGCTTCGCTCTATGTAACATATTCAGGACACATAAATGGCGACCAATATCTCCAAAACATTCACAGTGCAAATGCAACAATGACGCGCTAACTCTAATCTTGCACCGCCACGCTGGAGCTTGCGCTAACCATGTGCTTATACGATGTAGGAAGCCGGTCTCAGCTATGTGAAGCCCTTTAGTCACGCAAGGTCGGAGTGATAGGAATAGGAAGTGTAATATTTGGCGTAATAAATTGGCAAGAGCGCCGCGTACACGCATTGACTGGAGGAGGAATAGACTTTTTCTGCAAAAATGAGCTGAAGGTGGAGTCGTCCGAAGTGGACGGTGTCCCTATAGTCCAGGATGCCGTGGGCTTGAACAGATAGCTTGGCCCTATACTCACCAGACAATGCTGGCCTTCAGGGCTCGGGCTTGTCAGCTGGGCCTCGTACTGCTCGATAGTTAGTCCGGTTATGTGTGGTATCGATGGGTTGCGCCCACACTCCCATACCATACGGTACAGGGTATTTGGCGCAGAGCAGAAAGCACACTTGTAAGCGTAGTTCGCAGGGAACATGGCGTACAGCAGATTATCGTGCGGGAAGGTGCCAGTCAGTAGTTTGCGGAAGATCACCGCCTCATTTCTGGTCAAGTTGGGATGATGGGACGGGTAGGTGTCTGTAGTGGCTCAGAATGTCGGTGTGTGTTTTCGGGACGCCATCGTACGCATTGACAACTGCTTAAATAGGTTATCTCGCAGTTCTGATCGCCTGTGTCGTTTATCGTATTCATTGTACGATAAAATGATACGCATTGACAACTACTTAAATAGGTTATCTCGCAGTTCTGATCGCCTGTGTCTTTTATCGTATTCATTACCCTTTAAATTCCGATGTGTATATTTGTCCTTATCGCGCGCAAGACTACGAAGTGATAAGCGGGTTGAATCTTTCTGCGACTCTTCACCGTGTTGCTCAATTGTGAGAACATGGATTGCAAATACAGCCTACGCTCATAAACATCAGCGAACTTCATAAACACAACTGCAAGTGATTTACTTGCCTTAATTTATAATTAAATGGAGAAATGTGAAAGGAGGAGCACAGTGAAAGGAGCCGAGAACTGAAGATGGCTGACGACTATCAGCAGGCGATAAACGTTCGCGATATTCCTGCACATGTGCCAAACTTGCATGTCAGTTAATCTAGGGTAATTCTCTAATTTCAGATATCCAGGCATATGAAGCGGCCTACCTTCCCATTCTCCTCCAATTAACAAACAAGCAACATGTGGGTCGGTGCGTTATGTTGCTTCCATACGCGTGTGTGTGTGTGCGTGTGTGTGTGTGTGCGCGTGTGTGTGTGTGCGCGCGTGTGTGTGTGTGTGTGTGTGTGTGCGTGCGTGCGTGTGCGTGCGTGTGTGTGTGCGTGCGTGTGTGTGTGTGTGTGTGTGTGTGCGTGTGCGTGCGTGTGTGTGTGTGTGTGTGTGTGTGTGTGTGTGTGTGTGTGTGTGTGTGTGTGTGTGTGTGTGTGTGTGTGTGTGTGTGTGTGTGTGTGTGTGTGTGTGTGTGTGTGTGTGTGTGTGTGTGTGTGTGTGTGTGTGTGTGTGTGTGTGTCTAAACACCTTAGGGTGTTCGCGTGTGAAAGACCAAGTTGCCCATGAGCGCTGAAACTTCGCCTTCTTCGTAAGGCATACTTCACTGAACAACGCAGAAGAGAGAACGAACAAGCAGGAGCGACGACACACTGCGTTGTGTGTCGTCCCCTCTGCTTGTTCGTCCGGTCTTTTCTGCGCAGTTCAGTCAAGTGCAAATTTGTATTCATTGGAGCCTGCAAAACGCAAAACCGGAACAGTTCCTCACATCGGGCGCTTGGGCTTGGTGCAGGAGCTTTGTTCTATAAATCATGGAGAATCATTTACGCCAACAACTGTGGCAGCCATTCGCACCACCTGGACAGCTAACGCCGCTCGTGGTTAGTGTGTCAAGAGATAGAGAGAGAGTTAGAAAGAGAGGAATGCTAACAGTGGTCGTGGTTAATGTATGGAAGCAAGTTTTTATATCATCGACTCGAACACTTAATGATAGCCGTGTTTTATTCCCTTGTAGGGCATACGTGTGAATTACTATTTGAACAGCAGAATAAAAAGCTCCTTGTTTACTTAACTTCAGCGGATGGTCAATTACGATAACGCAGAACTAGAAGCTGCTAACCTAAAGCATAATTAGCCACACACACACACACACACAACAAAAAATAGGAGGCTAAACTGCAGTCGTAGAGAGAGGGAGGAAGGAAGTGGCTGAGGAAGGGCGATATTCAGGTTTGATTTGCGGTGCCAAGCTCGGTGCAGTCACGTGCGACCCAGTGGGACGACACGCGCCATGGAGACATTCTCCTCCCCCCTTACCTCCCCTCCTCCGCCCCTCTACTCCGCCTCCATTCCTTCTTTTCACTTGGGTCCCGTTTGGGAGGGCTTCTTTTTGTGTTGTGGCCTCCGCTCTTTCGGCACGTTTCTCGTTTTGTGGGTTTGGTTTCGCGCCTCCCTGGCTTCGATGGGCTCTGTGCCGGCCCTGCCCTTTGGTGGCATTCTCTCCGTGTTTGCGCTCCCTGTTCTCGTGGAGTCTGCGGTTTAATTCGGGCCGCGGCAACGACGTGCGCGGGGCGCCTCCAGCAGCGCTGCGCTGGGCCCACGGGTGCCGACGCGCGAAGCGCTTGTCACACGTTTGCCTTTCGTGCGCTCTCGCCTCCCCCTCGCCTCGAGTGCCGCCGCTGGGGGCCTTTCTTTTTCTGTCGTCCTTTTCATTGCGAATCGTATCTAGAGCGGGGGGGGGGGGGGCGGGGGGGGCGGCTGTAACTCCCCCGTCTGTTCCGTGCCTGCCAGACTTGTGCCTGACACACTCGCGCTGCCATGACACGCCTCATTCTGTTTCTTATTCCGCCACTTTCTTTTTTATTTCTCTTCTCTTTTTCTGCTTTTTTGCACGACGTACTCGTCATGGATATTTGCATTTCTCGCGCTTTCCTTTTCCAAGAACGCTGCATGAATGTAAGAGTTTCGACGGATGTACGTGTGCATGTGGTTGTGGGCCTTCCTGTAGCTTTTTCACTGTTTTTCTTTTCTTTTGTTTTCTTGTTTATTATCCGTGCGCAGTTCTTTGGGGATGCATTCCACATTTCATATTCATGCGTTTCCTGTGCCGGAACGTCGATACAGGCGCCAGCTCAGCGTGCGTATGGCGACAGCAGCAGCGGCGGAAGCCCAACTCCGTGATATGGCCGTGTCCGCACCCATAAAATAAGTGAGTCCCCGGCTGAAAAAAGTCGTGTACGAACGCCTGTGCGCACTTGGGAAGCTTGGCTCTTGTCGTATGCGATTGCATGTTCCAGGCGGCGGGTAGCTTGTGCAGTGGTCATTGCCAGGATAACAAAAAATAATAACAATAGTAGGGCGAAGCAAGCCGACCATATTACGTATCAATGTCGCCCGGAAGGAGGCGTGGGGCACTACCAAACCCGCATCTTTTATTTGTTTATTCATTTTTACCGATTTATTGCTGGTGTCGTGCTTCGGGACCATCTGTGTAGTTACGTTCCTTTAGTTAAAAAAGCTGTGCCGATGAATTAGACAAATTTATTTTTATGGCCGCTTGAAAGCATATGCTGGTAATGATGTCTGCGGCCAACTTTCGAGGTTTTGTGCGAAACAGACAAATCCGTCATTCGATTTGTCGTTGGTATCGCACGCGCCTCTGTCACATCCATTGTTTGCAGTAAATCAAGTCGACATGTGTGACTACTACTGTCGATTTTAGCGCTGCTCAGCGTTTTCTTCCTTTTTTTTTCTTTCTTTCATGATTGTGCTTAATGAAGATGATTCCCTAGAGCCTATTAAAACGTAGAACAGACCCTGCTGTCTTGCAACAGTACCAGTAGCGTCATATAATTATGACATTAAATTCGCTGTTCATTGTACTGCTCAACCGGGGCATTGATAAAATCAATCGTGAGGCCGTATTTTGTAAGAATTCTTTTCCTACTAATTTATTCATCTGTTAACAGGCGACTCCCCGAGTAACCGAACCTGGCGATAGCGTGGGCGCTGATTGGTGCGCTAATGACGATGAGTCGACATAACAAAACACGAAAATAATCGCTACGAAATGCAGCCCCTGTACTCAGACCTTATAAAAATGCTTCCTATGTGAAACACGCATTCTAATTATAGCGCAAACGATAGCGTAAATAGCGTAACTTATAGCGTAAAGCAGGCGTTGTGTTCAAGCAGAACCATAGATTTAACGATGCACCTGAAATAATTGTTAGTTTTTAGGATATGGGCTATCAAAGGCTTCTTTGTAGAGAACGAACGTTTATGTGTGTTTGCCCTGTTATAGCTCTGGTTAACCTGAGTAATTTGACTGTCTGCGGTTCATCACTGTGCAGTGAAATATGAGTACACTGTCGTTTGGCATTGCACCGCCATTATAATGTCGCCATAGCAACCGGGAAACAAACCCGTGACCACCGTACTCAGCCCCAACATACCGCACAAGTTCAACGACCGCTGCTGGCATATGTAATATATGTTGTACAAACTATCATAAACGTTAGTGGGGCGTAAAGACTACACTGAGTAAACTGCGCTTGACTTTGCTTCTTGGGCGAAGCTCAGAGGACACACGAGGAAATACATGTTAAGGGCGCGAACGGGCGAATGACTGTTTATTGCTAGATAATGTGCGACCATGCCGATCTGGAAAAAAATTTCACCGACGATTACAATACTCCCTAATGCAACTTTCGAACGCAGCTGTTTAGGTGTTTGGAATTCGCGATATATTCTGGCATAGAATTGCATTCTGAAGGACAAGGTGCTCTCGGCAGCGGCGCTGAGCCTCTGCTCGAGCTAGTGTTCCTGTATATGCTCCCGCAGGGAGCAGAGTTGCGCATAGGTCCGCCGCCGTGATCCGGCTCTGCAGCGAAGCCACTCCTCGCGCGCGCAGGAGCCAAATGCCGCGCGGTGTTCCGCCTTTTTCTCTAGTGGTCGCGAGCTACAAGCGCCAATTGTTCGCAGGCGCTTAGCAAAGGGCACTTCTTAATACAGGCTACGCTCGAACGAGTCATTCGTGCAGCCGGAGGGGGTGGGCTTCCAACCAACCGAAACCTTTTATATACCTATGTAAACACGCATATACAAACACACACACGAACGTACAAATAGGGGGTAGGACCGCCTTCGATTCCCCAAAATAAAATACTCCCGTGGCTCGAACAGCTCTAAAGTTCGCTCGCAAACGCGCAGTACGTTGCCACAAAAAGCGGTGCAATGATTTTCAGCATGCATATGAAGTTGTCTTATCATGGTCAGAAAGCAAGAAATGTTTTAAAGAGTGTTTAAATCTTCACACACGTAAGGTGGACACTTAGAGCATTTTGGCTGCCGAAACCAGCCGATTAATGACCGTCGCCAAGAGAGCTATCGTGCCTGCAGTTATGTCAGTGACCGTTAACAGAGCGCCATTTTTCACTAACCATCGTTCACAACAGCTGCACGTTTTCGATACATGCGGTGCAGACACAGATTTAAGCGCATTTCAAATGTTGACATGCGCACATTTTAAGCAAAGCTTACTTTTATTTACTATTACTATTTAGTAGTACTTACTATTTAGTAGTGCTTACTATTTAGTAGCAGCAGATCTGCAAGTAGAAAAAGATTCAAGATGCAAGAGCTTCTAGCTGCTCCTCTGAACGCACGATCGACGGTCCACTGATTGCAATGGCGATGGTACTGACGGAAACAACGAGTTCGCATGAGTCGGCGATGCACCCGTAAAGTTGGCTTCGCAGCGGCGCGGATCATTTGACGTCATTTTTCGCGCTCGGCCAATAGCGGTGCGAGCGGTGCCGGAAAAATTATGCGCAACTCTGCTCCCTGCGGGAGCATATACAGGAACACTAGCTCGAGCTAGGGTGTCTCGATGTAGCAGCCGCCGTACAGGGGAGTGACACCTTTTAGCCTGCGCCACGCCGCCGTTTTGCTCCGCGGTCGCCATGTTGTGGCGAGTCGCTTGCTGTGCCCGTTTCTTCCAGCGTTGGTAAAGCAGCATTGTTGGGGAGTTTGCGAAGCTGCTGTGTTGTGCGCCATGTGCTGGGCGATTGAACTGCGTTCAGTCGCAAAAACCAGCATGCCAGGATGTTGTGTACCGCTGTGTGCCGGCTCGACAACGAAAGGCATGCGCTGTTTTCGCTTTCCACAGGATAAGGAACGGAGAAAAGTATGGGTAGCGAAAGTGAGGCATAAAGACGGGAATGCGAATGATAACTCGAATATCTGCGAGGTGAGCCATAACAGCTATGCTGCTTCTCATAAGAGTATTGCACCTGTCCGCTTATAGGTACCAGCATTTTATAAATTATGGGGTTTAACGTGCCAAAACCACTTTTTGATTATGAGGCACGCCGTAGTGGAGGACTCCGGAAATTTCGACCACCTGGGGATCTTTAACGTGCACCTAAATATAAGTACACGGGTGTTTTCGCATTTCGCCCCCATCGAAATGCGGCCGCCGTGGCCGGGATTTGATCCCGCGACCACGTGCTCAGCAGCCCAACAGGTACCAGCATATTGTGGTGAGAATAATGTCGCGAAGCTTGCTTTTGTTTGTTTGATCATTCTTAAACCTTCCGGCACGCCGCATTATCAGTTTTTATGTGACGCGAGAAGCGACCAGATTTATCTCGATTGATCCGAGCCACGCGCGACTATGTCGGGTTCCAGAATTTTGTCGTTGTCTTTAGCATGCTATCTCGAAGCTTCCTCACCGGCTTTGAATTGAGCTCGGCCGAAAGCGGCGGGCATCCTGCTCATCAACGAAAGCCGAGCATGTTTGCTGCTATCGCCGCCGTGAAGTTGTGCAGTTCTTAGTAGGCGCAAGTCAGCCTAATAAAGTGTTCATTGTAGGAACCTCAACTCAACGTCAACTGGTTGCTGATTTGTAGCAGAGACACAATTGAAGCCTACTGCATGATATGCACCTTATAAACTCTCATGCCGAACAGCACCGAAAGGCGTTCCTATATAAAGCAGTCAATTTAGCCAAGTAAATTATCGGTTTGAGAATCCCAGTTGGCCAACGCGGACCTAGCTGCACAGCAGTCATTTTCTCTGAGATCTATGCATGCAGGCATACGCTATTTTATTTCTGCGCGCAAGAAGCGCTCAGGATTGCGAGTAAATGTGCAAGACTTTTACACACCTGAATTTGCTGGCGCAAGCGCATGCTAAACTAGGATATCAGCCGACGCTCCATTGCCCGCCGTATCTGCGCTCGCCCCAATATGGCGGTCACGAAGGCAGTGTCTCCACCCTGTACGGCGGCGCGCTACATCAAGGATCCCTAGCTCGGGCAGTTCGTTTAGCAGCAGTGACATGCGAAGCGTTTACACCGGTTGCGTCGCTCATGATTCAGAAAGAAAGCGTAAGCACGGTAACGCATGGCTCACGCGGAGCGCATTCTCTAGCGGCGGCGGGGCCCCAGGCGTAGCGCATGCGCTGTGGGTTCGAAGCCCACGCCAGCGTTTTGTTTCCGCGCTGGCCGCATGCCTGGCTGTGCCGGCACTCCGTTTTCCATCTCACCCTTTTCGCCATACCCTCATCCACTTTCCGCCTTCCTCTATCTTGCACGCGTTCGAAAAGCCTACGTTTGGTTTTGCCGCACGCAATTGGCCTATAGATTGGCCTAACCGCTATATCGGCGAGGCCTAGGTTAATGGCGTGAGACGAAACCGAACGCCGGCTTTTCGAATGCGTGGAAGATAGCGGCCCTGCTTGCGTTCACCCACCTCTCCGCTTTCCTCCTCGCGTCTTTCATCCCCCCGCTGCGCTCTGCGTTCGCTTTCATCTTTCGCTGCGCTCGTTCGCTAGAATTCGCTGAGGCTGATGACGACGCTCGCCGCATGCAGAACAGGCGCCTAAGACATGCGCTTTAAAGAAACCGTCTAGCACTCTCGAAGTGATAGTCGACGTCCGCTAAGAATGGGTCACACTAAACAATCAACCAAGTAATTACTCACTCAATCGGCCAATTAATTGCTTAATTAGTTGTTTATTATTTATTATGTTTTTGTTAAATTCTAAAACACAAAAAAGTATAGCAAAAAGGAAAGAATGAAAAGTGGGCCGATACCTCAATGTGGCTAGTTGCCAGTCCGACATATGTATAGTATATTACGGCAATATATAAGTACACCGAGAAGGGATAAAATTACAGGTTTGGTTATTGTGTACCCGAATTGTAACGCACTACATCGGTTCACGGCATCCTGCGTAGAAAGGAAGAACAATGTTAGTTTTCTGAGCAGCCTTCAATTGTAAGTGTGAACTATTGCAAATTCTAGCACCAATAAATTGGATTACCCTTTCGCCGTACAAACAATAACAAGTCGGCAAATTAACATTACCATTAGACGTGTATGGTCATATTTTGCGCAAGGAAAGGGGATAAAGTAGTTTGTAGCGGAGAGCTTTCATTTGTTATGGCGTTAACTCATAAGACGATCTTGTAGCTAGTAGCGTAGAGATGCCAAGGAGGAGCCGTTCGTTACGTGTGCTGGCGTGTTAACAACTGCTTAACTCGGTCTAAGACTGAATAACGGCCAGGTCTTGCTTCAATATCGCCGCGCGGTATTAGTAATGTGTACCCGTGGCGCACAGGCACCTTCGAGCGAGCTTGAGTCAATGGGCACTAAAGTTAGTGCAGATCGAGTGCTGCCAAACGTCATATTGAATAACGCCATCTCTTGAAACAAACTATATTCGTTCACGCTCCATGCTTAGATGGCATTCGAAAAGCTCGATGCATATCACGCTCAACGAGGATCGAAAGTCTCCGTCTAACGGATAGTTGTGAGGTGCGGACGGAATTAGAGATTGCGCCGCCTGTAGTGAACTTGCCCTAATTAAATCTCAACTAACTTGGAAGTTCCGTTTAATTCAAAGAAATACCGAAATTGTAGAAGCTGGTCCGCTAAGCTTTCTGTGAATTTTGAGGCCGCCTAATTTAAACGAGTCGAACAAGCATTTCAATCAAGCTTTTCGGTTTGCCAGGACGGAGGAACACGGTGAAAAACGGCTAACAAGGCGATATTCGTTCTAAAGGACGTGAATAGCCTAATCATGGCGCACCTTTTGATGTTAAGGCTGACGTCTATCTTGACGACTGTCACGACGAAATGGTGCCAATGACCCTGTCAAAGGTCATGCGTGTGTCTTTTACGTACGCCTTTTGTAGTCGTATACCTGTTCCAATTGTCAGGATTGGGGGCTCAATCCCATCGCTCGTGATCAGTTGTCAAGATTGGAGTCGGGCATGAATTAGAAGGTAGCTGGCCCATGCCGTCGTCCAACTTATCCACGCTGAGGACGTTGTTGAAGGGAAGCACTGCTTCTCATCGAGAACGAGGAATATGGGTTTATTTACAGTATCTACATCAGGATGTTGCAGTTCATCAGTCTAGCATGACTGCGAGAGAAAAGTGCACTGCAATGAGCAGCCGCACAATAGCGGTTTATAAACACTCGGTCCTCCCTCGATCCCAAGGTGAGGGAAACGTTCGACCCGGAGACGAGCCGCCTGTTTGCGAGGGATTACGCACACACACACACACACACACACACACACACACACACACACACACACACACACACACACACACACACACACACACACACACACACACACACACACACACACACACACACACACACACACCCGCACAGGTTCACGGTTCCCCCCCCCCCCGAGGGCAGAGGGCCTTCGCAGAACTCGGAGCTGACCACCTCAGCGCGGCCGCCGTGGTGTCCATTGTCTTGCTTCTTGAACGGCGCGTGGGAAGGGGTCTCCGCAGAAGCTCCCGCGGCAACTCCCCCGCTCATAGCAGATCAGATCCGCGGTGGCGGGTTCAGGCACAAAGCCTGCGTCGTCAAACTCGGCTCCAGCGACGGAGAGTCGAGGACGCACGTATTGTTCTCCACACACAGTCGACTTAGTGACGCCGTGGGTAGAGGTTTGCGGTGGCGTTCCAAGAAAAGTTTGCCGCCGCTGTCGCAACTGGCTGGCAAAACTTGCATGTTGCCACCTCGGCAGGTCATTGCTAACAGCTAAAACTTGCATGTCAGCGGGCCGTTCTTAACACAATGCCACTTAGTGTATATCTAATATCTAATAATCCATAATTCAATTTGAATCATACTTTCCTTGTCTCAAACTCGGATAAATTAATTTTCTAACAACTGAAAAATATGTCTCTACATTTTAGCTTTTGCGAGTGGTCTGTATACTGCAAACTGTAATGGCTGGTAGGAAGTATTTCACTTCCAGAGCGCAGCTCTTAGGCGCGCGTTCCTGCGGCGAGCGTCGGCGTTGTCCCTCGGCGTCCTGATAACCGAGCGAACGAGCACAGTGAAGGATGAAAGAGCGAACGCGGAACGTGGATGATAGACGACGATAGCGAAACGAGCGCGAGGAAAGAAGCTGAAGATGAGGAGGGTGCAGCGGAAACATGAGACGGAAAGCTGATAAGGAGAGCGCAGCGCAACCACGAGGTGGGAAGCGCAGAAGGAAGGTATGGCGAAAGCATGAGAAAAAAAGGGTAGCGCCGCGGCAAGACGGACTTTGCGGCGATGATGGCTACGAGATGGCGCCAGAGTAGCGTGCGTCGTATGTTCACCGATGACGCCACCGATATCATATATGGAAACAAAGCGCTGCATGCGCGGAGGTCCGTCTGCGGCGGCTAGTGTGAATCGCACCCATGGAGCACATACCCACGCGCTGCCTCTCGCGATCTCCCGATTGGCTAGGCAGTTGCGCCACAGTTCGCTCCGCTTGCAACGTGCCGCACGAGACAGATTGTCCGCGCCAGCCAATATATTGCGAAATGAAACCACGTATACAGCTTCGCTCAAATTTGGCATTAGCGAGTATCGTAATCGTCGGTTATATTTTTGTTTCTTTGACTCATAGCTTTTTCGCTATATACTGTATTCTTCTCGCATTCCCTCTGATGTTTTACAAACATTTTCTCTAATTTTATTTGGCTTTTAGGCCCAGCAGACAGAGAACTAGGCACGAATGCAAATTGCAGCATGGTCGAAGTATTACTTTATGCCTTGGCTTGCTGCTTGACCTAATAGTAAAACTGGGGTGACCCGCGCGCAGAAGAAAAACAAAAGCACACCGGCAAATCATTAGGCTACGTCTTTAATCTAATGAGCTTTTATAATTACCTTCACACTTTACTACTTGTCGGCGGCTTTCAGTCCGCGTGTGTCTTGTGTGCATTTTTCTTTGTGTATATTAAAATCTAGCTTTGCAACATGACTTAATTTACTGTGCCAAATCACCCGCGAATCATTAACGGAACGGCGTACGCACCGAGCATCATTAGCAAATACAAGAGCGTTCCTCTTTGCTGCTGGTACAACTTACCGAAGTGTCGCAATAACCACGCGAAAGTTCTAGACCAGGGTACATAATCATATATCTACCAGACGCCCGGCGTGCCTGTGTGCAAGGGCCTCTATCCGACGTATTCGAAAAGGGAGTGTGCCTGAGAAGGCCGTCGCACGGACGCCTTGCAGATTTGTGTGGCGCTAACCGGATGCGTTCATTGCGAGGTCGCAGAGGGAACCGAGCCCGGCAGTCGCTCTCGGCTCCCAGTTCGAAACCGGACGCGGCCATTCCCACAGGAGGCTCGTATCTCCAGCTCCCGCAGCCGCCGCAAGCTTGGCGTCGGTCATGCCATTGCGCAACAAAGTAAATGGCCGCCGGTTGCCCCTGCCCGAATGTATTGCGAAGCGGTGCAACTTCCATCGAATAGTCGGGTGGTGGCCCTCACAGAGAGAAACTTGGGCGTACAGTATGCAATTGTAGGCAAAGACGCCTGAGGGCGAGCGACCGCGCTCGCTGCAGACGGATGTGGGCAGCTAAATTCATCGGGTCGCGTAGCTAGGAGCGCTGGTCTGCGGGATAGGGAGAAACTGCACGACGCTGACTGTTCCTGTGTCTTATTGCGCGTGGACAGGCCCTGGGACTGAACTCACAGTTTTTCTTTCGACAGTGCTATTTGCCATTGCCCGGCCACCTTTGTTAACAATCTGCCCGCATCGCATTTGGCTGACAGCTGCTCTTAGGAACAGTTATAGTGTAAGAGCAATGTTGTGAATACGCGCCCTGGTCCTCAAGGCGAAATCTCCAGCTTTCGTTGACCCACTGAAACAATCAAATTACGTGAAACCTTTAAGCTCATTCATATAGGAGTCCGTTAGCATTCGTTATGCACATGGTAGCACAGACTGGTGGTCGGGGCAAATCAGGAGTTGCTCTCAAGAGTAGGGTAATAACCTACATTGGGGGGGTCACGCTGAGATAGGCAGTTTTCCTAAATAGCAGAAACGCTGTATTTGAGGCATAAGGCACGGTATTTTACGAAACCACGCCAATGAAAGGTGAGCGGTTACAGCGGACTATCAGGCTATGTAACCGGCGTTAAGTAGAAGCACGGCTTTTGTTATTTATTTTTGCTGTGAACATAAAAAATAGAAGCATATTGACACTTCAAAGCAAGAAACCATCTGTGTTCGCCTCTTACGGAATGAAAAAAAAAACGCTTTCACGTAGAGATTTCTCATTAGTTGTCAATGTCAATGAAGTCGACTGAAAGATGGACAGTAGACATTGTCTCTCCCGCCCCGCCCAAAGCCCCTTCCCCCCGCCCCCTTATTATTTCTTCAATGTTTTGATCCACGTTCAACACTTCGATGCTGCTATGCATGTGAGGACGTCGTAGCTTGGTTCGGGGCTAGGTGGGTAAACACCACATCAACAATTTATATACTTAGCTCTGAAACAGTGTGTCAGGACGGAACAAAAATAAAGAACGAAAAAAAAACGACATTTTTGACTGGAACGAAAACGTAACCTGAATGTTATTTTTATTTTGTTTCGTAGTGAAACCGAAATATTTTTTATTGGTTTTCGGTTCAAGGGGAAAGTCGGCAATCCGAAACAACCGACGTCAGGCAATGTCAGAATTAGCGCGTATCTCAGGCAAGGACAGCGCGAACGACATCCGGTCGAGCGCTCCACTAATATAAGCCTACCGCTCGGTGCACTAGCAGACCGGCACGGTAGAAAAACCCAGGGCTTACGCGCTCAAGTGCTTATCGTTTCGTTTTCGACGAGTGCAACGCTTTGTTACCGAAGGTTTAGCGTTCGTTTATAATCGCTTAAGTTCGTTTTATCGCAACAGTGGTCTCGCATTTCTGCGTACAGTACACTCGATGACGTGCTGCTTCTGAGATCATGCTCAGTGCCTCGACTCAAGGCACTGAGCATGATCTTAGACTTCATAATTCACTTATTGAGAAAAATAAATACAATGTTTTTCTCGTTACTTTGCTTTGAAAGGAGGAAAACGAAGTGGTTATTTGATAGAACGCTTGTACCTTTGTCTCTACTTTTTCGCTTTGTCTCCGTGCAATTCTGGGAGCGGCCACTCCCTCATTGCGGCAATGTATGAAAAGAACTCCGAGGACATTCCTGGTGCGCAGCCGTCAGGCCGGATAACGTCCAGGAAACGTGGAAGCGCGTCAAGTGATACAGACGGCGAGGCCACTGAGTAACTCTCGGACAGCTACGACTCCTCGGACGATGACTTGAAACTCGTGATGAGCAGGACAGCGAAAAAAAGACTACTACAGACGTCAACGTCGGCAAGTGTTTCTACTATGAAGAGTGCACCGCAGCGCTGGCCGCGCACTGTGCTTTTCATGCCTACTCGACGACCAACTTGCGGCTCCTAGACAGGCAGGTCTTCTCTTCGTTGCTCGAGAAAATCGCGCCAAATGAGATTAAAGACGTGAAAAGAAACTCGCGGGAAAATGTCCAACCAGTGGACCTCTTTCACCGTACAGCCCGACAAGGCCTACGTAATATAACTGACATCGGCAATGTAAAGGTACGATCAATGATACTCACAGGCGGTGATGGTAATGCGGGCGTCATTTATGACATCGTCGACTCGTCGTTGCCATCCAGAATGACAACTTGCAAATACTAATCAAACCAACGACAGAAGGCACTTTCATTACGAAGATTTCCAGATTTGGAAACACGCGCTGTGTGAAGGTTTCGGTTTGAAGGAGGCAGCCTTGCTTCCCACGTCAAAGTAGGACATGTCCGCCATCCAGTGCGACTATTCGTACCGAAGCCCCTGCAGTGATTCAAGTGTTACATGATTGGCCACGTAAAGGGTGCCTGTGTGAGCAACGTCGTGTGCCCGCGGTGTTTCTAGTCCCATTCAGAAGACGCCTGCCGCACAGATGTTCTAAAGCGTCCTAACTGAAGTGGTGCACACATGGCCTCACCAAAGGATTTCCCGTGGGTGCTTTAGGAACTTGCGATTCTCAAACGAATGGGGCGGGCCAATTCAACACATCGAGAGGCTGCTGCCACTGTTCGGCGACGTCGGCATTGACACCAAAGACGCTCACGAAAAACCACAGCTGCAGGAAGTTGCGCTCCATCTTCCGTCAGAGGTGTCAACATACAGCCCCACCAAGACGGATACAAGGAAAACAAACAAAGTGGAAAGACTCGCCCGTCCTGAAGGATTGCCTGAGCTACCAAGGGCACAACGCGCTGTTGAGTTACCTCAAACGAACCGACTTGGACAGCTGCGGAAACTGTTGAAGATTAAGAATAAAGAAGCGTAAAAAAATAATAAAGAAAAGGGCAGACGCTGCGAGACAGCTTCGCGTTCTAGCACGCGCACTCTTGTTAGCTGAGTGGAATACCGCACATACAAGGTGCACCAGACTGCACAGACTCAGCCCTTCGCTGCAACTTGGACCTCCGGCACCGATGCGAAGCGTCTCTTTTGTTTCGGTTTTGGTTAGGAGTTGCCTTCGCGAAAGCCTAATCACTGAACTGGAATGGCTGACAGTCCTGCATGTGATGTCTGCGGCTGCGAGGAGAACATGGACCGCCTATTGTGCCACTGTCCTCAGTTTGGAGCACAAAGACAATCATGTGCATTGCATTAGGAAAATAGATGATCGCCTTCTGAGTGAACAGATGATACTAAAACACTGTCCCCCCGACCATCGGCTCAGAAGGCAATGAAGGCATTTTTGTGCTTTCTGAGAACGTCTGGCTTGTGAAAGCGCCTTTGACCTTGTAGTGCTGTCCGTGTACGTCTCTCTACCCTCTCTCTCTCTTTTCTCTCCCTTCTTTCTCTTCGCCTTCTCCCGTCCCCCAGCGCAGGGCAGCCAACCGGACTCTCGACTGGTTAACATCCCGGTCTTCCTTTATCTATCTCTATCTCTCTTGCTTCGAAAATTTTTGCATGCGAACCAAAACCATTGTGACCAGTTACGGATAATTTTTGTTCGTTCCTAAGCAGAACCGGAACGAACCCTTCTTCAGTGAACCGAAACTAAAACCAGAACAAAAAAGTCGCAGTTTCGAGGCGAAGTATCGATTGCGATATCAAATTAGTGGACAGCTATAAGAAGTAAGTATAGTACGTTTATCGGCCGTAAAAACGTGTAAACATCGACATAGTAACTAAATTAGCAAGCATGGTGTCACGCACGCACAGGCAAACATGAACACATCTCGCTCGATGACCGCGAAACTCGTCGTCAAAACGCTGGAGTGAGGAAGCGCGGCAGCAGCAGCGACCGAATTGACATTCGTGCTGCTTCTCGCATCAACGCGAACTAAGCCCCGAAAACACAGCGCACCGCGGACTCTGTACCCGTCGCAGATGGCTTTCAAGATACAGTGGCCCGGGCAGGCGCGTGCGGTCACCCGGGCCGCCCAGAGTAGAACCCCCCTCCCCTCCCTACCTTCTCCACAGATCCTTGCGCGCGACGGAAGACGGCGCGCTTCCTCGCCGCTTTCCTCCCTTTTATGCGCGAGATTGAGCCGCAATCGCCGGCTCACCCTCGCGCGCTTTCACTCGCACATACAGCATAGGGTGCGCCGCTACAATTTTATCGCCCTTGGAATTTATACGAAATCTCACGGCGACGGCGACGGCTAGAATGCGCCTGGAGTGTCCATATAATTGCTATCGCAATAAAACATTTTGTTGCGACACCCTGCTCTGAAATAAATATGCGTACTGTCTGGATCCAGGTCGACGACCCTCGGCCTAACTCGAGTGCAGTGTCGTAGTTTTTGCTAATACCTCCTCATCCTTCGCGAGCGCGTCCTTCATAATTATACAAGAAGCACGCCAACTTTCTTACTTTCTTTCACACTTCTTCCGTGTTGAGGAGCGCCATCGGGAATCATTAAACATGCATAGTTTTATTCCTGAGCGTTACTTGACTTTCATAGCATACAGGCTTGCGGGGTCAGGATTGTGCGGTGTATTGTACACCGTCCCTGATCTAAGCTGCATGTGTGTGCACAGAAAGAACGCGGTTATAAGCGAATATGTCACACATAAACAACACTCGTCGGCTTTGTCACAACACCATCTCAGGCAGCAATTTCCCGCTCGTTTCTCGGAGTCAACTAATCTAGCTCTAGTTCTTTAGTTGCATAATTTATTTTCGTGCTTGTCTAGTTCATAACCGCGTCACGTCAGCACAAAAGCTAAGACGAAGATCCCTGCCATCAACGGGGATCGCCTCTCGGCTCTTCGTTTCGAAATGTTGTCCGCGTTTTGAGCACCGAAGGGAAAACATGGCCGAGTTATCCCAATTCCTTCTTTTTATGTTGCCTTAGCCCATGCATCCCTGATGTTAAGGCTTCGTATGATGTAAAAGTATGCAAGAAAGCCAGCTCGTCGGCTTAGTCTCACGCACATGAGCGTTCGTCTGTGGGAAACGGGCTTCCGTAAAAGCATAAATAAATCGTTAGCCTTATACGGCAATGTCTCAGGAGGATTTTTCTCATTTTCTTTTCATTTCTTTTTGTCGCTCATTTATAGCAAAGCGGCACGACTGGAACACGTTAACCTTTACAAGAACGAAGTCGGTGCCTGAACTACGTTAACACGGACTTCTCTGGTTTCGCGTATCGCCAAGCAACACGGAGGGTGCAGCTGTATGCCCTGCACTTTTTCTCTCTCTTTGCACTGCATCTCACACAACTTCCATTGCAAGGCCGATAACTCTCTCTCTCTCTCTCTCGACATGTCCAAATAACTGACGTCGTTTTCAAGTTTAAACAAAAAAAGGCTCTTGTTGCGAATTTGCACTTATTACGGGTGCTCGTATGAGCTCGCGAATTATCATCTTTTCCCCTCTTTTAAGCCGTTCTTTATTTCTCTTTTTTGTTCTAGTTTCTCTCCTTCTCAGAGTTGGTTTATTCATGATGATATTGAGATGACTGACAATTCGGCATCCTGTTCTTCCATGCCCTCAACATTTATTAAACAACAGGTATACGTTCATTAGTCTCACTTTATGAAGCTGGTGACCACTTTTATTGTTTATAGTGTGTACATTATACACTTGCTTTACTTGTTGACATAAGCTTACATTGCATTCCACGGTTATTGACTTATAGGCTAGCAAGACACCAGCCATAACCCAGAACGCTTATGTTTTTTCGTCAAAATGCTAATGCTAAATAATTAAGCACCATGTTGTATCGCAGCAGCCTTGTTAGCTTTCTATTTGGCCCAGCCGTGATTTTTCTCCTCCAAAACACATTTCAGCATTCGGTCTACTGCACTGGTATTTCGCGCAAAAGACAACGAAAAGGACACGCGCGAAAAAATTGCGAATTTGTTTGTCCTGGTCGCTGTCTTTTGTGCGAAATACTAGCGCAGTAAACCAAATGTCGTGCCAACTAGCCAGGGTTGAAGCCTTAATGTATGTTATTTCGAGTACATCGGGTAAACCTTTCAGAAAATTCCCGCCGAAGCACAACATATAACGCCCGTAAGCTTTTTTCGTGATCGCTGAAATCCTTTGCGTCACCCCGCGTCGATTTCAACACGCATTGTGTCACAGTGTCAGAAATGACCTGACGAGCGTTGTTTTGTTTGACTGTTGTCTCTGCCTTTCGTGTCAACGATATAGCTCGTGTCGATCCTTCGCGCATAAATTTCCACGCGCGTGGCTTGTAGCGATGATTTACAGCTCCCTGCGGTTTGCTAAACGCTTTCCCCATCGCGTAGGCTGGTCCATTTCTCACTGCGTTTCCGTCGCCTTCCTTTCTGGATTTCGGGTGGATACTACAAATAGGCGAATCTATTCTCCCCGCGCAAGGGTTCTTTCTTGTTCGACCGGTGGGCGTACAGCGCAGGGGCTTTCTCGCATGCAAACTCGCACGCCCCAACCTGTCGCGGAGAGGATAAAAGCGCCTACAGAAAAGAGGGACCGACATAAAGAAAGGAAACCTGGGAGTGAAGAACAAAGCCGTCCTTCCAGCTTGCGCGAAAGAGCGGGATAAATGGCGTACGGAATGGGAAGGGATTTGGGGATCTCTGCGCGGCGCGGCGGATGCAAGGAAAATGAAGTGCCGCGCCCTCCTCGCGCTCACCGGTCCAAGGCGGCTTAAATGCGTTGTGTTCGACGGCGACCTCCTCGGTGTCTCGGCCCTGCGCTTCTCTTAGTCATCGCCTCATCCGTCAAAGCACGCGCACGCACACCTTCCCGCCTCCCCTGTTTCTGCACAATTGCCGGGCCCTGATTTTTTCCCTTTCCGCGCCCTCGCTAGTAAGCCTCGCATGCGCGGAGAACAGCAGTGCGCGCAGTTTCTATGGGGTTCCCCGACGGCACCCTCCACCGCCTTCTTTCTTTTTTTCCTTTTTTTACTCCTTTTATACACTCGTTACCCTTTCGCAGACTAGGCGTCTTAAAGAATGGAGGTGAAATTGCGCTCTCTCGAATGTGTCCGTCCGCTCACACTCGCGATAGTGCGTCACATAACCGGAATCGTTGCCTCACGCTTTCTTCGCTCTTGTTTGTGGAAAGGAGTGAAATAATATACACGTGAGGAATATAGCGCCCTTGTGTTTGTAAAAGCTAGTAAAGAAACTCTGAAACGACGCTGGGCGATGCTGTGGTTTCTTTGCATCTGAAGCTCTCCTTCTCCTCTCGTCATTTCGAGCCTTCTGAATGATGCAAGTGCATGTGTAGGACAGGTGCATCACGTTGTGAGTGCAACACGCGGGATATTCGGCCATTCATGCGCAACCATGCCGCGCATCCCTTATGTTCCCTATTTGTCTTATTTTTTCATCGACGATCTCGTGAACTAGCTCAATTGTTAGCAGGGAATCCGGTCAATGTTTGTTTCATATTCCGCGACAAAAGAAAAACCAATGAAGTTGGATAAAGGCTGCGAAGGACTAACTCACAAGAGAAGAGTGAACGCCATTTCAGTACTCCTTAACGCTTCCATTAAGGAGTGAGCCAAGAACATAGAGACGCTGAACTTTCTTGACACTGTAGAAGTGTATTTTCAATCGATACCTTTATGTCCAGCAATGACTCTCCTTCCTTTCTCTTGGAGAACGCGGGCGTACATCCGCATTGGAAATTATTTTAGCAAATGTAATTATTGCGCCGTACTATAGAAAAAGCGTCCTAGGCAACAAGTGCGTTTTTTTCCAATCCATTTATATCTTTTCTGTGGAACTTCGCTTTTCTTTCCCTCTTCTTCCGGAGCGTGTGACAGTAAATATACATTTAAGAGCTATATGTCTTCGTGTTCACAACAAAAAATTGAAGGATAATGAACCTGCCAACATACGCACCACAGCTTTCGCGTGCTTTCCTTGGGATTCAATTGCGTTTTCGCCAATCCTCCTTCTGCTTAGCGAACGCGCAATGAAGGACGGCCTCCTTAAAATGTGCGAATGTCTTCGTCCCCGATAAGAACCATCTCTTCCGCTCAGACACGCACGCCAAATGATTGGGAATTCTCGTCCGAGCGCGTTTTCTTTGGCACCAAATTAGCGCAGCAGGCTTCCCGTTAAGACGGCTAATGATGTTTCGGCAAGGGCCTTAATTGCATTCCCACCGAGCGGTAACGACTCGTCGGGCGTCATTTCATGCACCAGCGCGCGCTGCATTGCCGGGGCGGCCCCGGCCGTCGCCACTGTTGTGGGTGGGTGAGGATGCCTCTCGAAACAAAAACGCCCGCCGAGGAGCATCACGTCGTAAAATCGGACCGCAGTGAAGAAGTACAAGAAAAGAAAAAACGCAGCAGCAGCACCAAAGGGAGGCGGCAAAATTGCGGTTGCTCAAGTGCGAGATCCGCTCCATTCATTTGCGCGGGCACGTTAGCGCGTCGTGTATATGGAGCCAAGAGCGAGCGGCCGTTCCGAAGAGCAAGTCGCGGTACGAGATCAAAATCGATAATTCTGAATTAGGCGTCGCAGGAGCGTGCGGCCTCACGGGTGCGGCCTCACGGGTGCGGCGGCGAGGGGGGGGGGGGAGGCGTGGACTCTTGGTGCAGCGGGACGCCCTTAATTGCTACAAATGAAGCCACGATTAGGCAGGCCGGACACAGCATCGCCGAGGGCTTTGTTATGCTGGCCAGCAATCCGCTTTTTCTCTTCTTCTGACCCCCGGCGGACGCCTTCATTACCTTGCAATGTATACGAAGACGACGGCCCGAAGAAACGGCACATGCCGAATGAAATATCTGTATCGTTCCCGGCCTATGCGCTTCTCTCAAGATAGATTTTATCATTATTTTTCCGGCCTTGAATGTCTTGGCGCGATCATTAGTGTGGTCGTTTGACCGACCGAGAGTTGGCGTCCTTAATGAGCGTCTTACGTTCCGCCGTATTGTGACTGAAGACAAACCGGGAACCATATTTTTTCTCACTGACGTATCATGAGCCGTCCAAATCGCCGTGAAAAATTGCTGCTTTTCGCTTCGTTATATGCATGCGAACCAAGGAGACACGCATTATGCAAACGGTAGCTCCAAGTGGCGCTTTGGCGCTCGTATATTGCCGTCTACTTGCTGGCTAACGACGTCATTCTTAAGTATAAGTTTGGTTTGCTCTCTGCTGCCGTTGTTCACGCTTACAGTTGTCAGAGATACAAAGACCGTATGGAATCGGTTTCATTGTTGTTGTTGTTTTTCTGTGCTCCCTAACACTATTCAGCCTAAAGTTCCCATGCATTCCTTCAAGGTACGAAAAATAGGTCACCCATATGTAACAGATACCTCTACAACCGTCAGCAGAGCATCACGCTGATGTAGCGAAAGTTGCGCGAATTGGGGACATGCGTGTTTAAAACCATATACCTCGCGCTTTTATTTAAATACAATCGTTTCACTGTGTTATGTGTAAAGGTTAACGTGCGCTTCGATTTTCATCGTCGCTTTGTTTCCTTCATTTTTCTTTTCTTTTTAGAGAAGAGGGAGAGCAGGGAATGGAAATATATGAAAGTTTCTATGGGTGACTTCGGTACGAGCTCGAGTCCTATCGGCAAAAGCTTTACAGTGAGCGCACCTTGGAGTACTTGTATTATGTGCGATTGATGGTGATTGTGATGGAATTAGTGGTGATGAATTAGTCGCTTGGTCATTGTATCTGTATATACACTATACTGTAGAAAATCGAGCAGTGTGCGCTTCTTCGAGGAAGAAGACGACGACGATTTAGTCGAAGCCTTGTGCCTGCTTTACCTGAGCAGTGTGGCATCTCGCCACGGTGCTCTGCTATCTGAGGGCTTCATTAAACCTTAACGCCTGTCTACAATACAAGTAAAATAGAATGATCCTTACACTCCGACTGTCCCTCTCGTGTCCTGCTGCTGTGCCTTTCTTTCCTTCTTCAAGCGTATATGTGTGCTCCCAGGCCCAAAGACTCCAAACCCACCGCGATGCGCAGATTCCTCGTGTGTTGCTGCAAATCTTCGCTGCAAGTAGCACCTTGCGTAATATGAGTTTGCTATCTCTGTCCTTTCTTCTCACATTAAACAGAACTGCGATTTCTCTTCTTTTTTTTTTTTCCCCCTTTCTTTATTTTTGCCGTTTTGCTCCTCATTCACGGCGAAGCGTGCTTCGCCTTTGCAAGACTACGTGTGAGGCGAAGCCCAACCTAAGCATGCGACTAAGATTATTTTGATGCTCGAGACGTTCGTTCATAACTGAGCTTCCGGATAACCACCAAACAAAAATATTCATTGGAAGATGGCGGCAAGTGACACAGGCAAAATACTGTACAAAATGAAGAAAAGCGAACAAAGATAAAAGAATGAAGAAACTATTCAACAAGGAGTTTACGAAATAAATATCTTAGCGTTTTACGGCCCTCGTACAAGACACTCTCAGTGCGTTCTTCGCCAACCTTAGGCTGCCTTCCTACTTTTACCCAATACATATATGTGTGCGCTTATTGTTCTTCCACTCAGAAGAGCTCCACCTGGGTGGCGGATTACATTGATGAAGAACCGAATGATCAGTGAGAAATAATTTAAGACTCAAAATCAGCCCTCCAGTGTCTTTTATCAACTGTTCGTCGTGGTTGCTGTGAACAATTTGTGTCGGAGATAAGAGAAACGCACCAACACGTGATCGTGAAAGGACACAACATAGTGTTTCAATGACTCGAGTCATTGCAGTATCTCCGGCAACGACCTTTCCGTTGAAGCTACTCGAACAACCTATGAAGGAACAAATTTTGTTCCTGTATCTTTATCAAGAAATGACGCAGCCTAGCATCTAAGCAAGCTAGCGCATGATAGGACGTTACATTGGTGGCACACATCTCATTTCACTCACCATCGTTAGCAATCACACGACTCTTCTATGCAGCTGCACGTGTTACATAATCAAACATTACTTCGTCATTTACACCGGCGCGTTGCCTTCACCAACGCATCCTCATTTTTGATAGGAACGATTGATTGCGCTGACTGCAGCGGAAACTGCAGAGCACTTCCTACGCTACCTGTTCTTCGAAGATAAAAGGATTGCTCTTCCCAGAGCTCTAGACCAACTAGACAGAACATCTTTCTCATTGAACAAGAACTTGGGACCATGATTTTGCACGTCATAGCTGCAGAAGGTCACCAAAGTCCACCGACAAACTACAAAGAACACCGACAAAATGCTGGCAACTCCATAACGTCGGCGGCTGCAGTGCGCATCAACGGTTGACTTTATCATTTTCCCTTCTCCCAGTGCAGAATAGCCAACTGGTCTCAACCCAGGTTAACCTTCCTGCATTTCATTTATCATTCTCTTTTTCTGTAGAGCATTTATTTCATCGAGACACATTCCAGCAGATATTGTAACACATATATACTCTACTATAGGAGAGTCCAGCACTCCTGTGTATCAGCACTATCATAAAAAGTCAATACTACGAAATATGGCAAATAACACGAGGTCTTCTTTTTATCCCGATTATGGCACGTCAAATTTGTTTTTGTTTTAAAATCGGGCGCCATAGTTTTCAGGTAAGCTTGCGCAAGCAAGCAAGCGTGTGTGTGTGCGCGCGCCTGTGCGTGCGTGTGTGTGTGCGTGTGCGGCTGTGAGCGTATATGTGCGTGTGTGCGTGTGTGCGTGTGTGTGTGTGTGTGTGTGTGTGTGTGTGTGTGTGTGTGTGTGTGTGTGTGTGTGTGTGTGTGTGTGTGTGTGTGTGTGTGTGTGTGTGTGTGTGTGTGTGTGTGTGTGTGCTTGCGTGCGTGCGTGCGTCCTAAAAAACTTCCTAATCACATTTAATCGCAAATGTTGGCGTAGGGCAAGCCGTAGAACAGTAATAAAAATGATCATAGACCTAATGAATTCGTTGGCAAATATTCACCCTTTGTGTATAAAATAAAAGAAGAAGAAATCGCTGCGTCCTTTTCCGGAGTTCTTCGCAACGTGCGGCCGTTGCGCGCCTTCCATAACTCGGTAGCTGTCTGAGTACACGAAAGGATGCCGTCTGCTCCTCGGAAACTTTCGCGTGCACTCAGGCTTTTATTGCGTTTTCTGCATGTATTCAGGTGTGTATGTACATCCGCGAGCGGATTTGCTGCGACAGCTGCGTAATCCGTTTCTGAAATCTCGAGCCTCACGAAAGCTGCTTATTATGCGTGACTTCATCTGCGCGTATGTCTGTGCACGCACTGATACGCCGACGTCGCGCCGAAGCCAGTGCCAGTCTCTCTCTCTCTTTCTCTCTCTTTCTCTCTCTCTCCATCTCCCAATCTTCGCCGAGAATCGAATTTGTAAGACACGCTGCAGCACGGTCCACGGTAGAGCGCTCGCTCCTGCGTTCCCTTTCTCCTGTCACGGGTACACTTTACTTTTTAACTCTTCTTGATGCTTTTCTTTCTTTCAGGACGTCGGTGTTGCGTCTTCTTGTTGTCCTCAGTGATCTTCCTACTGCACTCCTAAAACAATGCATAGAAAAAGCGCCGATGGCTTCGGTGCCGATCCACTTTCCTCCCCTCAATGCCCCCCTCACCCCCAACCTTCTTATTTTGTCAGGGCTTTTCGTGCCATGTCATTTCTTGTTGCCTTTTTTTTTTCTGCCTCTGGATATCGCGCAGATATTGTGCGAATAGATTTTCATTGTGGGGTTGATGTCCGAACCGTAGCGATCAGATTAGTTAGAAATTGATAGAAAGGAAAAGGCAAAGCATTTAGGGCGCACTCTATATGCATCTCCCGCTCCAGAACTTCATTCCACTTACTCTGAGCAGTGACAGATATAAAGTGTTGGCAAGCGTTTCATTTGTGCCTTGCTTACACTCCCATCTATATCGCTCATGTAAAAGCCGCAACAGTATTTTACGTCTTTTGGTCATTTACTTCCCGGAAAATTTTTTTCACGCTATGACAGCCTCCATTTTTGCTTTTTCTTCATCCATGTATCGGTTTAGAGGAATGCGGTAGTGTCACTGCTAGATTGATTTCATATCAAACACTTTATTCATGAGTGCCTTTGAGTTGCAGTGGTGTATAATTTCAGTGTGTAAGTCGCAAACGGCATTGTTTCTTTCAGGCTGGTGCTAACACAACTCGCACTGAATATAGCGATGTGTTTCGCGGCTGTTTTATTCATAAGAACAATTTGCATTACAGTAAAGGCTGCGCGGACGGGACTCCTCTTGGTATTGGCGTCATTTGTCTTAGCGTCGGCGACAACAATACGTACTTTACCCACAGAATATCTCCATTCAATTAGAGCGAAAACGCTCGCTATTCTGAAGAGTCGGAAAGATTGAGCGCAAAGACCAGGAGAAATAAAAACTACTCGTGCGTGCAAAAAGTGAGAAAAAAAAATAAACAGTCTGATGTCTCGAGTTCCTGATTCGAGGAGGCAGACTGTCTGCGTGTGCTTCGAGCTGTATGCTGGGCCGGAAAACCGCGACAAATTGGGACCCTTCCGATTCAGCAGCGAGGTAACGGCTGCGAGCGAATTGCCTTCCACCGTCACAGCTGTCAACTTCCCCTGCAGCCTTGCCGCTGACTGCATTAGCGAGCGGAGGAACACCGAACAAAATGGAAGGACGTGATTGCATCATTTCCCGTAAGCACTTTCGATCGAGCGTCGGCAGGCTAGAATAAAAAGCCTGTCGTATATTTTTTGTCCTTCGTACTTATGAGCGTCGCCGTGTACTACTATATGTGTGTGTGTGTGTGTATGTGTGTGTGTGTGTGTGTGCGTGTGTGTGTGTGCGTGTGCGTGTGCGTGTGTGCGTGTGCGTGTGCGTGTGTGCGTGTGCGTGTGTGCGTGTGCGTGTGTGTGTGCGTGTGCGTGTGCGTGTGTGTGTGTGTGTGTGTGTGTGTGTGTGTGTGTGTGTGTGTGTGTGTGTGTGTGTGTGTGTCGCGGTGCTGCTTGACCCAAGAGCGGTTATGACAGAAATTGTCTCGAGCCCACGCGTAAACGTTCACTCGTATATATTTTCTTATTTGCTGTCAACCAACTGCCTTTTTGTTTTCTCAGAGCTACAAGAAAGCCGAGATTGTATCTTGTTGCTACATTTTTCGCGCTGGCAATCTCGCGTCGTCACATAGCCTGCACGCTTACACGCCTGTTCTGTGGGAACAAAGCCACTAACTTTCGTTCTGAAACCACGCAAACAAGGGATGGGTATGGCGTGCCTGTGTTAGAGCTCACGATGTATAAGAACAAAGTGATAAGAACATAACGTGTTACATGTGTTCTCAGAGGAGATTCTGCAACCGTTCTTACTTTTCCTCATTCGGAATTCTTTTTTGTTCTGTTTTGCCGAGGACTACCGCCACAAGTAACGCACATGTGTGTAGGGCTAGCTTACTCGCAGTGAATACGGCCCAAGCGAACCAAAAAAAAAAGAAGAAACACAACACATAACCAGCTTCGTAAATCGAGACCTTTAATCTACTTTGCAGTTAGGACCATCTGTTGAAAACAAGGAGCGAGAAAACTACATTAATGGAAGCATCCACTTTATGCAGGGGAACTGAAAAGCTCCTTTCTCCTGCCCATACCCTCCCAAAAATATCCTCATGAACTTTCTTAACTTTTTTTTTTTTTTGCGCTCACTTCAGGCTGCAGTAATAGAGGATCATGAGTAAGGCGGACTTAGCCGTCCCCCTCTCTCGGCAAACCTATAGCAGTACTTCTTTATGATAATGACACAACGTGACTGGACGAGATGAAATACGCATAATATGGACGCGTATTCATCCTTCTACTCATTAATCTGCTCACTACCTAGACTGTCAAGCAGACAAGCGCAAAGATCCTCGAAAGGGCCCCTGCTTTCACCCCTGCTCATCACCTATTTTTTACTAACCTGGCAGTTTTACAGCGCCACCGTCCGCCGCGTGCGAAATGTGTGCGCACATCTTAAATGTAGGCCTCTGCGGGCAGTTAGGTCCGCTTTTTCATTTCCGCATATACCGTAGTGTCCGGAAATCCACTGAAGTACGTTAGTGTGGCCAGGGACAGTGGCCTTATAAGAAATTTCCGGCGAATATATTTAGCAAAATCCAATGCATCAGCAATGGCAAAGAAATGTGCCCACGCGGTAACGAATTGCTTGAGGAGTCTATCGCTTCAACATCCTTTTCTACACTCAAAGACCCGTCCTAAAATCAAGGCTTCCACATCAGCATGCCCGTCACCTTGAGACAATATAACATCCACTTCGTCTGAACGCCGCATTCACCAATAGCTACCTGTACCGTCTTAGACCAACCTGTTCACGAACACGTACTGTGATAACTGTGGTGCGTTAGAAACTGTGGAAAACAATTTGTTGGAAATGCCAGTTTACAAAGACGAGAGATCTTATATCGGTAGAATGGGCTCTGCTTCCCAAGGACCACTAGATTTAAGAAGAATACTATATGCCATATGCTTTCTCCTGCAAAGCAAGAGCAAGCTTTAAACTTTTTTGGCTTAATCGGCTTAATTGACAAGCTCTAGCCTGTTTACATCAATACCTTCACTTTCGTCTCACCTGTACGTACCCTGATCATATATTTTCTTGTTGTTTTTCTCTTTCCCGCTATCCTCCTCCTGGGGCCTTTCTCTCCCCGATAGCCTTCCCTATGCAGAGTATATAGCATGTAGGCGCCTACATGTTCACTGGCATAATTCTTTGTGTTTCAATAAAGAGCTCTCCCTCGCTCTCCACGCGCAGATCACGCACACACAATTCGTCAAAACATCACATGCAAAGTTAACAAAAACTCATCAAAACTTTAAGCAGCTGTTTGTATTGTTTACAGCACTTCTAGACTATATACGTATGCTGATTGCAGGAGTTCAGATTCCGTTGGGAAATGGCTGTTACCCCAGACTTGATTTGTCGCAGAAGCAAGTTGGGGCGTTCATTTTGTAAGTTAGTGCACTTTGGCACAGGTCTCGTTTTTATTTCTCAGCGACTGTGCAGCCTGGTGTAGTGTGCAAACGAACACCGAATTAACCGTTCAAACTAGCTTTATCAAATATATAAATTCGTTCACCTTTCGTGCAGTTTTAATAAATTTCCTCTCGAAGAGCGAGCGTCATGCTTTCTCACGCTTGATAAGTCGTAAGAAGGCAATGGGCGGTTCACTGTTGATGTGATGTGTTGTCGGTCGTATGCACACACACACACACACACACACACACACACACACACACACACACACACACACACACACACACACACACACACACACACACACACACACACACACACACACACACACACACACACACACACACACACACACACACACACACACACACACACACACACACACACACACACACACACACACACACACACACACACACACACACACACACACACACATCTTACCACTTACCTTCTTACCACTTATCAAGCGTGAGAAAGCATGACGCTCGCTCTTCGAGAGGAAATTTATTAAAACTGCACGAAAGGCGATCGAATTCATATGCTTCATAATTCCAGTTTTAGCGGTTCATTAGGTGTTCGTTGTCACGCTGGACCAGGCTGCACAGCCGCTGAGCCAGCTATATATGAGCGAGCTTTTACGACCACAAATTGTGGAAGTCCCCTTACTGCTTTTAGGGCTCAAAAAGTATTCGCTTCAATCATAAGTTGATAAACTTTGATTGTCTTTCAAGAAATGAGAATTACGGTCTCCCTCTCTAGAATTTTGTATTCGTACAGTGCAGTAACAGCACAAATACGCTGTTTATCGCCAGCATCCTTGTAATGGGGCATTCTTCCAAGGTGCACACTTTCATCGGGATACGGCGTTCTATAGCAGCCGCGGCGCTTACGCTTTGCTATCGGTACCCACCCATTTTCTTTGTCCCTTTTCTTTTTCTTTTACTTAAAAATGCACGGAAGGCACTCGAATGACTGAGTCCTTTTCGCAAGATTGTGCATTCGTGACGAAATCGCGAACAGGAAGAAGAGAGAGAGAGAGTGATAAGGGGGAGAGGGCTTCCCAAGGAGTTACTGCTCGGAGCAGTTGAGAGCAACTCTCTTGTCGGTGGGTTGTCGGAAGGCGGCGGCAAGTAGCGGTGTCCCTTTACGGTTACTGTTGCGACTGTTTTCTTCGCCCCTTCGCTCTCAAGATGGATCCAGAGGTGCGCGTAATGGTACACCGCCATCTTGGCTTTGTCTGGCGCACGCTATCTCTCGGCGGGTGGAGCGAGCCGAAATGGAAAGCACTTAGGGGCCTCTTTCCGCCGCCCCCTTTTCTCCCTCCCGAAACCATCGGCACCGCGTGGCTGCCCATACAAAGGGAAGCGAAGAGTTGAGCGAAATAGCCCCGTCAGACACGACCGGGAAGAGGAGAAGGCGCGCGACGCCGGAGAGGGCGCCTCCAAGAGCCTAGCCGGCCAAGTATCTCGCCGCGCTCCCGTGGCAGCTGCGCACATACGCTCACAATGGGCCCGGGCGGATATGGCAGCCCGGCGACGCCTTGTCTTGGCCCGGTTTCGGGGGATGGACCGGCGACTCGCTGCACATCGTGTCTTGCAGCGACCGCCACGGACTCGCTCGCACACCTTCTGGCGGGGAGACAAAAGGAGCGCGCAACCGAGAGGAGCCGCCGCGCACTTGCTGCAGGCACTTATCGGTCCTGGGATAAACTCCTGGCGATATTTCGCCGGTGGTTTCCGGCGCTGCTGCTGCACACTTGTCGCAGATAGCTGAGCGCACGAACCGCCGTGCTGCGTCCTTCTTTCTTCAACAGCCGCTCGGCTTGATGAGATGTTCGTTCGCGCATACAACTCGTTGGGTAGGACAAAAGTAGCGGGGCTCCGAAGCGCTGCTTTGAGTGCTACTGTTCCTCTTGTACTTCCAACTGCTCCACCCGCATTTCCTTCGCCTCATAAACCTTAGAAAATGGGGCCGAAGTTTTGCCAGCTCACTCACTCGATCCTCACAATGCTTTTGCCATTAAACGGCTTTTTTTTAGTCTTTTTTTTTGTCTGATCGTTTTGATGTCTAAGCTTGCCTTGACAATATCGGAAAAGGCGTTGTTACGATTGCTTGTACGCGTGCGTGCGTCCACAGACCTACAGACTGCCCCTGAACGTAGCTTCTTAAGCTCCCCGCCTTTCCTGTCCTTCGCAATGCTTTACATACGTGTACAATTTGCGACAACTGTCTCAGATTATATAGAATATAGGATTTGAGACATAATGATAATATATACTGATTAAGCTTTCTAACCGCGGCGGGCATCAAAAATTTCGGAATATGTACCAATGAGGTTACTATTTAACAAAATTTCGAGCCCATTTCATTGATTTACTTAACCTTTCGCTAAATTATCTTGAGCAACGACTTACGGAAATATGTTATAATTGCAGAATTGAAATCTGCCGGTATTCAGAACATGAACTCTTGCGAATAACTTTCTGCGTTGCACCAGTTTAGAAAACTGATTCGGCAAAATATGCAGCGAAATTCCTTGTTCTTCCAGTTAATGTGTTGCCGTGACCAGCGAACTATCTGCCATGTGCTCCGTTTGACATTATAATGACTTCCACATACCGCCGAAGCCTCAGCAGACAAGACCAAACGTGCCTACACCGCATCAGCCTGAACGTGGCCTAGACGAACCTCTTCAAGTGCAAGATTCCACTGACGTACTCGCCAATGTGCTTTGAATGCAGCGCCCCTGAAGACCTGCAACACGTTCAGTGTGACTGCTGCCGCTACGCGTCAAAGAAAGTCTCTGAAGGCGGCACTGCACCTGCAACGGGACACGAGCATGGAACTGCGGCACATTTTCGGCCTATGGCAAAGCACCACCTGCGCGTTACGTGCCACGAAACGTTACGTGCCACGCTCTTGCGGGCCACGAGCCTTAACGAAACTTTGAAAATATCTCTATAGTGCATATATGTGTGTGTGTGACTGTATGTGCTGTTAAGCGTTTATCATTGCATATATCATAATCATCATCCAGCACCTGGAGTAGCATGTCAGGCGAACAGCCAGAATAGCATCTCCAGCATATCACTGAAGCTTGTGTATCTCTCTCTCATGTTTCCATAACCCATCGTTGGTTGAAGCGGCCTGTCTGCCCGACATGCTGGTAATATTTTCCACACGTGAGGGTGTCACGTAAGCCACGTCACTGTACTCAATATACTGTTGTGTGTGTGTATGGTGTAAGAGAGAAGGGACAAGGGAAAAGCAGGGAGGTTAACCAGGCCGAGGCTTGTGACTAACTACCCTGCACTGGTTAACGAAGAAAGACGAATGAGAGATGACAAGGAGGAGGGCCGATCGCAGTATGCGCGAAGACATACGCAATGAAGCATTCACCGTTCAGTTCGTCGCAAGCGATCAAATAGGCTGGCGCATTTCAAGAAACGCGCGGCAGTGTTTTTGTGGCTTTGCACATTACAAACGCACGAGACCATGGTCCCAGTCTCTTCTATTCTTTAAAATACCTGTCTTCTAAGTGCCCTAAAGCTGTCCGAAGGGCAAGCCTCTCATCTTCGCATGTTGGGCAGTTACATGGTTAGATGTTTTACGGTTTCTCTAAGCCCCTTGTGTTGCAATTGGTGCTGTGCGCCGTTTCAATTAGAAATGAATAGGCGTTCGTAAAAGAAACGCCTACTCACAGGCGACATACCAAGGTTTTTTCGCATAGAGCAATACCGGGTTAACGTTGTAACTTCATATACTAAGCTTTAACTCACATATAAAGTAGCGAATGTGTTCAACGTATCCACTGTACAATCGCGTTTGCTTTATCTTACCTAAAACGATGAAATCGAACAATCGTTGTGAGTTTTACTTCGTCGAAGTAATATACAAAGAGTTTTAGCGGAAGTGGTAATCATAGCAAAACCGACGACACTAATGCATGTCCATGCACCTTTACGAAGTGCTCATGAACAACTGTCATTTAAATTTTTGTAGGTAGCTTACCATGTTTCGAGTATTTCGCCAGGACCCAGACAGACTATCCACGCTCGTTTGGGAAGGTGGGCCCGCCCTCACAAACAAATTCGTACGCTATAGGAATCTTCGCATTCGACATATTATTTGCGAAAGAGCACTTCCGAACGAAAAGCTTTGTAGGTTTAAGTCCCTTGTTTTTTTGCTGGAATGGCGTTCATTTCAGCTCGTGTGATTTTAATGAGCGAACAAGTTACATGTAAGGAAGAAGCCGGTGACAAAATTTATTTCCACTTTTTTTTTTATTATATCTAAATAAATGATTCGCTCAAACACGCTCTGTTGGTACTTTCTTATCGTTCTATGCGCGTATTGTAAGCCAACAAAGCGTCCTGCGTGTGGATCTCAGTAAACACCTAAAAGTCAAGAGGTGACAAAACACTACAGAAAGAAGAAAAATACCCTCTCGACTGGCGCGTCGTGTGGCGTTCAGTGAACTCGCGGATTAGTGGGACTAACTATGTGCGCTCCACGGGTATAAACGAACATGAGCGAGGTTTACCTGCATAATGTATGCGTGCCTGGAAATAAGGCTGTTGAAGCGCAGATGGTTTGCCCCAAAAGCAGCGCATTGTTCGTGCTCCAAGACGTAAATACAATAACTCTATTTACAACGTTGCGCAGACGCTGCGCTTCGAGTAATAGCAGCCGTGTGACTTCATACAGCGCGCATTCGAGACACTATAAGCAAGCATGCAACGTTCGCGACGGTGCGCCGCGTGAATAAAACACCTCTTTCTTTCATGAGCCCGACACCTAAGGCCTGTTCAGGAATGTGAACGCGAGCTCTGGAAATCTATTCTCTTTAAATATAATGCCATTATGATCGTATGGGACTACTCGATATACGAGATTCCGGGCATGTGTTATTTTTTTTATAATGCGATTAGCATTCCTAGAGTACTTCATTAACTGTCCGAGGGCTTACTGTCTATCTATTTATGTCTCTAATCGTTTTACCGCCTACTTGGGTCACTGGGTAGTCTATTGTTTAATGGGTAGCGCATCGGGCTATTGTGCTGAGGGAGCCGGATCCGAAATCAACAGTCGCAATAACTTAGGTCACTTGGTATATGTGCCGCTATTCAATGAACCTCTTTGATGCCAACTTGGCGACAGGCAACAATGTGCGACTGAGTGTGTGGCGAACTTGAATGGTCCACTTTGACGTCAATTTCGGTCATTGGGTTTGTGCCACTGGTTATGCGTCACCCTTCAGTGAACCTCTTCGACGTCAACTTAGGTCACTAGACAAGTGCTACCGGGTACGTGTCGCTGGGTCTGTACCGTTCTTCACTGACAAAAAAGGAAGAGAAAAAAAACATATTTAAAATTTGTCCGGTGTTTGGCGAAACCGAACTGGCGTCAGATACATTTCTGATAACCTTCTCATAATATATTTGCAACTATTTTCACATATCGCCGACAGAAGACATCGCAGCTGAAGGCGACGAAGGGACTACTTCGGTTTATGAAAGAGACGGGCTTGGACAAGCGGGTATGACAGTGCTGTCACGTACCGCGCAAGAGTGACGGACTGTAACTGACGATGTATGTGCTGTGTTTTGCGCTCTCTCTTTCTCCTCCCCATTTTTCACCCCCCCCATCCCGCTTCCATGTGTAGGGTAGCAAACCGGTTACGCTAAACTGGTTAACCTCCCTGCCTTTCCTTTTCCACTTTTTCCTTCCTTCCTTCCTTCCTTCCTTCTCATAATATATATTCACACACACGCCACACGCGGACTTCCCGGTGTTGACGCCCTGTTAGATACGGGACCTATTCCTGAGCCTCCTTCGAGTTCACCAGACCACATCGAATCGCGCCACACCTAAGTAAGGAACGCAGAAGCAGATCTACCCCGTTCCTGAGGCGCGGCACGTGCAAACGAGTTGGCGTCCCCCACCTCGTGCGCCGCAGGTGGAGCTATTCACTGCTTGACTCTTCCCGAAAGTGTAGCGAGAGCCTGGCACTGTTCCAGGTAACGTGGGTCCCGAGGCAAGATGGCTGTAATGCACCGTGAAGCCCTGGCAGCAATCCCCCCATCCGCCTTTGTGAAGGCAGTTGCAGACCGGGAAGGCAATACCGCAGAGAGAAGTAAGCCCTCGGACAATTGGGGCGACCCTGTGCGCCGGGTGTGGCACAATCGCACGGGCGCCTACCATTCGCCGAAAATGACGACACCTGAGCGGGATCGCCGATTGGCCCAAAATGGCGTAAGCTGAGCGGGCTCGCCGATTGGCCGAACGTGACGTGACTTCGAGACACCTAAGGGCTTAAAAACCAGAGACCGGGAGCAGCAAGAGAGCATTCCTTCATTCATCTCTTTCGAGCTTCTTGCCACGGGCCGCAGCGTCCGAGTTGCTGGCGGCCCGTAATGACTTTTATGACTGTTAATTTCTTTGTACTCTCACTGTAAATAATGTAAATAAACCTCCAGTTTTCATCTCTAAGTCCTCCTCAACCTCGGCCAACTCCCGCACTTAACGGCAAGGTCCAAAAATCTGGGGGACAGCAAATTGGGATTGTCCTCCAGATCCAACAACTGGTGGCAGCCCTAGGGATGAACCTTCGTTCAGAGAGATCCAACAGCCACATGGAACAGCGTGTCAGGAGAAGAAGCGCACGTGAGAGAGGCGCCAGACTGCATACACGCACTACACATGATGCGTTTCGGTGGTGGTATACTATGATGTGTCGATACATTGGTTCAGTGCGAATCGCATCAACGTCCACATCCATCGTGAGATGGGTTCTGGCGGAATGTTTAAGTAAGTACAGAACAAGGGAACTTGATGGGAAAGCGCCATTATATACCATCTACTTTAACAGCGGAAAGGCAGGTTTGTTTTCTATCACCTTACGAGGGCGTCCACCGCTTCACTTTGGGCCAGCTTTGCGCGCGAGGCCAGCGTACAGCAAGCGCTAACGCACCTACCCAGGCTCCTCGCACTAACACATATGGCCAAATGATATCCCCGATTTTTTTCCGTTCTTGCCATAAAGTCGGGCAGGCGCGGTGAGGCGAAGCGGATTGTCACCGGTGACTCGAGGAATCGAGAAAATGGGCAAGCAGCTGGCTATGGAGTATGCTCCATATTTACGTTTTGCATTTCCTCCGTGCCAGTGTGGCTAAAGTTGCCGCATTACCTTGAAAAGCGCGCCACAGCCAGCGTGAAATGGGAAATCGGGAAACGGGCGATGGCCGACGTACGCATACATTCGGGCTTCTCCAACCGCCGCGCTCTCAAAGCCGCATTTGCGACTTTTCTTGCGTATTCAGCGGAATGCAGGGATATTTCTTCGAAGCACCAGAGCCGCTTGTCGCCTTACCTTTTCCTCCCCACAGAAAACGGTCACGACTTCGTTCGCATCTCGCGCGTTTTCAACGTCTATAAAGAGGCTCACTGCAGGCACGCCGCCCTATTATTGAGATAGATCTTCCGTTCTTCCAGCTTACGTTTCGCTTGCTCGGGAGCTCGTCTAAAAAGGTGTATATGTTTATTCTTTCAAAGCCAAATCCATCTATATAGAAGATTGGCCACGCCGCGTGCTTCAACGTCTGAGCGTCGTTGGGTAACCACCGTAGCAAATTCCATGGGTATTTGCTCAGGCCGTATCTCAACAGACGCTAAAACTTTTCTGGAGACCTAGTCAAGCAGTACTGCAGTAACGACAACCTTCGCAGCGCAGCGGAAGCAGTCAGCCACATGGAACGCATTTTCGACGTATTTTCTGCTCGGCGTCAACCAGGCCGTGCGATAACCACGGTATTCTGGCATGGTCGTGGCCGAAGCAACTATACCATGCATCAGTTATAAGAGGCAAATAAATAGAACATATTTCTAGCTGAGTTTCAACGTCGTTACCATGCGGCATTTGCAACATGACGCGACGACGCCGGACGGCGTCGCACCGAAAATACGTCGTTGATATAAATTATGTGTAGTTTCAGTGTTGTCGATGTTCTGCCACGCCGCCTTACTGGTCGCAGTGGCGCTTCGCGTCCTGTTGACGGTGCGCAAACCGGAATATCAGAAAGTTACACTGCAATCTCTTCATACATCCGCAATTTTAAACCCTTTTCGATTCCTTGATCGTGCATTAAAATTGAGTAATTACATCTATATGCAGTGTGCATGAGTTGGTCGAGTCCCCTGTGTACAATACTGGTGTCGAGCCTATAGGCCGACATGGTATGTAACATCGTCGACAATTTTTAAGCAACGTATCGAGCGTTTTCTATAGTTATTATACAACTTAAAGTGCCCCGTTTGTGCCTGTTATCATCACGAATGAGCTAGGATGTAGCCATGCAATTGTGCTATTTCTCATTACCTGAACAGTCGAAAACGCGTCGAAATATACGCCTGGCATATTGGTTACCACGCTCTACCTACCGCATGCAATGCTGCCCATACTTTTCTAACGCTTTCAGCACCAAGCTGTATGCCAAGTTGGGCAATTAATTGCGTGACACTGATTTTCTCTCACTCAGGAAGAAATACAAAGAATCAGAAAGAAAAAAATATCGAATGGAGAAGGGGGAGCGGGGAGGTAAGAAGAGGCCCATAAATCACCTTCAGCCACACACACAAAAAGATAGGAAGCTAGTTCAAAAGCAATTTGCTTCGTTCTCCCGCCGTGTCCCTAACTCCATAATGAGAGTTGTTCGTTTCTTCTTTCGAAATTTATAGGCTTTTTCCGGGGAGTGGCTCTCGGGCGCACGCCACGTGAAAGGGTGTCGACGCCGAGATAAGCGCCAAAAGAGGTCCGCGTGCTCGTAAACACGGAAGAATCGGCCCTTGACGCCAGCCATGCATTTTTGACACGCGTTGATAACAGCAGCGCTCCCACTTTTGCTGCTCGATATACATGCCGAGGGTTGGTTGTCGCCCGCCCGGAGGCCGTGCCCCCTCCTTGAGGCACAAAGAAGCACCTACTCAGTGAAACAGTGCAGGGCGAAGGAAAAAAAAAAGCACGTCAATTGAAGGCCCACAGCGGGGCGGTTCGTAACTGCAAACAAACGCCATTGCGGTGCCTGTTTGTACGTCGTAACGATCGACGCTTACATATTTATGGCAACGATTCGGCATCGACGCAAGAGCTCTCTCTCGGCTCTCTCGGCCTGCGTTTCTCTTCCTCCTTTTATTTTATTTTTTTTTTGCCTATCCACCAATTTCTCCTACTAATGCATTCTTTATTGGGTTCTGAGCAGACATTCTCTTTTCTCGTTTGCTCTTCATGAGGCTGCCGCTGGCGACGAGCAAAATCCAGGGGACGGCTGGATGCTTCGCTCGGCGGCCTGGACGGGGGTCGCCATTACAGTCCCATCACGTCCGTTGACAGCCCCGCGACGCATGCTGCACGCGGAGACGCGCCGATAGCGATAATGATTAGAATTCCGCGTGTGGCTGTGCTTCTAGGTGGCATGCGGCGCGTGTGTTCGCCAAGGGCGTTTCGCGGAAGGAAGAGCAAAGCCGGGCCGAAGGGTGCTTCCCCGAAAGCAAGAAAAATGAAGCACGCACAGCGGCGGCGGCACTGCTTTTCAAATTGCACGCGCTGGCTGCCGCCGCCGCCTGTAGTCCACCGAGTCTCGCAGCCACTGCACAAGCGCGCACGGGAGGCCCAGAATGTAAGACGCAGCTCGCGAACCGCGCGCGAACAGAGCAGAGGAAGAAGCCTCGTGATGGAACCGGTAGCGTATAGCGGCCGTTTTCGCGGGATTCACAAAGAAAGACCGCTCCTTTGATCGCCCCCCTGAGCACGTCTCTAGACGGGACTCGTGCTTTGAATAGTGAACGAGATTTCTTCGGCGAAGGCGGCCTTAAGAGCTTCGCTGTTTTCAAGAAGACTATCGAGGAAGGAAGAAAGGGCAGGATGCAGTCGGTGCTGCGCTCAGATCTTTTTCTTTCTGTCGCCTGGGCTTCTCGCCTTCCTTTCGATGGTGTTTATCTGTTCTTTTTTTTTATCCTTCTTATTGTTTTCTGCCTGCTTAAGAATTCGTTCTTATTTATTTCGTGCCAAACCGAAATTGAAGCTTTGGAAACAAGGAGCATGTCTGAGAGCGTACTTGAGTGTATGTTTGCGATCAAAGCGGAATGACGCCCCTCTTCAGCGCTCGTAATGGAAGCCTTAATTCTCAGCGCCTAAGTGACCCTCCCAGCTGCGGGAGCTACTTGGCGAAGGAATTGAGAAGGTTCCACTGTTATCAAGTTACTTTCAAAAAAGGGCTCTCCTCTCTCATCGTCTCCGTTGCGTTATCAGAAGTGGTGGAAACTGGGACGACCACGTGTATACGAATATCCCCTTATCAACGGATTACATATTGTGAGCGGTTTTTTTTTTCGTTCAGACGAGACAGGTACAATCTCCCACACGCACAAAACTGCAGCGAGTACAGCAGTCCAGGTTGAAGGAGGAGTTGCTTTCGGAGGAGAAGCTCGAAGAGAATCACGCTGCTGCGCACCACATAAACGTTGGCTTGGGCGCTATGTTGCACGCCAGTTCGTTCTCGCGATACATGGCGTGAGATGGTATGGCGCAGTTTGCCCCGCTAACCCGGGGAGGGGGCCAGCGTGTTTACTCGCCTGCGGTGGGCCGCCATCGCAACTCTTCGCTCGCTCCGTCTTTGTTGCGCCCATTTTTATCAGCCACGCTGTCCATCATCCTTTTAAAGCGTGTCAGGAACTCCTCCGGGCACTTACGAAGCTGTTCGCACACATTCTGTTAGCACTTTCTTCGCGTTCTTGTTCTGTTGTTAAAAGCAGACAAGCGGATTTGTGCTTCGCAGCACTAATAAGCGCGCGATTTTAATTTTCTTTTTTAAGTGCACTTGGCTCGCCCGTTAAACTCGGTCATTATATAGTGGGGTAATTACCACACATTGCTCGTTAATTAGGTAGTAACGACTTCCTACCTTTGTTGTGGTGGTCTGCCACTTTGCTTGCAGCAATGAAGGTAAACTTTAGAAATCATAATAATGTTCAATGTTCTTGTTTTTTGTTGTTATTTTCTGTTTTTTTATATTATTACGACCAAAGAAAGCATAGCGTGCTAACGTTGACGTTGGTTTTAATGGTGCAGCGTTGATGGTCACGGTGATTACTAACTTTTTATTGGCAACGTTCGAGGAATATATGGTCTTGGGGACGCAACCGAAAGAGAAATGTATGATGCTTGCATCGATATTTATAGTTCTTTTTTCTAAAAACGAGCGGAGGGGAGGGGGGGATAATGATAATATAAATCAACTGCTGCCTTTCTTTTTCATGCACTGACGTCACCGCTACACCATGGCACAGCGCCGGCGCACGAGCGGCCGCTTTGCTATCGCAGTGCTTTCTCGTGGCTTGGACGTTCCTTTTTCAGGACACTTATTCTTTCTTCCCAACATTTTTTTTTTTTTTTCTAGTTGAAGTCATTACAATTTCCGCGCGGTTAAGCGCGAGTTGTCTGGAAATTGCGTTGCGCAGATTATTAATGGCTCCACTGCTGCATCAAGCTGGCCTCGCGCGCTCCATTTCTGCCATTAAGGGCATGCGTGAGGTCCAATGCATTGTCGTTCGCACAGGAATTGTGTACATTGTTATGCGGTTGTGCGTGCTGACGGTGACAGGTTTAGGCTTCGAAAGCATTTCTCTTCGCAGCTTTCTGAAACAAAATTTTATTTGCGCTCAACTTGTGGAGGGGACGCTGATCCACTCTTGGCGTCGCGAACGGGGCGCTGTACACGGTCGGGTATAGCTTCGATTGAGACATGAACTAGGTCCTCCAGTCAGGGCACTGAGCGGTTCCCAGAGAATTCGAGTGAAATGTGGACTTTCAAAAATATATATTTTTATGCGTGTTATCTGCACGGGCCACATCTACTTTGGCTATTTCCGCTCCCCAAATGACATGATGCTCAATGTACAGCCTTCCGCCCATTACTCATGTTAGCTGGAGCATCTGCCTCGTTCTAAGGGTGACATCAGCATAGATTATCGCTTATTGCACGCGATGAGCGAGACTTATAACGATAACCGAAGAGCTCAATGTTTAGTCACGTTACAGCAATATGAAGCCAACAGACAATGAACCTAAGAACTTGCACTAAAGAAAATTACACCTTAAAGAAAATTACACCTTCTGTGTCGCACATAAAGGTCTTGAACGTAGAAATATTGTTTCTTCTTTATTCTTTATTCTGTGTGCACTCTAAATAGTCATGTCTGTAAACGCCCCATGCCACGCCATCCTATATTTGCCTACTATATTATTCTATGTGTCTGCAACCCCTCACTGTAACAGCGCTTAATTTCTGGCATTTTACGTACCAAAACCGCGATATGACTATGAGGAACGACATAGTGCGGGACTCCGGAATAATTTTTACAGCCTGGGGTCCCCTGCCATGCACCGAAATATAAGTGCACGAGTGTCTTTTTGCATTTCACCCCCATCGAAATGCGGCAGCCGCGACCTGGATCGAACCCGCGTCCTCGAGCTCAGCAGTGTAATGCTGGGCATTCCACTGGGCTACAAGGCGGGCGCTGTAATGGCATTGTGGGTATATGAGACGTAAAGAAACATTTGGGAAATTAGCAATTTTTTCAAAAGTTGGAGCTGTCCAATGAATTATACGTGAAAGTTAACCTTGCGATAAAATCTGCACATTTTGGGGGAAAATAGGAAAAGACGAATAACACCGAAAGTAAAGAAAATCTTGCATCCGGTGGAAGACAAACTCGCAACCTCCGCATGATACGTCGGGTGGTCCACCGATTGAACTACGGCGACGGCTGTCTTTCGGACCCCTTTCTTAAGTATCCGATAGATGTATGCGATGCGCGACCTAGCCAGGGAAGGGTTAGCCAGTGGCTGACTTTCCACTTCGTGCAAGTCATTTACAAGATGACTCGTCCGGGTTTCTTCGTGCGTATGGCGGCCCTCCGAGTAGCCTAAATGGGACAATAATTAAAAAAAGAATTACATGGCCGTTGGTGGGTTTTCAACCGGTGTCCCTCAGCGGCGCAGCAGCCCAATTCCCAACCCATTCTGCATTTGTTATCCACTTCTGTGAGTGACCGCTACAGACGACAATGGCGCGGCGGCACCCGAGCCAATGGCCAAGACCGAAAAGAATGGAAAATCAAATAATTTGCTTTAAAATGTGACCATATGTCCTGATGTATTTAGGTTCCAAGCGTTAACCACGCACCTCGGCAAACTGCAAACTGGCACTGAACTGCGCACGACAGATAAACAGAATTATCTAGGCGGAAGAGGTTGGAAGCACGTGCTTCCCACTAGTCCATTTCACTTATACAGGGTGCCCCAACTATCACGCACCAAGATTTAAAAATATGTAAATGCTAGGTATCCGAACAGAACAAAGGTAATGTAGCTTGCCGTCTCTTGCAGATGCTCAGAGTATTCTTTTTTGCCTTCTGCCTAATTAGATAATTAGTTTTGATCATTTATATAAATTTCTCAAAATAATATAATTGGATGAAAGGTGTTAATGAGAAAATTGCAGAGCGACATGAAAAACTCCCGATACAGCTTTCTGTGAAAAAAAAAGTGATGATTAACATGGAGGAAATATAGCAAAGGAACAAATGGTGGAGAACCTCATATCACACTAAAGCGCGTAGTTCAAATAAAAAATCAAAGAATAAAGTTCGAACGCAAATATGCTATCGGTGGTTCGAAGTAACGTTTCGCGAAAACACAAAAACTCGCACAGCACGTAATGCCAACTTTGGGATGTCCGGAGAAGGCCACGGTTCAAGAACAGTATCTAAGGAGAGCGCAGGTTGGTCCCCATTTGTTTTAAAACTTGACACACCTTGTGCCTACGGTCGTAAAGCGGACGAGTGTGGCCGCGCACGCGGTCTCCTCGGCCGACTCTGCGGTGCCCTTCGCGGCTGCAACGCGTGCTCCCACCTGCGTGCGCAGACAGCCGGGGGCGCGGCCGGCATGCTGCAGCCGTGGCGCAAGCGGCGGCCTGGCGCCTGGAGCCCGTGCGCCGGCCGCCGGTTTCCTCCGCGGGCCGCGCACGCGGTCCTGGTGGCGGCGGCCGCCTGCTCGGCGTACGCCTCGTCGTTGGGCGTCGGGCTGGTGTTCGACGACCTCGCGGCGGTCAAGGCCAACCGGGACCTCAGGCAGAGCACGCCCGTCGCCAACCTTTTCTTCAACGACTTCTGGGGAACGCCGCTTCGGAAGGTGAGCCCCGCGTCACGTCGTCGCCGCGTGGTGATGATGAATGAATCAGTCAAGCAAGCGAGCAAACCATTAGGCTAGCAAGCGTGTGTTTAAAGCGCCCTAAGGTGCGAGTGCTAGCGCCACGTATACAGTTGAAAAAAAGAAAAAGAAAAAAAAACTAATTACAGCAGACTACAAGTAAGAAAAGAAGGGAAAATATATAAACAAAGAGTGAAAACTAGCCGTAATAAGAGAAAACAAACGCAATGAATAAAAATGACAATTACGAAAATAAGTGTGCAAAGTACAACAAAACGCAAGGAGGATTCAAAAGAAAAAGGAGGAGAAAGGCAATTGAACAATGGGTGAAACTATGAAGCAACAACAACAAGTAATGGTAATTGCTTGTGTGTGTGTGTGTGTGTGTGTGTGTGTGTGTGTGTGTGTGTGTGTGTGTGTGTGTGTGTGTGTGTGTGTGTGTGTGTGTGTGTGTGTGTGTGTGTGTGTGTGTGTGTGTGTGTGTGTGTGTGTTAACAGTGAAATTTTGCTAATCAGTCAGTTATGCATGTACGATATCACGTGGAAGTAATGACCCCCACGAGTAATCCAGACCAGTTAGTAAACAGCGCTTTGGCCGCAGACGATATTTAAACTTTTTTGTTTCGAGCCCGGGCGCAGGAGAATTCTCGGGACCGCTCATCACATAATTCTAAAACTTCATAAATGCTAAGGTTGCTCATTGTGTTACCACCATGATGGAGCCGTATGTTTCACAAACGTCGACGCTTGCTGGCTGTATCTACATGTCACCATAGGACGGCAAAGTTTTCTCGGCAAACGAGCAGGTTCATTCAATTTTTCCAAGGTATTTCTATCGCTGACAGCAAATTGCAGCTGTGAAGCCTCAAGAGCGCTAGACCTTTCTTTCAGGTTTAGCTTCACTATAAGAGAGGCTGGCGGTAAAACGATTGCTTTCGAGGTTTCTAGGCGACGCACTTGTCACGTGCCAAACGATCGTAGCCGTAATTAATCAACCACCTCAGAATGGGGTAGCAGTAGAAGCGCAATACGGGGTTTAGGTGGAGTAAACGTCGGTCAAGTTCTTTCAACGCTAGAGACGTCTTTATTTCCGCAACAACGACAATGACGGCGACATCAATGACGACGATAGGAAAGGCAGTAACAGTAATGGGGAGAATGTGCAAAGGATTAAGAAATTGATAATAGATAATAGAAGGAGTGGCAATAGAAGGAGCGGAAAGAGAATTAAGGAAATAGAAGGAGCGGCAGAAACCGGTGCTCGTGAAAAAAAAATAATGAAATGGAATAAATAAATAAATGAAAGGAAAAAGAAAGGAAAGAAAGGCGTAGAAAAAAACAACAGGAAAAAAAAAAGAAAAAAGGGTGAGCTCGACAGCATACATTTATCTGAACCAGAAAGAAGAGAACTTGAACAATTCGTCCAAACTAGGGAAAAAGTTGCTAGATAAATACCACCTTAAAGGTATTAGAGCTGCACATCCACCGAAGAAACCTAATCTAACCCCTACAGCACATAGCTCCACCGATAGTGCTACAGGCAGGCATCCCGAGCACTGCAGCAACATAGTAGACATATCCCAGAGTCTAAGCCCCGATTAAGTTTATCTCCTGAAACGTGGTCTAATATTTTGTCCCACGAACAACACAGTACACGAATACGAACTACCCAAAGATATAAGAGAGTTTTCAAGACGCATGCGCATCAAGTTCTTTTTCGATAAGCCAGAAGTAGGAAAACAGGATAGAGACTCTATTAGACCACCTAGCACGTGGACACCGGAAGCCGAGCAGTGCCCAGACCTGGATTCATACATAAAGCTAATCTCAAAGGAAATTCTACAGTCAGCGTAGCATTGCCGGAAATGCAAAAATTTGTCCCCCGCTCAGCACCAAATCCTTAAGGAACTCGGAGAAAGGAATTATATTGTAATAAAACCAGCAGAGAAAGGCGGAAGTATCGTAATCTGGCCTATAGAAAAGTACAAGAATGAGGCCTCCAAACATCTGAACAACCATAACCATTACAGAAAACTCGACTCTAACTTAACTTCAGATTACAGCAATACTGTGCAAAGCACAATAGCGGAGCTCCTGTCCACGGAACTAATCACGCAATCTGAATACCGTTCATGATGCCCAAGAAAAAAGAAGCAGGCCGCTTTTATCTTCTTCCAAAAATACATAAAGTTCCCGTCGAAGCAATATTTACAGCCTAAATCCCAAGTCGGCTTATTGTGTCTAGTAACAACGTATCTACCGAATCACTCTCTAAATTCTTAAATCACCACCTATCAAACATCCCCACCACCCTCCCCTCTTTTGTTCAAGACACGGCGCACTTCCTTCGAATTATCGACAACATCAACGCTAACCGAATCATTACCGACCGCGCTATTCTAGTCACTTTGGATGTTGCTGACCTTTACACTAACATACCCATGAGTGAAGGAATTGAAGCGGCATCAAAATCCCTCGCAATCCATCCCCCAAGCGCACGCTCCTGAAGTTTACCTGTCGCTCCTTAGGTTAGTTCTCACGCTCAGCTATTTTGAATTCGATTCTATTCACTACCTGCAAACTTTCGGCGCTAGCATGGGAACACCATTCGCTCCCACGTATGCGAACATTTTCATTGGATAGCTTGAAGCAGACCTGTTGAAATCCTACCCTTTAAAACCCCGCACCTATCTTCGTTAAATCGACGACATATTTATAATATGGGAACACGGCACAAGCGCGTTAACAGACTTAATTAGCCGTTTCTATAGCTTTCGCCGGAGCATTAAATTTACTGCTCACCACTCTCCTAGTCAAATAAACTTCCTCGACACGACGGTCTACATAGAAAACGGAAAACAGAGAAAGACACTTTACCGAAAGCCAACGAATAGCCAGCAATATTTAGACTACAACAGTCATCACCCGCGACGCTGCAAACGAGGAATTTTTGTCGGACAAGTGAAACGAATAAGAAGAATCTGCAGCGAAGATAACGATTATATCCACCACCTAAATGACGTTAAAACAGTGCTAGCAGAAAGCAACTATCCACAAGTTCTTCTCAATAGAACTTATGATGTCGTGCCAAGACTGGAGAGACAGTCGTAATTAGCTAAGAAACAACCTACACCAGAATCTGACAGACCGCCAGCCTTTATCACAAAATATTCTAATGCACTCCCAAACATAAACAACATCCTACGAAAATACCACCCAATATTATCAAGTAACGAGCGTCTGAGAAAAGCGTTCCCGGATGTACCAAGGGTTACCTATCGCCGGAACAGAGACCTTAAAGACATGTTAGTGCACGCAAAAGGCAGCCAACGTTATTTCCCCATAATAAAAGCTTGTTGTCGCCTGAGATGCAAAACCTGCACGCACCTTCAAAGTGACATTAAAATTAAAAGCACCGCAGATAATTATACACACGAAGTCAAAACTAGCTTTACTTGTACAAGTTAGGATGTGATTTACGTGCTTGAATGTTCCTTCCGCAAGGAACAATATATTGGCGAAACGGGACAATCAATGAACGTCAGTTCAAACGGACATCACGCGAACACAGCTAAGAAACTTCCCAAAGCCGTCGCCGAGCATTTCACCCAACCAGGTCATAATTTTGATGAACTTAAACTCTACATCTTACAGTCAAATTTTCGTTCTTACGAAAAAGAAACTACAGAGAATCATACCTTATCCATAAGTTCAACACATTGCAACCAATAGGCAACCAATAGGGAACTTTAGAATCTATTCGCTATGCTAAATTTCAAGCTACAGGCAACAAAACTTAGTTTGGTTGCTTAGTGTTTTTTTTTCTTCGTTGCTGCTGACTATAGTCGCTATGGCACATACAGGCGCATCCTCGGACAAACAACACAAGTTACGACGCGTTATATACTGGTTGTTGCCTGTGGGGAAACTATAGGATTAAATTAACTTCTTTGACGGTTCCTCTCAACAATTCACATGCTTCTTGCACTGCAGCACGAGTCTGACAAATTTGAACGGACACTGTGCGTTGGTATGTCTGTTGTTAAGCTCTTGGATACCATCCCAGCACTGCTAGATAGTTGTCGGGTCTGCGGAACCAGCGGTCTCTCGCGGGTCACTTGACCACGCCTTCAGGGCGTTTATCGAAGGGCTAGCGTGCACACAGCGTCGTCCGCCTCTTCACGGAGCAAGTAGCTTCCTCAAGAGGAGTCAGAGGTCGATGGGAGAAACTAGAAGGGGTTTGTTTTACATATTTAGGATGGATGGATGGAATAACTTTAATGAAAGGTCCTGCGAGCTACAGGGCGCAAGGTCCCATAGAGCGGGCTACTCCCACGTTGGGACCGGGAGTTGTAACTCCCTGGCCGCATCGTGGGCTCGCTGGACAGCCCAGAGCTGCTCCGCCTGGTCCGTGCTGCGTAATGCTTCTTGTAGCCTGGCGGAGTCTTGATCCTTGTTGGCGTGGGTCCGACCACACGGCCAGAGCAAGTGATGTACGTGTAGTGTGCTATGGCAATTTTCGCAATATGGTGTTTTGTATAGGTCAGGCATGTAGTGATGTAGTCTGTTCTGCGTGGGGTACGTGTTTGTTTGAAGCATTCTGAACGTGAGGGCTTGAGGCCTGGTGAGCTTATTGTGAGGTGTGCTGTATATTCTGCGGTCTAGATAGAAGTGCTTTGTGATCCCGTTGTATGTGGAGGGAGGGTCCCGATTCTCGCTGGGATGGTCACGACCAGAGTAGGTGGCGTCGCGGAGGGTTAGGTCTCGCGCGCTCCTGTGAGCCATCTCATTGAGACTGCGAGGGGCGTCCTGGATCTCTCCGAGGTGTGCCGGGAACCAGCAGATGGTGTGATACTGCAGCGGTGCGGATTTATTGATTATTTGTAGTGCTTGGCTTGCAACTGCTCCTTTCTGAAAGGCTTTGACGGCCGAGGAGAGTTGAGGAGGATACACCAAAGAGCGTTGAGATGTATTTATTTGAAGCATTGACCTTCCTTATGTTCCTTGATCAAAGAACATGGTGACGTGACAAAAGGCCAGTCAGAAGGTCCAAATTTGCTGCAGGACTCCGCCTCATGCGGCATAATCTCGCGGACCAAGCATTGGAGGTTGAAGACGTAGTGTACCATCAGGCGCGCTGTCCTAGAGGATGGGGTGAAGAAGGGCAGCGAAGAATTAGGGTTTGCCGTCACAGTGTGCGAGGTGAAGAGGGCAACGCAGCTATTGGTTCTTCAGAAATTTATGCAGATTCTAAGCAAGGGAGGAATCAGCGGACGCGAAGCTTCTCGGTAGCTTCCATCACACTCGCGATACCTAGACGCTGTTGGTGTCGCAGTGCATATGCGGTTGTGTGTCGTTAGAAGTTCGAAACGTAACGCATGACGTTTAACGCGTCTGCACCTCTTGCAAAGACATGATCAACTGCACATCCCAACCGATACGTCTGTAAATGTCCTTTAGGGTCGCACTTAGGCACACGAACGCCATTTGTAACGTATAAACTAGAGCTATACGCAAATGCTTCCTCTCCAATCTTCTCCACGCTAGCGTCGCAGTTGTTCTTCGTGCTTTTTCTCTCCGCGTCTCAGCTGTCTGCAATCCCCCTTCCCCCTTCATCCCTCTCGATACGTCTACTCGGTGAGACAACGACGACAAATCCGAAGAAAGAGGCTAAGAAAGTTAGGTTCACAAGCTATATTTGAGCGACTCTAATGCGATCGTATTACGAGAATCGGCACATCTACGCCTTTGATTGTCCTGCTTGGAGGCAGGTTGGCGCGCGTTACAAGCCACAGTAAAACTCTTGCGATTGCACATATTGTGCACTCATGTCACGATCGGTCCACCAAGTGACCACCTCTGATTACACAATCTCCGGGCATCGGCCCCGTTTACTCGGTGCTTACTCGGCTAGACCCACGACGTGCCAAATTCTGGGGAGGTAGGCAATGCAAGCTTCTGTTTAGAAGGGTAGATACCTCTCCAGGCACTCCTGTCACTTTTGGGCCCGGATGAAACGGACGGCGGATCGCAGGTCGCTGTTCGAGGACAAGTCGCAATGGCCAGCTGTGGTGCGCGGCTCGGGCTACTCCGATATGCGTCGAAGCACTTAAGAGACGAATCACCCTCTCAAGCACACTTTTTCTAGTGGAGCTTCCAGGAAGCTATCGTGGAAAATGTGTGAACCGGCTCGTCGCTGTTCTCTAAACCACACGCTCCGCAGGTTAATCCATGCTTGGTAATTTGCGTTTTATGAGGATTGCTTGCAGCAATCGCCAGTAATGTAATCATACAGAGATGACGTCGGCGCAGGTACCCAACTGCAAGCAACATTCTTAAAACAGTTCTTTTTTTTTTTTTTTTTTAAGGCGAAAGCCTTTCTAGGCTCATGGTAAAGTTTGTGTCAGCAGACCTGACCGCCGGAGTGTCCGCCGAAACATCATCACGCCATATGAAGACATATTAAAGACAGATTAAAGAATCAAAAATGATTGATAGTGACAGTTAGTGAATGATAACGTTTTAACAGAGATTGGTAGAGGTTAATAATGACTAGTAATGACTAATAATGACTACTAATGACTTGTTATGTCTACGAATGACTCCGAAATGACCAATATGTCTAACGACGGCTTGAAATGACCAAAATTGATTAGAAATTACTATAAACGTCTAGTAATGAGTAGTAATGACTAAAAAGACTACTAATGTCTACGAAATGACCAATATGTCTAAAGGTGGCTTGTAATGACTACACTTGATTACAAATGACTAAAAATGCTTACTAGTGAGCAGTAATGACTAATAATGACTGAAATGGCTTGTAATGACTACTAATGACTATGATATGACCAATATGTCTAGTCACAACTTTTAACAACTACAACTGATTAGAAACGACTAAAATGCTTAGTAATGACCAGTAATGACTAATAATGATGAAATTAATTGTAATGACTACTAATGACTATGATATGACCAACATGTCTAACGACGGCTTGTAATGACCACAATTGATTACAAATGACTAAAAATGCTTTGTAGTGAGCAGTAATGACTAAAAGAAAGAAAAGAAAGAGGCGAATGATAGGAGGAGAAAGAGTAGGCTTTCGCCGTTCACCTCTTAAGAGAGATCCTAAGAGACCCTGTAATTTTTTTTCATAGATGTAATAAAATAGAAATGACAAGCTGTAACTAATGTTAAGAACTACTAGGTAAGATATGTACAGTTTCTTTTTTCTTTCTTTTTTCTTTTTTGTCCGCCGCAGCGATATGCACAGCCAATGCCAATAAAAGCCAATTTGGAATTGCCTTCACTTGCGCTTAGATGGCCCCATGGCTTAGCTGGAGGCTATAGCGCGTTTAAAGAAATACTTGAGCATAAGAAAGTGATAGAAAATGCCATGTCTCTCTGGCTCGTGGGCACTCAGGGCCGTATATAGTGACATGTTAGGAAAATGCGGAGGAGCTATGACTCAAAAATGTACGCCGTGAGGGCGGAACGGGGCAGGAGCCACGAGAATGCGCTCGGCGGGGAGCGCAATGTGCATCAGCGATGCAAGATGGCTCTTCGCCGAACTGCATTCAATTCCGGGACTCGTGCATGATGTATCACTCCGCTGCCTCGCGCATCTCCTGAAGAAAGTTGGCTCCGCCAAAGGAACGCAGCGGCTCTATGCATTTTTAATGAGACGCATCGCTCCCGCTCGCCGTTTCCTCTGTGGCTCCCATCACTTCTCTAGCACTCATAGTGCTTCGTTTGGTTTTTGTACTTCGACTTCTTAATTTCTTTTTACCGCAGCTTTCCTTCCTGGGGGTCAGGGAAGCGTTTATCCTGTCTTTTGTTCTTAGCCAGCTTTACTCTTGCTTTAGTTCTTTGACGTTGGCTCTTTGTCCACGCTGAAATAGCAAGAAATGCGCGGGGCACCCTGCGCGCCCCCGGTGTTGCACTAGACAGGTGACGCCGTGCCTAAAAAAAAAAAAAATATGCAGTGGAACCGTCAGTTTATTCAGTGTAGTCGTTAGTCGACCGAAACACCGCGTATATGTTGTCAGAGAATCCACTGTCACTGCTGATGGGACGTGCAGTCAGTGAGCACACGCATTATGCGTGTGAAATTACGAGTATATCAGCTTCGTACAAGAAGGAAGATGGGCTAATGTACTATAGCTACATAGCGTGCTGGATGACTATAGTTATTGGATTGTACTTCTCAGATATTTTTTCTTTTTCTTCTACTATACATGCGAACTTTCTGCCTGGGCGAACTTGTCTCGTAATCCTTGTAATCTTTTCGCCTGCCCGAACTCAGCGGCGCCATTAAAGAAGCCAGAACTATCTGCCACGGCGGTCGCATTTCAATGAGGGTGATCGAAACGCAAAAAAAATCTCGTTTTCTTAGGTGCACGTTATGCAACCCCAAGTGGTCAGAATTGATACTGAGCCCTCCACTGCGGCGTCTCATTGCACCAGCGTTGCTTTGTGACGTTAAACCCCGTGAACTCCCGTGACCTTATAGAGCGGGTCTAAATACTTTTGATTGGATTTAGTAGCGTGTTGTCATCGAGATTGTTAAGACAGCAAGAACAGCAGTGCAGTGCAGACGAGTGTGACTGCATTGTTTACTGAAAAGTTTTATCTTACGCCACTGAAACTAGTTGTGCAATCTCGTAGCAGCCGACATCTTCAACGCTGCGAAAAATACCAGGTGTGCTGTGTGTCCCAGCTAATGTTAGCCAAGCTGTTCTACAAAATAAAAAGGTTAAAAAAAGAAAGGATTTCACAAGATGGTAATATAAGACGTACGGACTACGGTCATCGGTTGCCAAACCTCTGAAAACCGAATACCGATTGCCTTAAAACCGTATCTTGCCCCGTATTTAAAAAAAAAAATATATTTTTTTTTCTTCCGTTGAAGCGTTTGGATGACGTTAGCTCGTGACACCCTATGCGTATAGTATAGCGCACGCACATGCACCGTTAGCCTGAGCTGCTTGCGAAGAATCCCGAGCCAGTCCCTACGGATTGAAACAGGCTGACAACTCGTCAGGCTCCTTCATATTTTGCGACAATTATGCGGCCAATTTTTCGGGCTGTATAGCCCGGTCCGAAAGTGGCGCAGTGGACTTTTGTGCTGTAGGCCTAAAGTGGCCGCAGGTATGGCTATAGTATACTAGATAGCTGCTTTCGAACTTTTATTCTGCACTTGATCCGGTGAGTGGTTCTGATTTTATCGACTTTTAACACAAAGAAGTTCAGTAGTGAGACAGTGTTCCAACATAATAATTGCGATGGTCTGAACGAGAACTTTTCATTTTTTTCCCTATTAGGCGGGCATCGCGTCAAGATGAGAGAACTGGAGCCATCTCCGAACAATGTTTAACCACGTCTCCAATATCGTGTGCCCACATGCAGATGTGCAACAAACTCGCATTTCCAACAGACAAACAAATGAAATAACGAGCTCAGGTTTCAAAAGAATTGCATTTCACTAGTGTGTACCTTGACTAGAGAAACCCGCATTCCGACGTTTTAGGTGCTATGTTATCGTAGTCTCGATTCTGATACGGAGCCATAGTTGTTCTTCATTCTAATAGGCACTATACATGCTTGATCGCACGCCTACACCTTAAAATGACAAGAAGAAATACTTAAGCGAGAAGGAAACGCTCCTTCTTGCTTCAGGCATATGCCGCGGGAGAAGTGTGGAAGCGGCGGAGTGCACGTGTGGGCGCAGGATCAAGCAGCGCTTTCCTCTCGTGGGATTTTCGCTCGCGGCCCCGCAATAATGACGAGCCCCCCCAGATCCCGTGAAGAGGGCAGCGTCCGAACCGGCACTAAAGTGTCTTGGCAGCGCAGGTACTCATTACCGGAGCTTAGCGCCGAGAAAGGATCGCTAAAAATTCGCGCGTGCCGTCTGCGGGGTCGTTCGGGTGCGCAGCACGGGGCGTTCATTAGAGGACGACGAAATACTCATCCGGCGCGCGAAACGCGCCGCGAGGCTCGTGCAGCAGCAGGCGCGGAAGGAAATGCGCCGACCGAGAGCACATGTGGCGCCTGGCCCTCCTCGGCGAGCTCATCGTTAGCAATGCGCCTTGCAACTCCCGGCGGAGTTTCAATTCGCTGCGTTCGCGAAAACTTCTCGCTTCCTTGTTCTTCGCAGCGGCGCAGGCGCGCGCTCCTTCAGCACCGCGTCGTTCTCTCCCGCTTCGCGCCGCACAAAATGCCTCATTGATTCCCCCCACATCCCCCCAGCCCAGCGCCCTCACAGGAGGGTGCGGAGGCCTCGGCTGCTTCGATGGCTCGGGATCACTCCCCATCACGTTTTGTTTGGCGCGTTGCGTGTTTGTGATCTGGCGCGCCGTTTGTAGGGGAACCTCGCGCGCCGTAATGATCAAAGGAAGACGGCATCCTTGCTTACAAGGACTCAGGGGCGCCCAGGCGCGCCATCGACCTCCCCTACAAGAGCGCGCCGGCGACGAGCCACCTTTGTCGTCGGCGCCAGGCTTCCCCTTCCTCTTTGCAGAGCTCACTCGCCCGTTTGTTTACGCCGGCGCGCACTCATTAGGACAAAAGCCGAAAGCCCATCGAATTGTTTCCCGTCCCATTCCCCTCTTGCTCTTCGCCCTCTACCGTTTTCCTTTTCACAAACGAGCCGGGCACTTGGAAGCCGTTTAGAGGATTACAAAGTGCAATGCCCCATCCTCCTGCCTTCTCCCTGCGGCGTCGGCTCGATGCAGCAGGAATAAGCTCCTCCGCGCGGACACCACCGCGTCGAGCAATTTGCCCAACAACCGCGCCCTCCACCTCTCACTAGGGTCCCACTGTTTGCTGGAGTGTCGCTAGATTACTGGCGAGGCCACCGCGGTTCTCTTGTAGGAACCACGGTGATCCCACAAGGAAACCCAGAACACGGGCAAGCTGAGGAACGAACGTTTCGGTGTGTCGTCACAAGGCGCACGAAACACGGGAGCACGTTCCGCTTGGTTTCGTCACTGGCGCACCGGGACTGTGGTGTAGGGCCAAGCCACGTGTCGCAAGTAGCCACCAGTCTGGGAACTTCTGCCGCAACAATAGCTGCAGGCTTTCGTGCGGCGAGGACGGCCGTGACGAGCTCAGAAGACGTTCTGTTCTCACAAACGCACCGCTCAGATGCGATCATCTCGCTGGCGCCAGCGGCGAGTCCTTGAACGTGTTTCGACCGGCCTCTTATGTTTGGGATAGGCTGAATTCCCCGCTTGCTTCGCGTCTGTTGGGTCCGGAGCCCCGTTATGAATAACTCATTTATCGATTTGAATGGGTGGTATTATTTTCTGCGTTACTTTCAGCAGCTATGATCTAGTATAGCAGTTTTTGAACAGGACATGTCGGTGTCCTGTGAATCCACTTGTCTGCTTGCTTGTAACATGGGTGTGTACGATAAAAAATACTGCAACCAGCCTTTAGCCAGGAGGTTAGATCATTACTCGCCGCAAAATTGATGGTGACGACAGCGCAGCCAGTTATAGTAACTGCCCTTGGTGGTCAGCGACTCTGAAGTGGAAGACGGCATTTATCTCGGGACCAACGACCTCAGTAGATTAAATGTACAAAACAGAGCAAAAGACAGAAAATTGAGCATTTTCGGAGGATATCGCCGTATCTTTAAAGCGATCTAGATATTTTCCCAGTTTCAAACTTACTTTAGGAGCTCTGTAGGCAGCTATAACATCATGGCACACCTAATCAACGAAATCAGTCGTGTCACCAAACAGCGACCCAATAAACGAGAAGCGCAAGTTGTTAAAGCAGCGACATTATGCATCTCCACTGAATTCACGTCGTGTGCACTATATAGCTAAGTACCGCAGAAGGACTGTCATCAAGTGTTTCGTGCGCCTTTATCGCCCCCTGCGATAGAGCACCTTGAATATGTCAAAAAACTGGTGCAAAAGAACTGCCTGTCTTTTTTTTGTCCCTGCATCCGTTTGAGATTTTATCTACTTTCATAGAATACATTCGAATGCAATTTCAAACTCAATGAAGGACGTGCTGGAACCAATTCTGGCTCTCACTGCTTAGCTATGCTTATTTTTACAGCGCCTACTCCTTAACACCTCGGACTATGACGTGAATATATATATATATATATATATATATATATATATCTTCATGAAACTCTTTGAGAGACAGCATAAGGGAGGACGATCACAACGCGAGAGCTGTGGCATTCACTTCCGTTGTCGAAGCAGCGCAGTGCCCCCAGGTGAAGACGATATAACATATCAATTACTTAGAAATGTTTACGAATCGGTTTGTTGGATTAATACTACGAGATTTGTCGCTCTTGCACAATTGCATTGTACGGGAAGTCATCCCTTATCTCTGTGCTAAAGCCAGGATGTACGGCAAACCTTCTAATAGCTTTATCGTCCAATTTCCCAGTCATTCAATGCTGGAGATTTGGAAGAACGTGTGTTAAATCAGCGAATCATACACTGACGTGTTCCGTAGGTATGACTTCTCTCCAGAAGTCATACCTTCGTAGTCGCAGAGTGGTTTTCGCCAATATCGCTCAGGAGGGGACCATATTGCGGACCTCAAATCATACACCAAGTCTACTAGAAACCACCATCTGTGTGTGTACATCTTCGAACTGGGCATCCAGCAGGCCTTAGATTCTCGTGAATACTTCGCACAATTAGACTACAGAAAAAAAAAAACTAAAGGTTGTTCGTATCCTATAGGCCATTTGTCGTATATTATACTAATGCAAAGAACGTGACAGAACAAGGGCGCGATAACGTAAAACTATTCCAAACTTTTCTATTCCAATTCTGCAATCAGCCCACGGCGATTGGTCAAAAACTTTTTTGGACCACCCCCACTTCATCTGTCTGTCACGCGACGTCACGAAAAGCGCGACAGCTCCCCATCTGATATTACGTGTACACACTGATTATGCATGATTAGACCGAACAGAAGAAAAATAATTATTTATGATTCGACGCTTTTTCGCCATTAGCCCTCTACTATTGGTCAAAAGTAGTCAAAAGTTTTCCGGCTGCACCCACATCGCCTGTCTGTCACGCGACATCACAAAACCGCGAAAACTCACAGCGTCAAAGCGACATGTACGCGTTAAAGATGCATTAATATGCCGAACAAAACTTCTTTTTTCTGAATAGCCGGAGACTGCCCCTTTCCGAAAAGAATAGAAGATGGCTGCCCGCCGATCACTCGGGCACTCGCACCTGCCGGAGAGCATTGATTTATTTCTGTATAATAAACCTTTCCGCGCGGAAGTATAACGTTATCGAGCCCTTTCGGCATGTATACGACCTCGCTCTGCCAACTCTACTGAGCATCAGTTTTAGCGGCGTTCTTAACCTTCCATTGCGCGCCGCCGCGATTTTCGACCAGCCACCACTAAGCGGTAGCGGACTGATCGCAGACGCCGGCACCACCCTATTCATCCGTTTATTTTCACAGCGCTGCCTCGGCCCTATCGAAACCCTCTCGACTTGAGCGTGCTCCTCGCCTCTTTTCAGCCAATTAGGAAAGAAAAACCGCTCAATGTAGGCAACGCTATTCGTTTTTAAAGCAAATAAATAAAGGTGACCGCCTATAAACGAGGAGCGCGTTTGATTGGGCTGCTCAGACAACGCTGCGGGTCACTGCCCGATGCTTGCGTCGGCTGTTACATAAATTTGACGTCAGGAGGCTGAAATAAGAACAGGTTGGAATAGCTTTACGTAGTAGGGCCCCAGTTCAAGAATTAAAAGGCAGCCGTTGGGAAATTCTTCATTGATATTGTGCCTCCGTGTACTGCGGGCGATACCACGTCAGCATGCAATTAAAGGTCAGATATTCTATTTAAGTGTGTGTGTGTGTGTGTGTGTGTGTGTGTGTGTGTGTGTGTGTGTGTGTGTGTGTGTGTGTGTGTGTGTGTGTGTGTGTGTGTGTGTGCGTGCGTGCGTGCGTGTGTGTGTGTGTGTGTGTGTGTGTGTGTGTGTGTGTGTGTGTGTGTGTGTGTGTGTGTGTGTGTGTGTGTGTGTGTGTGTGTGTGTGTGTGTGTGTGTGTGTGTGTGTGTGTGTGTGTGTGTGTGTGTGTGTGTGTGTGTGTGTGTGTGTGTGTGTGTGTGTGTGTGTGCGTGCGTGCGTGTGTGCGTTCGTTCGTTCGTTCGTGCGATATGTAGCTGTCAACCGAGATTTCCTTTTTCGGGCTAAGACTTTGAAGCGTTAAGCTAAGTGTTCTGACCTCCGCGACAGCTCTGCATAAAATTAAAGGAAGAGCTGAAGGTGTTCAGTGGAAATCGATATTTGTCAACGTGGTCCTTCGTATGCTCTTGAGAATACTGTCCTTGAACTGTTTCTTTCTTTCTTTTTAGTTTCAAGAGTAGTGATGATACAAGCCTGCTGTTACTTTCTAAACTCAAGAATTCATATTATGCTCGTGCGCCGGTTCGGCCCGTTAATTATGCAAATTTCTTCAGCTTATGCAGATCACTTTGGCTGTCGATCCGCTTCTTCTTTTTAAGAAAACCCTTCGGAGCGTCATTTGCCGAAGCTAGAGCGCGTAAAAAATATCGCAATATAATAGCTGAGCCATAATTATGTGATAGCAAAGCCTTGTGCCATCATTCTTGCGTGGATGTTCTTGCGCATTGATTATTCCGAGTATTGAAACATATATAAACGGCTGCAGAGGCATTTCGTAACTTCTGACATCTGGGGAGAAAAATGAAAAAGGGACAGAACAGCGATACTGGCACCGATATAGCATGAAAGTATGCCGAGATACTTTCAGAGTATTGATTAAAATGCGGCATGATCATCATTCTTCTTTTTTCTTTTTTTTTGTGCGTGTCAATAGAGTGTCAAGTTTCAGTCATCTATGCAGTGTATGTGTTCTTGGTCGTGTGTTTACACGAGCAAGTGCATATGCGTGCACTTCGCTATTTTTTCTGTGATTTCTGTTTTCTTCTTAGTACAATCGGTCGATTTTGTTTCCGTTTCTTATTACTGTCCGTGGCAGGACGTCATAATTTTCTGCCGGCTGTTTCAATGCCCTTGACCAAATCCACCTAGCACTTGACGCATTGCTTCTTTCTTTCACTCTCCGCTCCAGTGGTTTTGCACATAGTTGCGATGAGGCATTCGGGCAAAGGCAACAGTGAGAAAAGAGAGGCGCATGCTCTCTCTTCGCGCCCTCATACGCGTCACTTGCATGCGCACTAAGTGACCATCGACGAAACCTGCCTGCCATAAGCACACGCCGACACCCTTGTTGCTTCTTTTCAGGAACAAAGTCACAAATCCTACCGTCCACTGACAGTGCTGACGTTCCGACTCAACTTCGCTGTCCACGGTCTCGATCCGTTCGGCTACCACTTGGTGAACCTTCTCTTGCACGCCCTGGTGTGCCTCCTCTATCACAGGTGAGGCCTGCGCGAAGCCCGTTCTGGCGAGAGCGTCTTTTACACATTTCCGCTCGTTCGTTGTTGCTGTTGTTGTTTATTCAATGATGAGATCCCGGAAAAAAAAAAATAGGTCAACGAAGGCCCGGGTATGCCAATCATCAAGAATGAACTTCAGCAACTAAGGAATGTAGGAAAAGAAACAAACGAAATAAAATGAGTTAGAAAGGAAGGACAGCGGATACGCTGAACACAAATCGACCATAGCCAATGCTATACAATATGTATAGTCAGAGCACGCTGTATCGGCGACATGCGAACGTCCTTGCGCGTTCGTAGCTGTCGTGTGCATCGCAGCACGCCACGGTGTAGCACGCTGTGGTATTCACGTCTTTTGTGTTATTTGCGAGTGCCAATTTGCCGCGCACTTCTGCTTGTCGACGTTGATTTCGTTGAGTGCAGGCGTCGGTTCAGGCTTTGTGTCTCACATTCTATCTCACCAAATCCGTGCAGTGCAGGCAAAGCCACGGGTTCAGTCCACCAATGAGGATGTAGTATATCACGAGAAGGTCTTGTTATTGTGAGAGTCCCATTCGCGCGTTTGCGTGAAAACGTAGATGTGTACCACTGACATCCGCGGAATTTCTTTCACCTGGAACCTTTCCTGGCAAGCTTCCGGCCTTAGTGTCCCTATATTTTCTCGTATTTTGTTGCAGCAGTACCTAATGCGAAAATCTATACAATTCGTCTTATGTTATTTAGTAACCAAGTGAAAAGCAGTAACCGTCTCCAGCAAACAAAGACCCCCCCCCCAACGATTCCTCTATTTATTTTCATCTCGAAAGAAAGAAGAAGCGCCCGTCCACTGTCCTCTGGTAATCGTTTTGTGTGTGACACCAGCTGGATCGAAGGGACGAGTTCCTTTTCCTTGTTCTGGTTCATCATGTGGCCTGTCAAAATGCGTAGCTTTGACGGCGCTCTAAGGTTTCGGTGGGCCAGAGTGCAAAAGCAATACTTGCCTCCTGAAAAGTAAGCAGCGAAATGTGCAGTCAGGCCGAAATTCACATGCACGCACTTGATTGTTTTGTCGTGCAAAGTCATCTTTTGTTACCTTTAATTATAAGTTTCCTTTTCTAATTTCTAATGAGAATCATCGTGAAACCACTAGTTAGTCTCTGATACTCAGTTGTGCGCTATGTTTTTGTAACTGTTAGTACTAGATTTCGCGAATTCCATCGAGCTAAGCCGATTCTACGAACTCTCACGTAGCCCAAACTAGAGTTACGCATTCTTTTTGTCCAGTTATTTAACCACAATCTCTAGTGCTGTTACGCTACATAATAAATTAGTTTTTCTTCTCTTCTTGTTCCTTGTATAAAAACCCATTGTAAGCTGATATTAGAGTCTGAACGAAACGCAACGTATCTCATCTTGACACACACACACACACAGAAAAAAAAAAGGGGGGGGGGGGCGGTGGGAGAAAGCCAAGGAAAGAAAGCAAACAAATTTTGGCCAAAAGCCACTTCTCATTAATATGTCCAAACACTACGTGCGGACCGTGACCTGAGCTAAACGAGCAAGGAGCGATCAACTCAACGAGGATTATGTGAACTTAAAGGCTTGCTTATAACAGTCATTTAATTTTCATGAATTCCCTCATGACCGAGAGTTCTTCACCGATAAAATTATCGATCGTAGAAAAAAAAGAAGAAGAAGCACACTCGACCGTGGCGTTTCTGCGTTAATGGAAACTCCACGTGAAACAGTGCCCGAGATGTAAAAAAGTGTCTGATGGGCCGCAGTAAAGCTCATTTATCACATGGCAATACGCTAAAGCGAAATGGTTGCCTCTTAATGTTTTTCTTTCGCGGAAAAACAGCTTTGTTTTCGCTGGTTTAAACGTGTCGAAGTTATTTTCTCCGCATCGTATGACAAATGGTTTCAGCTCTTTTCTTTCTTTTTTTTCTTTTTCTTTTTTGTTGTCCTTCCTGGACCTGTCATTCTCATTCCGCTAAAATGAGAAAAAAAAAAGGGGGGGGGGGGGGGAGTCTTGTAAATATCAGGCAGCGCTTAGTGGCGTTTTATCAGAGAGTGCTGTAGACAATTTTTTTAGCGCGTTTTTACGCTTCACAAACGGTTCCATCTGAAATCAATACTCTTTGTTGCGTGTGGAACGTACCACGGCAAAATAAGACGACAATTTTTTACAGTACATCACGCTACCAATATTTACACTTATATATGCACTAACTGGCACTCGCGTTAACTATCGCGCCGACTCACGCTTACTCACCGTCATGGCTTCGGGACGATTTTGGGTGAGTGTGCCACCCAAGTGTATTTATGCTAAGCACCAGCGCCGGTACTGCTCTTTATATGCAATCACACACGTTACCACTCTCATCCCCGACCGACACAGACATGCTCCCACACTCACATCCACAGACAATCACGCCGTTAAAAATGAGGGTGAGCGAGTGGGTGAGCACCCGAAGAAAAGTGCCGACCTCTCCGTCTATTTATCAAAGCTACTGTAGCTGCATTTCCCCCGTTGTAAGAAATTAAAAGAAAAAAAAAAGATAAAGAAACAAGACAGACTGCGCGTATCATCCAGCAAGTTCTCATTGAACAAGCATAAAGTCCGCTGTCCGGGTTGCTCGTCTTACGGGGAAGGAAGATCAGAATTCTGAACCGCAATTCGCAAATTGTTCAACTATGGAAAGTAACTCTATATAAAGTGCATTCCCCCTGGCGACGAAATCTGGTTTTCCAAGTTCGACCGAGGATACCTGATAGGGAAAGCGATGAAGTGCTTCCAAACTCAATAAAGGTGATTCCTGAAATTGCTTTAAAGAGCCGATCCACAAGACTGCAAAAGTGCATTGGAGTCATCGGTGGTAAAGCAAGGAAATAAGAAATGAATACTGTGTCGAATAAAGAAAAGAAAAACGCGGGTCGTTTCACTTTATTAAAGTTAACAAATGTTTTTGGAGCTGCCACCGTAGCAGACCTTTCATTTCATTCCATTTATTTTCATTAAGGTCCCTATAAAGGGAATTACATGAGGGTTGCACCTACTGAATATAAGCAGGCACGTTGCCACAATAGTTCACTTTACGAGATGACGGGTAAGGTTATTAATAAAAGATGACGGGCAGCGGACGGCGACGATATGACGAGGAACACCGGGCCGTTGTTTAGCAGATTGGAGAAGAGATGGGATGGGAATTGCAGGTTGAGGGGCGTTTTAGAAATAACAGCGCATACCCGTAAGTGGGAAGCTTGCAAAGGGTGACTCGTGCAACGATATATGTATGCTGGCGGAGTGTAATATATGAAGAGCGGTTGAGCGATGAGTGAAAATAAACAACTTTTGGAACAGTAAAAGCGTGGCTACGCGGCGGCCGTAAGAAAAAAGTAATCATCTCGATTCTGTTTTCAATGATGAACGCTAACGTCACACGAATATGATGAATGAATGAATCTGGCCGCACGATGTTCAACAGCTTCGAGATTATTTATAGGCCATCTATAGGTCGTATCACACAAGGTGAATGCTTATTCCTGTTTTGGACCGATGAGCAACTTATACGGAAATAATTTTGTGCATGTACGAGCTCACTTAAGCAGCGCTTTACAAATTATTTTGTTTTATCTGCTGATGATGCGACGTTGGCGACATGCGCATTCCAAGTCAGGTCACTAGAAAATGTGACCCCAAGATGTATGAAATGTGTTGCTGATTCGCTGGCATGGTTACAAATTTTATATATGATTAAGAAGTCGCTGTTTGACGACCGGTAAGGCACCTTGTATTTGCATGGTTTAACGGACGCTAGCCTGTGTTCACGCCAGTGTCGAGGTTTAGGTCAAGTTCAAAGGTCGCTTAACTGGATGCGTTGTAAACTGAGTCATAGATTACGCAGTCATTCGCCAACGTATACGTGATTGGCAAGATAAGCTACGCGAAGGAGGAGGGGAGGGAGGGGGGGGGGGGGCAGCACGTTACTTTATATTCAGAAAAAGCAAAGGGCTAGCAACAAAGCCCCGAGGTACACTTGATGCTACGGGTAGGGGATCGGATGAGTGGCTGTTTACAAATACTGATTGAGAGTGGGTTGTAAACAACAAAGCCATCCATGCGAACACATTCGGGTACAAGTTTAATTGGGATAGATTTATCATTAGTCGCTAGAAGGGTGCGTTGCCAAAGCTACAGAAAATGACTCTGAAAACAGCACGCATTATTAGGCAGTGATTCTGTGTTGACATTTTTTTTTCACCATGACACATTGCCAACACCCTCAGATGTCCCTCCTTCTGGAGTACGCCTCACCAATACATCCCGCGGCCGAGACGGTCTATTACTATGGTGTACACAGAGGGCTATTGTTTCCAGCATCGTGTTGGCATGCCATGAAGACCAACAAAATTTTGTGAATATGTAGCGTCACATACGTTAATTCCGGCGAGTTTGTGCTTTCTTGCAGACTCAGAAGGATGGTTTTTCCGCGTGATTAGGTATTCCATTATTGAGGCAAACAGCACGAAATGATTTGATACGAAGACAAGGAAGCGTTGTGTCCGTCTTCTTCGCCTTCGTACTAAGTCTGTTAGCGCTGCTCACCTCAAGGTTGCAGAATCACAACCCGAAATTCCAGCGAAACGGATTTAGAGACAAAAACGCCGCGATGCGTGGAGTGTTTCCTGTTGTAGCCTCTGAGCATTTTCTAGGCAAAAAAAAGAAAGGGTGTTTCCAGCTCCTGTGGAGCTTTTTCGCTGCCCTCCTGCACGATCCTGCGCCGCGTAGAGCCACAACTGTTGCGCGGTGTTGAATGCACGACCGCTTACAATTAAGGCTGTCACATTAATGTTTCTCAACTTATAAGAAAAATTTTTCATGGATGATTTTAAGGGTACATGTTATCCGGTACACGTGCCCACATTCTTAAGTAAAAATGTCGAGCCTTTTACTTAGAGCCACAATTCTAAAGTTTAATTGATCGTTCGAAAGAGCACTTTAAAGGCTTCAGTGGCATTTTAGGAATTTCCGGTGGTGCCACCAATATAACTAAAACTTTCCCAGTATATCTCGCAAACATTCTATATGTACAAAGCTTTATCTGGATACGCCTTGAAGTTCGCAAACGACGAATGTTTTATTCCGTCGCAGTTAACGAGAAGTCCGATTACAACGTACCTGACAATTTTCTACGGCATCCAAAAGGCATCTGTAGCTTTAAAATTTGTTTTGATATGTTTTCGTCAAGACACTGTTAACCATGTAATAAGCTTCATTGTGATACGCGGGGTATTTTTAAACGTAAACACTGCTGAATGCCCCATAGAGCTCCCAAGTGAAAAAAAGGAAAAAAGAAAGCCTGCAGTTTTTCACAACACACCTAATTACACCTACACCTATTCCTACATTCCTACACCTGCCCATATACCACTTTCACATGCCCAACGTCCGATCAAAGTTGCATTGCGCCAGCTCCTGTGGTTCCTATGCACCAGCTCAATGAATTTGCATCGACATCTGGAGCAGACATTCACCACTGCGTCTAGTCGCAATAACAGTTCTGACGTAAAACCTCTAACTAGATAGCCTGGTGCTATAATGGGTTCCCTTCAACGATCATTTGCAAAATTAGCTCATTCATAGTAATTCCTGGTTAGATACCGATACAAACTGGATGTCTTTAGAA